>NC_081408.1:780710672-781025672 GCF_030272615.1 Cryptomeria japonica
TGTGCCTCCTGTTAGGAGTCGGGTCCCCTCGTGCCCAGTCATTCTGTGACGAACATGAGGGTTTCCCTAAACCCTAATTTTCTAAACAATGTATTAAAGTACCCGCACATGCCTATTTTATTGGGTATTTTATTTCCTTTACATAGTGACGTTTAAATTGATTAATTATTTAATTGATCATTTATATGATTAATTTTTTAATTGATTAATTTTTTAATTGATTAATTAATTATTTTTAATTAGTTAATTGATTATTTTTAGCATGACTGTTGGTTTTCTCGGAAGTTGAGGTGGTTGTCCCCTCATTTCTATTTAAACCCACCTATTGTAAAAAAAATTTGTAAACATTTAAGTCCACTGACGAGAGGGTGAAATTCCCTCGAAACATGTCTGGACGTTGCAATAAAATTGTCTTTTATCTTTCATGCTTTGCTCTGGTTTAATCGGATGCTGCAAGTGATGATTTTCTTAAATTATAATCTCTTAAATTATAATCTCTTAAATTGTAATTTTGTAATTTTGTAATTTTGTAATTTGTAATTTGTAATTGTGGAAAGCTAATAATTTCTGGATTCTTTCCTTTCTATCTGTCATTTTTTCGCTCGGAGCTGCAAGTGATTCTACAAATTTTTATAAACCCTAAACCCTAAACCCTAAACCCTAAACCCCAAACCCCAAACCCCAAACCCCAAACCCCAAACCCTAAACCCTAAACCCTAAACCCTAAACCGGTACTGGTTTATAGTTGTTTCCAATTAAACCCTAAACCCTAAACCCTAAACCCTAAACCCTAAACCCCAAACCCCAAACCCTAAACCCCAAACCCGAAACCCCAAACCCGAAACCCTAAACCCTAAACCCTAACCCTAAACCCTAAACCCTAAACCCGAAACCCTAAACCCGAAACCCGAAACCCCAAACCCAAAACCCCAAACCCTAAACCCTAAACCCTAAACCCCAAACCCTAAACCCTAAACCCCAAACCCCAAACCCCAAACCCTAAACCCCAAACCCCAAACCCCAAACCCTAAACCCTACTTGGTACTGGTTTATAGTTGTTTCCAATTAAACCCTAAACCCTAAACCCTAAACCCTAAACCCTAAAAACCCTAAACCCTAAACCCTACTTGGTACTGGTTTATAGTTGTTTCCAATTAAACCCTAAACCCTAAACCCTAAACCCTAAACCCTAAACCCTAAACTCTAAACTTGTCTATTATTCCTATGATTAATTTTTTCCAAGTTAAAAATTTTTCAACATAAAATTTTTTTTCGAAGTTAAAATTTTTTCTAAGTCTAAATTTGTTCTAAGTCTAAATTCTTCTGGTTTCTCTAGCTTCGCTGCCAGTGTTTCAAAATCTTTTAAACCCTAAACCCTAAACCCAAAACCCCTAACCCAAAACCCTAAACCCAAAACCAAAAACCAAAAACCAAAAACCTAAAACCCTAAACCCTAAAACCCTAAAACCCTAAACCCCAAACCCTAAACCCCTAAAACCCTAAAACCCTAAACCCCAAACCCTAAACCCAAAACCCCAAACCCTAAACCCCAAACCCTAAACCCGAAACCCTAAACTCGAAACCCCAAACCCCAAACCCCAAAACCGAAACCCCAAAACCCCAAAACCCTAAACCCCAAACCCTAAACCCTAAACCCTAAACCCAAAACCCAAAACCATGGATAAAACTTTTTATAGTGGTTTGGAAGAGGTGGGTTTTCCTCGCTACCACTTGGGTCATTCTCTCCTCACTAGTAGTCCTAATGACCACACAGGGAGACAGACCCTCTAGAGATTAAACAAAAAGAGCCTATTGCTCAAGACACAAAAGACACTAGTTCAATTTTAGTGCACCAACTTAAGTGTTTGACAATCTATGAAAACAAGGTACACAATAAAGATTAAAAGAAAACCCTTATCAAGGTCTTGCAACAAAGATTTGTTCGTAGTTTGGATTGTTTCAAATGATCACCCCTTTCTACATGCACACAAGTCAGGTAAATTTTAGATCCAAAAAGACTTTGTGAAATAGGGGCCTACAACAAAACAATTTGCTTTCAAGACAAGCTGCACCAATTTCGTTAGCTAGATCACAAGATGTTAGCTTGAAATAAACCAGATCTGAAATCCAAATGACAAAATAAAGCCTCAAAACTGAAATGCAAAATTTGAGACACAAAAGCGGTTAAACCTAACGAAGACACAACAGAAAATCACAAACATGCCTAAATCCGTCACAGACGTGACTCTCGAACACAGACGCATCCGAAATCTGCACAGACACGATTTGCCAACAGAGACGCAACCCTGCAATCTGCAAAATAGGATAAAATAATGGCGAACATAGACGCGATTACAAAGATCACAGACGTGGTAGAAAAGCAAAAACGTGATTCCAGGATGCGTAGACGTGGAAATGCCAAAAGTTTGTCGGAAATGTCAGATCCACAACTTCAAAAACACAAAATCTGCAACAAAATATGTTAAATTCAAAAGGGACAAGGGTCCCACCGGGCATGCCAAAATGTTTATGGTAAAAATGTAAACAACAACATTGAAAGACTAAATGAATTCAACCACAAAACCCTAGCCTAACAACAACAAAGATCCACCATAACATATGGAGATTACCTGAGACAATCCAAATCAAATAAAATCACAAAGATTATACCATCACATGTCCAATAGGGTTTGGATCTTCAATCTTCCTATCTCCATTGATCTTGCTTGATATATTTTCTCTCAGATTTTATGTGTGCACAAGAGCTCAACAAAGAACGAAAAATGTGGTTGCAAGTAGGCTTGATCGCATATGAAAGTTTGAATGCTAGAAGGCTTCCAAGATTGATTAGGAATATATTGGTTAGGGTTGATAATGAAGGAAGCATCTCCTTATATAGAAGACACTATAAGAAATGGAGGGATAAGATTGAGAGGTGTAAAGGATAAATGGTCGGCTCGGATTAGAGGGTAGGTAAAGAAAATAAGAAAATAATGAGAGGGTAGGTAGTGTAGGAATTAAGAGATGAATGGCATGTGTCATTGGTGGAAAAGGCTAATGAATTAATTAATTAAATAAAGATTTTTTTAATTAATATACGAAGTGGGATCAATTAAATAAATAAAAGTATTTATTTAATTTAGGAAAAGAGATAATTTAAATAAATAAAGGTATTTGTTTAAATGAGAAATAAGGCTAGAAGAGGATAAATGAATTAATTAATTAATTAAATATTTAATTAATTAATAGAAGAATTAGGCTAAAATAATTAAATAGATAAAAATGTTTATTTAATTAGACAAGACAATTTTAGGTGTCTACACCAAGCACCAATAAAGAGTTCATTGTAGGACATAATAATCTAGCGGATGACACCAATTCTTGGTGCTTTCCATTGTAACAATGCCCACGCCCCAAGAAACTACCTGAAAGGAAATTTGCAATAAAAAATTACAGATCAGTGAAGCCAAGGTGTTGCCTCAGATGATTTGGTTTATGCATCCCCTAGCATGGACAATGTGGCTCTCATCGCACAGATGCAAGGTATGTTAATAGAGCAGGAAACGAAGATAGCTCCAGACCATGTATTATTCTCTTGGATGGAGGATGAGGATGTCGTGCTCACAAATGGCGCAATTGCATCAAGCTCAAGGGCTCCTCAAGTGCAGTCAGATTACAACCTCCGGTCAAAAAGACGTTTTCTGGGAGAGAATGTAGGCACGTAGGGGAGGTTCATCTCAAATAAAGTTCCTGAACAACCTGTGGTTGTTACCATGTATCAGAAGGATTTTATCCCTTATAATCTGAGAGAAGTGAAAACATCTGTGCCATCAGTGTTGGACATGGTGGAGTAGCTAATAAAGGCCCTGGCTAATGTCTCTTTGTGGGATCTCCTTAGCATCCTAGAGCAGAAGAATCAGTTGAAAGAAGCTCTAGTAGAGGTGGAGAGACCTACTAACAGAAATGTTGCCATTTCTTCGTGGGCTAATGAAGAAAGATCTACAACCCCCGCAATGCCATCATGCTCATCTATTGTGTTGATGAATGAGCTTGGACTACCTATATCCCAAGTGGAAGGTAAGCCTAAACCAAATCCATTTTATTTAACCCTCATCGTAGGGGACAAGATTCTGCACAACTCTATGATAGACTTTGGCGCTGGCACTACCGTCATGCCAAAGCAAATTTTTGAGATTTTGAACATCAAATATGAGCCTCTAAATAGAGGTGTTATGCAGCTAGATGGAAACAAAGTTTAGACCATGTGTTTTATTAAAAGTCTCTCGCTGACATTGTTTGCATGTCCAAGTGTCACCATATACCTAATATAAGCATGTTTGCATATTGAACAAGACAAGAATTAAATAGATAATCATAATACAAATAAAATGTGTAAGGTTGATAGGCCATTCACACATTTGGATTAGCTAGAAGGAGACCGACTGATGCTATATTATCAACACTCCCTCTTAGCTAGGGAGGAACCCTTCTACAAGTTACATCACCTCATTGAAGTGATTGACCGCAATGGCTACATCCATATGTGGAAAGGAAAGATATCACCTTACTGTGATATCCATCCATCATGACTCATTCATAGATATCACCTCACGTGATATCAACCATTCTAGCATATCCATAGATTAAATTTATGTAGTGGGCTGGGTACGGTCAAGCGATGCCTTGATCGGCCATATCTTTTGAACATGGCCGATCAAGACATCACTTGATCATGCACCCTCACAATAATAATGCAAGGCATATTACGTACCAACCGGTGCATATATTAAGACACCCGATAATTATCGGTGGTGTATAGTTATCTTACCACCCGATATAATTATCGGTGGAGCATGGTTTATATTAACACCCGATATAATTATCGGTGGCGCATGGTAATGTTGTCTTTATATTTGGACCATAGTTTCAAGATGTGAATTGCCTCTGTCGGAGATTCTATTCACAAACTCTTGAGTGGATTGCCTCTGTCGGTGATTCTATCCATAAGCTCTTGTGTGGATTGCCTCAATCGGCGATTCTATCCACAAGCTCTTGTGTGGATTGCCTTAGTTGGTGATTCTATCCATGAGCTCTTGTGTGGATTAACTCAGTCGGTGATTCTATCCATGAGCTCTCATGTGGATTGCCTCAGTCGGTGATTCTATCCATGAGCTCTCACGTGGATTGCCTTAGTCGACGATTCTATCCATGAGCTCTCACGTGGATTGCCTTAGTGATTCTATTCATGAGCTCTTGTGTGGATTGACTTAGTCGATGATTCTATCCACAAGCTCTTACGTGGATTGCCTCAGTCGGCGAATCTATCCACAATCTTGAGTTATTGTAAGATCGTCACCTTCCAATAACCTAAAAAATACAAGTGGAAATCATTTGAAAGTCATCACTTCCTTATGATTTACACAGGGCCCATTAAATAATTATTAGTATTAATAATAATAATCAAGATTTACAATTTTTACCTCAGAAGTGCTCAATCTCGATTAGTAAGCTCCCTCTCAATCACAAGGTATCTTGAGTTTCTTCTAGAGAACATATTTTATGAACATACGTCTGAATTTCTGACTTCAGCACGGGATGCTTGTAGTTTAAGTTTGAGTGGACAAGTTCTTGCAATGTGGCCATATTTGTCATATATGAAACATTGTACTTTAGAGGAGTCTCTAGGCTTCTTGAATGATCGATTACCATTCATCATTTTAAAATACAGACTTTCAATGAGATATTAATCTGATCTTTCAGATCTTCCTTCAGGCGGTTAGGATTTATACAAGGAAACCTATCTCTAATACCATGTTAAATTTATGAATCAGAATTAAAAAAATTCTTGTTCTATGTATTATCTATCACTGAATTGTTGTATAAATCTAATTGCCAACCACGATATACTATATTCATTTACAGTCATCTATCACCAATCTGATAGCCACAGTCTATGATTCATCTCTATGTTCGATTCGGTCTGACAACAGTTGTTTTGCACAATATATTGTTAGCTATGATATGATAACGACCAACTAATATTCACCATGTATATGTTCTATATCCTGTTTGACCTGAGAGTTGTCCACGATATATAAGTGACGAGGGGGTGACTCTTTCCAAGAGTCACCACCCTAGGTAAATGCATGAAGGATAGTGACTTTCACATAAGTTGCTTACTAACTAATGTTTGAATAATGCCCGGTCTAATGTCTAATTGGATAATTAAGACAATATATGATATGCAAAATACATCGATTATAATATAAGCATGTTTGCATATTGAACAAGACAAGAATTAAATAGATAATCATAATACAAATAAAATGTGTAAGGTCGATAGGCCATTCACACATTTGGATTGGCTAGAAAGAGACCAATTGATGCTATATTATCAACAATTATATTATATAGGTATCTTTGTGCAATACATACAAAAGGCTTGCGACCTATATTTGAAAAGTAAAGTGACAAATTTTTGGAGTAGGGTGGTAGTATTTTACGGGTCTTCCTCATCATCCTCCTTGTCCATTCGAAATTCAGAATCATCAGGTCTTCATCTTCATCATCATCTTCTTCTAACAACTTGTGGCCAGAGTCACCATCGAGTTCTCGAGATATCGACACAAGCACCAGGTTTGGAGGAATATGCGGCATCAGGATCTGCAGGAAGATGTAATATCTGAATTCAATGTACCAATCTCTGCCAACTAGAATAGGCACTATCAGATGAACTTGGAGGAGGAATTTCATCAAAAGCTCAGCTTAGAAGCGATGAGATGACAATGACATGGTCTTCAAGCTACCTATAAGTGGATACTAGGTCACTTCCTCTCCAAAGGTGATGAAGCACTCCAGATCCAAAGCTAGGGGTAAACCTTTGAAATGAACGTAATATGCCACAACGTCATCCAAGCCACCTAGATATTCCAGAGGGAAGAGTGTCTGAGTTAGCTCCGTAGTCAGATAACCAGTCATCCCAATATCTAATAGTGAGACCACAAAATGCGAACAGATATTCATGTTGGCACGATATCTGTCCATGTCATCAATAAAATCTTCCTCGAGCACCCATTTGATGGCAGCGATGATCAGAGGATTTTTACGTCGCATCATTCCCTGCAACCTTTGGTTTGAGATGTTTCCTAAGAAAGAGACTTGTGCTTTACTATTGGTAAGCTTGACAGGAGTATTCATATTTTGTCATTGAGCTAGATACTGTGCAAAAGAATGCCTGAAAATAAATATTTATAATGGATTTCTAGCTCCAAGTAATAAATAAAATGGAAAGCCAATGCTCTCGATCTTTGATGCAACTGTCTTTTCTCATAACTCACACAAGTGAATGGAGTTGAGCCTGAAGGTTGCGTACGTCCTATCCAGAACCTCGAAAAGAGAAGCAGTGTCCTCAGATACCATGCATATATCCAAGTATATCATGCCTAAGTCTAGTAACCTGTAGGTTTGTTTTGGCTCATGCGAGCCTCGCTGGTTGCAGATACTCTCCTTAATAAGGAGATTCGTCTGGACAAACATATCATCTCAAGTGATTCAAAGTAACGACGTACTGAACAGGCATATTTTTGAGAAATGCAGATGGTGACGCTTATCCCTATTCTAGAATTAATTGCAACTTGGAAAATGAGGTGGCATACGTGCAAACAGACGCTTATTATTAAATGCCCTCTTTTGCAAAAATATAGGAATGCGACGCATTTAAAGAAGAAGGCCTCAAAAAGTGCATGTCATGTTGTTCATTTTGCATCCCAAGTGCCAAAACTCTTCAGAGGTGTCAGAAGGAAAAGCTTACTTACAGAAAATGGAGATGGAAGCAGCCTCCTCAAATCCTTTCCAAGGGAAAATTTGGGTGGATGTATATGGGGAACTCTCATATTCCTCCCACACTGTGCCCCCAAAGCCGGAATATCCAAGGACCAAACCCAAATCAAATTCGGCCACTCGCAATCCTACGGTAGTGATCGATTCTTTGGAGGATGTCATCAAGCCCAAACTACATAGGCAATCGAAGAACCTCAGGGAAGCCACTTGTGCAAGAATGGTAAATCACAGGAATGAGATACAATCCACGTTATTCAAGTTCTGGAATAGCAGTGTTCCTCAATTCGTGGTACCCATGGTTCTGCAATGTCCAGAATTTGTAGTTGCATGCACCAACAAGTTCAATACAAATTCTTCTTCAATTCAGGGATCCTTTCTAAGAGTCATTATAACCCCAAAATCTATTTGGGACATGTTATGTTGTCCCATAATTGATAGCACAAAGGTGTTCGATGAAGACTCCATGGAAGAATACTGGAACACTAGGAGGGATATTCTCATTTTGTCACAATGCATTGAATCGGAGCTGAACAACTGGGCCTCCAAGTTTCCCTCTGTCCTACAGTGATTTGAAGCATGATGATCTCAAAGATATCTCCTCGACACTTGTGTTTCCATGTGGTCATGATAGCGAGCGGGAGATCACTGCCCCTATGATGGGTTTCTTGTTCAAATGTCAGAAGCAGAAGGGGCCATTCCATCTCAACTTCTTTGTCTTAATAGCTAGAGAAATGGTGAGGCAATTAGCTGAGTTGCAAAATTTTCAGCAGTTTAGGTTTGCCTCATTCCTAATTCACCTTTTTGTGCACCAGAATGACATTTTCTTCAGTCAATTCATGTGATTGGCCACTCATGATGAGCTAGGAAACAAAATGCTTGTGTCTACCTAGAAACCCATCCTATTAGCTTCCTATGATGCCTAACAGTTTTCAAACTGTTTCCTGACCCATGTCCTTCATAATTTTGGTTTTATCCCCGAAGAGCTTGTTGTTCATTTTTCCCAAATACAAATAAATTGGATGTGCAATGAATGCCCCCCTTGTGACTGGTTTCTAGGTAGTGATTTTTCTTTTGTCTGGGTGCATGGATTCTCTGAAGAACCCTTTTGTGTACCTACCTATGTCATAGAGAGAACCCTCACCCTTGAAATTTTTTGGTAGTTGGTGGAGGTTGAGAGAGCTATAGGGTTCGGAAAACATGATACCTCCATAATAGAAGACCACAACACCATTGGCCACATTACTCTCATATAGAGGATCATTGCTGAGAATGTCCTGACCTCCAAGATGGTGCAACTCAGCTTGGTAGTAATTGATTATGTGTGGAGCTATGACCTGGATGGATACCTATCTTAAAAAAAATGCAATTAAGCATGAACTGCGGAGTTCATGGGAAGGACACATCAACCCGCCAGTGAATGACCCAGATCTTTATGTGGGTCCCAATGATTTTCCTATTTTGAAACGTCCCTCGTGGTTGAATTTTTACCCTATCCTTCAAAACAATAATCCAATGAAGCCCATTCTCTAAAGCATGCTGGAAGCCATGAGAAATGATTTGTGGCCTAAGAAAAAGAGGGAAGATTTCTGGATCTATCGTCGGGAAGTGAATCAACCCAGGGCTAATATCGAGAATGCTCATTTCAACTAGAATTTTGAGGTTGAATGATGACAACACAACAAATCAGATGAAGATATAAGCAATGAGTCTCCATGTGAATGACTCGTCCCCTGAGGAGGCTCGACATCAGGAGATAGAAGTTATAAATGTAGAAGAGCAAGAGATCAAGTCCAGTATTTCTCTTCCTCTCACTAGTTCAAGCTAGACATCCCTTCCCAAATTGTGAAAAGATCAGTTGAAAAGCAAGCACCCGATTCCCCTTCCAATAAGAAACAATATTTAGGTTCTGCCAAGAAGGGTTCATCTTCTCGAGTCCCTATGGTTTTTCCAACCTCTCAGCGTCTGGTGACTTCTACAGTTCAGGTACGTCCTTCTCTTCCCTTTCTCTCTGCTCAATTTGTGTCCTCCATAGCATCCCAAGTTGCATCTATGTCTGTCCAAGTCCCCACTGCCCTCATATTAGCACCTGTCAAGACTCTACTTGACCCCCAAGTTACGTCATCGTAGGCCGCTCTTTCACTCCCTACCCCTAATTTAGTTCCCCCTGCAATTTTTTTCCCACATATGCCTATTATAGCCACTGTCTCATGTACGCTTGGTTTCAGAGAGACCACTCCTCCCCCAAATGTCGGGGTAGCATCCACTAATCTATCTTTTTCAGGAGCCTCTCCCTTCGTCCCATTGTTCTCCCCAACAATGCTTGCACAACCTATTCAAACCTCTTTCGGCGACCCTATTTCCCATTTCCCCTTTGCAATCCCTCCTGGTGTAGTGTTTGCAAGCCAAGCTATTTCAAACCCGGATGCTTATCATCATCGGGTTAGTTACTCCAAGACCGCACATATTAGCAAGACTAGAAAGAGAAAGGAGAAGGATGGTGCCAAGCCAACCCGACCACATGTGCAAATGCATTTCAGCGAGGAAAATGATAGTCTCTTCTTTATGACCATGTTCCCAAAGGTCGACAAGCTGAAGACCCAAATGAGACCCAATGATTACACCCTACATGCAGTCGAGGTCAATATCTTGAACACTACAACATCAGATAAAGTAGAAATGATGGAAGAAACCTCGAAGGCTATGTTTTCAAATTTCATCAAAAAGATTTGTCATCTAGAGAAAATGCAAGTAGAAAATATGAGCCTCGGAGAATCCTTGGACCAATAGAGAAAAGAAGACAGAGCTAGAAATGCTGAAATAAACTGCTTGCAGGGCTTGTTAACTCAAGCTAATTTTGAAAAAGGAAAATTGCAAACCACCCTAAACAACATGATTTCTCAGTTAAAAGGGCAAGAGGCGATAAGAAGTGTAGCGCTAAAAGAGTTGCAAGAGAAAGAACAAGAGATACAATAGCTAAGAGCAGCTTCCAGAGATGTTGTCCAAGTTCAAACCTAGCTGCGTGAGGAGGTTCGCCTAAAAGAGGAATACGCTCGGCAGCTGAGTGAGACACAAGTCACATTGTCAGAGGAAAGAGAAAGGTTTGAAACAAATGGGCGTGAGAAATAGAGTATCTTGGAGCAAGTTGAAAAGAAATTCCTGGATGTGGAGGGATTGCTGCAGCAAGAACACAATTGCATGTTCCGACTTCAACAAGCTCTACAAGATAGAAACACCAAGATCCTTGCTCTAGAAAATCAAGCTGCCCATGAACAAGACTGGTGTAGGGATCTATAAAATGAGATCAGAGTGAAGGATGAGGAAATCGCACGGTTACTGAACCTCCCCCCCCCACTCTGGAAGTTCTTCAAGCTTTCTCTTCAGTTATAGTAGAATTGTATGTTTCTCATTGGGAGAGAATTAAGCAATATTGCCCTTCGCTGCAACCCGTACTGAGATTCCTAGGAGAAGCACAATCTCTCTATGTTGAAGAGGGAGCTCTCATTAACAACACTACGCTTTTCATTGGTCCTAAGCTCCCTATAGCCCAGAGCTTAATTCAGTTGATGTATGCTACTCCAGATGAAGAATTGAGAGCAAAAGGAATTACAGACTGCAAGGTTTTCATTATCCCGCATAGAGTAATCATGCATGTATCACCGGGGCTTGAGCTTTTGAAGATTTCAGTTCTAGACATCAAGCAGCATGTAGAGAGGTTTGTTTTTCTAGGTCTGCCTTCTCCTTTTTCCCATAGATGGCTCTGTGCTAGGGGTTGAACAATTTATGATCCAAATCAAGCAATTGTAGCAGGATCGGACCTTCCTACAACGCCTAAGAAGTCCTATTTCGATGGAGGAAGTCGAGCGTCTCTTGTACCCCCCTGGCCCATCTCGACACTCTCCTGAAGCTGGTCCATGATGAACAAGCGAGCTTGCCATTTGATGAAGCGATCTATTTAGACCAAAAATACCAAAATCTGGAAGCTCGGGTACTACCCTCCGAGGATGATTGGTTTCCATTGCAGCATGTCTTTGATCTGCTTTTCCCCATTTAGGCATGAATTCTAGTCTCCGAACTAGCAATTTTGGGTTCTAGCATTCCGCAGGCAGAATTCCCCATTAAGTTGCCAAGAAATGTTAATATTATTTCATGATCGTTCGCAAGTGGTATTTTTTGCTAAGTGGCAACGCCTTCTTTTGATTTTCGGCCCACTTTTCTGTTCGTCAACGCGCGTGCCAAGTGGTGTCTTGGCATTTCTCTAAGCGGCTCACTTTTCTTACCCGGTGTTGAGAGAACGTAGAGTTGCTATGTGGCTCAAGTCTTTTCCTTGACATGTGCTTATGGGCCCCACCATCCCCCATGTGAAGGGAGTGACACTTGGTGCCCCCACGTTGAACATTTCAATCCTCTTTTTGTGCTCAACTTTGGGTCTCCCCCAAGTCATCGTGTGTTTTCCATGATGGTTCATGAAATAGAATGTTGTTTGCATCGTGATTTTCTTGTTTGGTAGGTGCAGGGGTCGCCATGATGCGGTTGAGGTAACAACTTTGAAAGTCATTTTTGTTAGGTAGTGTCTTGTAGAGTGTCACGCTAGGAGATTCCTATTAGAAGCGGTTGCTAGGATTTTGCTAATGCTTTTGTGCTTTTTGTTGAGGGCTTGAGGTTCTATATAGGCCTTCTTTTCTGCTTGTTAGGGGGTTCAGACTTTAGAAATATTTTTAGACTTTGGCTCATGGAAGAAGCCTATATGTTAACCAAATTTGGTGAATGATAGGCATGTCAGATTGTGCCTATGGCCTTTATCATTGTTTTATTTGAAGCTTAATCGACTGAATTCTATGTTGTTTTCAAATTTTATAGCTTTTGTGATATATGTTGTGAGACTTCATGGATTAAACTATGTTTTAGGACTTGTTATATGTTGGATGAAAGGTGACTATCATATTATGTTGAATGGTTAATTGTTGAATTATCCTCTCAAATAGTTTTAAGCATGTATATTGTTGAATGGGCATTAAAAACTGCATGTATGTGGGTTTTTTGTGCTGCAAATATCCTAAAATATTTTGGTGTATCGCCTAAGTAGTATAGCTTTTAAGGTTTTCTTCTTCCTCTTTTCTCCCCAAATGATATTAAGAGTCGGCTTCTCAAACCCAGAGGTTATTCAATGAATCTTGTGCAAAAGGTCCCCCATCATTGAATTTCCCATAAAGCTATTATCGTTTAATGCAAAATTAATAGTCAACAGATACATCATGTATAAGATAAAGATAGATGATCATGTTTGGTTTCAGGAAGGATGATGCAGAGGGTAGGAAGATCTTACCCAAAAACCTAAGGAATCTTACCCACACCCAAACAACTCATAAAACTCTCTCCCTTTCATTTCACACATTCCTAATGTACTCAAGACACTCACACATCCCCTTAGGCTCTATCCATTTCCATACATACTCCACTGAACCATTAAACACAACTTTGAAACTAAATAAACAAAATATACCTTCTTGTTGTCCTTCTTGATAGACCCGTACTCAGAGATCTATAACTTTTGAAAAAAACATTATTTACTCAATCACTTCATTGAAATGCTTCCAAACTTAACCCTTAACAACATATCCAAAATTTAAGAAGATCCAACAGTTCAGTGATGAGATATTGCCCTCGCATCAGGACTATTGCAGTCACACCCCAAATCTGACTGTTTTTCAGTCTGAAACCTTCATGAAGTACATGCCAAATCCATAATGGAACCATGCACACACCATGGATAGGTAAAATAAATCCTTACCCTCATCCCTACCCAAAATTGGGTTTGGGAAAAAATCTAAACAAAATTTGTTACATTTATGAGGCCATTGGATGTCCTAGTAAGGGTTTTGACAGTTTTGAAACAAATGTCAATATCTTTCACAAATGATAATGAAATTGCACCAAATAAAAACCAAAGTAATATTATTTCATTTCACTTTCATCCCAGTAAGATAACTTAATCAAACAAATGCATATCAATTTGCAAATGAATAAATTTCAGTCTATCATACGTTGAAAACTCAGAAAATACAAGGAAAAAATACAATTTTATTGCTCCACTTCTCAAATCTCGACCTCCACATCAAATATCTCTCTAAAAATGGATTAATTTCATCATTTTATAGTTCTCCAAGCTTTCTAAGGCCAAAATGTAACTAATAACCACCTATAACTACCCTTTTTGACATTTTTTTGCAATTTTGATAATAAAAGTTGCACACATGAAGTTGTCAATATGATCAAACTTGAACTCCAACCCTCTTAGCCTATCAAAATGGTCTTAAAATGACCTTATAAACATTTATAACATGTTTTATTGACTAAAAACTCAAACCTACCCTTAAAACCCAAAATTAGCCCTTTTTAGGCCTAATTGCCAACATTTGACAATTTTACACTTTTTGATCTTTTCATTTCATTTCATTGCATATTTAGGCTCTATTGGCCATTATTACATTGTTTTAAGACCTTAAATGCCTTTTATACTTCATTTTCCTTTGATTTCAAGAGTGCTCCTGCACCATACTCCCGGGGATAAAAAGAATGCAAGGTCCCCTTGCATGGTTGCCTCCTCTTCCTGGTTTTCCAATTCATTGGAACTGGCATTGTATTCCTTGCAAAAAATTGTACATGATTTGGAAACTCATGGAACCTCCTCTCAAAAAAATGGTACTTAAGGTAAGAACCTCCAACATGATCATCCTTGTAAACATTCAGCAAACCTGCATACAAAACATTAGGATAAACAAAAACATCTTCTTCATTGATTACAATATCATCTTGTTCCAGCAAACCCATTGAAATATCTTCATATTTAAAATTCCATTCTCCTGGGCATTTCACCATAACCTCACCCATCATCAAGGCTTCATCATGAGCCTTCTTCTTTGTTGCAACTAGCCTCTTCACAAGCCAAACTACCTTCTTGTGTACCCTCAAGCGCCAACTCTTTGTTGTACCCTCCAGGTTTTCCAATTTCAACTTCATTTGTGCTTCCCTAAGTTCATATTCCTTTCTCTTTTTCTCTAGTTCCTCTTTAAGCTCCCTCAATCTTGCTTAATTTGCTTCTAAATCCCTTCTTAAACTTCTCAGCTCATCTTGTTTCTTTTCTTCTTCTTCTTCTCTCTTCGTTCTTTTGACTTCTTGTTTCCTCAAATCTTCTTCCTATCTTTTCTTCTTTCCACCAAACATTAGTTCTTTCCACTTCTTGTAAGCACCTACTATCTCTTTCTCGGATTTTGTTAACTCCATCTTCACCGCTATATCCCAGACCTTTCACTTGCTTTGATACCAATTAGATGCGGAGGGTAGGAGGATCTTACCCAAAAACCTAAAGAATCCTACCCACACCCAAACAACTCATAAAAATCTCTCCCTTTGGTTTCACACATTCCCAATGTACTCAAGACACTCACACATCCCCTTAGTCTCTATCCATTTCCATACATACTCCACTGAACCATTAAACACAACTTTGAAACTAAATAAACAGAATATACCTTCTTGCTATCCTTCTTGATAGACCCGTACTCAGAGATCTATAAATTTTTAACAAAACATTATTTACTCAATCTCTTTACTGAGATTCTTCCAAACTTAACCCTTAACAACATATATAAATTTTAAGAAGATCCAATGGTTCAGTGATGATATATTGCCCTCGCATCAGGACTGTTGCAGTCACACTCCAAATCTGACTGTTTTTCAGTCTAAAACCTTCATGAAGCATGTGCCAAATCCATCATGGAACCCTGCACACACCATGGATAGTTAAAATACATCCTTACCCTCATCCTTGCCAAAATGGGGTTTGGGAAAAAATCTAAACAAAATTTGTTACATTTATGAGGCCATTGGATGCCCTAGTAGGGGTTTTGAAAGTTTTGAAACAAATGTCAATATCTTCCACAAATGATAATGAAATTGCACCAAATAAAAACCAAAGTACTCTTATTTCATTTCACTTTCATCCTAGTAAGATAACTTAATCAAACAAATGCATATCAATTTGCAAATGAACAAATTTCAGTCTGTCATACGTTGAAAACTTAGAAAATACAAGGAAAAAATATAATTTTATTGCTTCACTTCTCAAATCTCGGCCTCCACATCCAATCTCTCTCTCAAAATGGATTAATTTTATCATTTTATAGTTCTCCAAGATTTCTAAGGCCAAAATGTAACTAATAACCACCTATAAATACCCTTTTTGACATTTTTTTGCAATTTTGATAATAAAAGTTGCACACATGAAGTTGTCAATATGATCAAACTTGAACTCCAACCCTCCTAACCTATCAAAATGGTCTTCAAATGACCTTATAAACATTTATAACATGTTTTATTGACTAAAAACTCAAACCTACCCTTAAAACCCAAAATTAGCCCTTTTTAGGCCTAATTGCCAACATTTGATAATTTTACACTTTTTGATCTTTTCATTACATTTCATTGCATATTTAGGCTCTATTGGCCATTATCACATTGTTTTAAGACCTTAAAGGCCTTTTATACTTCATTGTCCTTTGATTCTCTATTAGGGCCTATAGTGACCCTAGTCCACCTTGTCTTCAAGAGTGCTCCTGCACCAAAGGACTAATCTTGTATAAGACAAATGATAGATAAAAAATGTTTGGTTTCAGGAAGGATACATCCTATATAAGACGAAGTTAGATTAAAAAAATGTCTGGTTTCAGGAAGGATACATCCTATATAAGACAAAGATAGATGATCATGTCTAGTTTCAGGAAGGATACATCTTGTATAAGACAAATGATAGATCAAAATTGGATGAAAATGCGGAATAATTGATTGATAGATAGAATAGTTGATTTGAGAAAATGATAGAATCATAGATGAGAAGATTGGAATTAAGTGATGAGAGAGATTATGTTAGATGCAAGAATGATTGGAAAGAATGATTAAGTTGATCAAAGAAAAGATACTTGATGAGAGAGTGATCTTGATTGATACAATCATCACGATGAGATCGGAAACAATTGGTAAGAAATGAAATGATATGTTTGATGATGAATAGTCTTCTCGTCTTTATTCATAGTGCGATACATTTTCATCACTGATCCTTATTATGTTACAGTGAATCTTTGTACACCAGGGTATAAGGAACCAAGATGTAAAAATATCTCATTGCAAAAAAAAAAAACATGTAGCAGACAAGGAGTGAACCCTCCATTTTAGGAATAGCGCCAGGGGTCGAGGTATGTGCGGTAGTCACAAGCATAGATATCCCTGACTTTTATTTTTGCATAGGATACTTGTCAAATGAACATACCAATCACAGATACCCACTGGAACTATTTCCCCATAACTTCATTGGTTCACAGCACAAACAACAAACAAATAAAAAGATCATGCCCATCACAGCTCCTCTAGTCACTCGTGGACATCCTTGAGTAGCATAGTAAAATAATTTGTCACCAAATCATAAAAGATAAAAACTAACTAGGACAAAATCTAGCAGCCATATTGATCTGTGCCTTTGTGTGATTGCTTGATGTGATAGTTGATAATGTCTGGTTTCAAAAAGTTGCAAACCCCGTTTAAGACCGATTTGTCTGGTTTCAAGTGTATCCTCTTCCGTTTAAGACAAGATAATGATCATGTTGATAATGATAGTTTGTCAATTGATAAGCCTTGAGTAATTTGATTGTAGATGTTTGGTTTAAGATAGTTATCTTTTGTGAACTTCATGTGAAGTGTTTGTTGGATAGCTACTAGGATATTTGATTCTTGCGAGACATGTTATTGCAAGTTTTTGATGTTTTTCGATTTTTAGTTTGATTTCGAAGAGCTTTTTGATGTTTAGGGTTTTTGGTATTTTCTCAATGTTTTGTTCTTTTTTTCAGGATTGTATTTGAATGTTTTCATTGTGATTGTGATGTTTTTTATTTTTAATTCTTCTAGGACTTTTTTTGAATGTTTTGGTATTTTTATGGTTTTCCAATGTTTTTGGTATGTTGATGTTTTTGATTGATTTTTGGATTTTTTTGAAATATGACCTTCCATTAATTGATAAACATAAGACTAACCTGGACAAAATCCAGTAGCCATACTAATCTGTCATTGTTTTGATTTGTGTGATCATTGATAGGAATGTCTAGTTTCAAAGAGTGAGTACCTCGTATAAGACCGATTTGTCTAGTTTTGAGTGTACCCTTCCTTGTATAAGACATGTTGATGTTTGATAAAGTTTGATTGATAGATTGATTAACAAGACATGTGATCAGTTTGATTGTAGACTTTGAGAGTTTGTCTGTTATTGATCTGATTTGATGGATGGTTTATGGATTCTTGCTTTGATTTTTTGATTTTATTTTATTTTTTTATTTTTGTTTTTTAAGGATATTTTCTGATATTTTAATTTTTTTTTCAAGATCATATTTGATTTTTTATGGTTTTTGAAAGATTTTTTTAATTTTTTTCAGTTATGCCCCCAAGTATGCAAACCTGTATGATATTGTTGGCATTTCAGTAGAAAGAAAGATTGTTGATATTCATTAAGGATATTAAGAAGGTTGTTGGAGATTATTGATATAACTGAAGAAGGATGTTTACTGTCTTAATAATATTATTTTGTCATTGATGTCAACAAATTGATTTTCTGATTCAGTATGATGTTGCCATATCTTAAGAAGTATGTTTTAATGAGAATTAAGATGTCGGTAAGTGACACAGAAGAATATGATAATGGAAGGTAAGGAATAAGTTATTCAATGGGCAACTATTACCGAGTTAGACAATGATGAGATCATCTTGTTTTGATTGTTGTAATATCCTACATATGTTGTTTATTGTAAGTTTAATACTGTACTTTGATCACCAAGCAAAGAACCTAGTCGGTAAACCCTAAGGAACCTAGTCAGTAAACCCTAAGGAACCTAGTCGGTAAACCCTAAGATTATCGATATCAGTTAAAGAAGGCAGAATGTCTACCGAGTGAAGTTCAGTATTTACCGAGTAACAACCGAGTTGTAACAAAATGCATTAAATGAATGGATACAACATTTAATGAAGGATGCCAATGAGCTAGAGATGATTAGATGATTGGTATGTCGTGCAAGAATTTTGTTAAGGATCTACGGCCTTGAAAAATCAAGAGCTAGATCTACAGCATAGATTCAACCGCAATCACCTAGCACAAGTTCCAAGGAAGATATACAAGTTCCAAGGTGAGGTAAAACGGTTTTAGATCGAAGGATGCATTGAACCTCGTCAAGTTTGAAGATCTGATGGCTAAGATTGATCATGGGAAATGTGATCAAGGAGTTTAAGTGGTTAGAATTGCTTATAAATAAGGAATTGTTGATGAACAATGCATGCGGGCAAATGTATGCACAGTGATGCTACATAGTGATTACCGAGCACAGAAGCTTGAAGACCTGTTTTGAATAACAGAGTAGGGAGCCCAACAGAGGGACAAGATAAGTCCTATGACTAGATTGTTTTGAGCAAATAGAATCTGCTTTAGCATTTTAGATGTGAAGTTGCAGATATATATTATTACTCTTGTTTATTCTATAAGTGACAGGAAATCTCTTAACCGAGTGGACCTAACAGTCTTATTTGTAAATCCTCTAGCAAGGTGACATTCTAGTTGAGTGTTTGAAATCCTTTGACAAGGTCACTTCTAACAAAGTGAAGATTCTAACAGATCTGAGGGAAATCCCTTAACTAGGTCACATCTAGCAATGTGTTTGTAATCTTTAATAGGATTTGCTTTTAACTGAGCATACTCTAGAAGAGTATATCTCTTAGTGGGTCCGAAATCCCATAGTGGTTTTTCCCTATTTGGGTTTCCACATTAAATCTGGTGTTATATGTGTTGTGATGTTATCTGTTCATGAGTTTGAATACTTTACAGTTTTGGTTATATTCAGAAGTAAAGGCTATCGAGGTTGAATCTATTGAATATATTGAAGATTAAGTTTGTATGATTCACCCCCCCCCCCCCCCTCTCATCTTGTTGACTATTGGGCCTATTAACAATTGGCTTCAGAGCTTATTAACAATTGGTATCAGAGCTTTGGACTCTAGAAGAAAAGTTTAAAGGTACTTGAGAAAAGATCCGAAGATGTATAAGAGGGATGCCCCAAAGCTAAACAAGTCAAGTTTCTCCACATGGCAGAAAAGGATGAAGTTGCATTTATCAGGAATTGGAGAATATGCAACATATTATTTGGAGAATGATTACATACCACCAAGCACCAACCCAATGACCTTGGAAGAGATAAAGGCAAAGAAAGAACATACTCAAGCTATGATTGAAATAACATTAGCACTAAACGACTCAGAGTTTAATGATCTAGAAGGTTGTAATGATGCAAAGGCGATGTGGACTAAGCTCATATCTGTTTATGGTGGTGATGAACATGTACAAAGAGAAAAAGTAGATAGTCTAAGAGGACAACTTGAATCCATGAGAATGAATGAAGGTGAGAACATAACCCAATACAGTACAAGGCTAAAGGAGATTGTCAATCAAATCAAAGGAGCAGGAGCGACTATTGAAGAAAAGGATGTAACAAGTAAGTTATTGAGAACCCTTCTACCTGCTTATGCTATTCGAGTCTCTGTAATCAATGAATTGAGGTCTATACCAAACATGCCAGTTTCTTTGGATGCTACTATCAGTAAGCTACATGCATTTGAGTTAAGTAATTTTGATAATAGTGGGTCTTCGGTAAATAAAGTTGAATTTGCATTCAGTTCTTTTCATCTTGGTGAATCTAATGACTACAATGATAGAATGAGTAAGTATTCTGAAGGAAATCACAGTGGAGCAAGTGAAAGATTTCATAAGAACATGGAAGAAGTACACAAACTGTATGAGGAAATCAGAAAGCAGGAAGAGTTTGAAGCACTATTGGCCAAAAGGTTACCGAGAGGCAAAGGTAAGTATAAAGGAAAGCTACCTTTGAAATGTTTCAATTGTGATAAAATAGGACATATGTCTTCTAACTGCCCTGACAAAGAATCTAGTGAAAAGAGAGATTACCGAGAAGATGGACAGAAAGACAATCACTATAGAGGACACCGAGACTTCAGAAGAAGAGATAGAAAGACATGCCTAGTAGCTGATGAAGAATCCAACAATGATAAATCAGATGAAACTGATACAAAGGAAGTTGCTTATGTGGCTATCAAAGATGGATCAGATGAAGAAAGGTATGAAGAAAAAGCCCTAATATCTCACATAAATAATAATGACTCTTGGATCATAGACAATGGTTTCTCACATCATATCACAGGTGATAAACACAAGTTTGTTAAATTAGAAGATTACGATGGAGGCTATGTAAGATTTGGTAATGATGCACCATGTCTAATGAAAGGTAAAGGATCTATAACACTTCTTGACAATGCTAAATGTGATGATGTATACTGGGTTGAAGGTTTGAAATACAATTTGTTGAGTGTAGCACAGCTAAACAATACAGGATACCGAATAGAATTTCATAAAGGAATTGTCAAAGTTCATGACAAGCATGGAAAGTTAGCTGCTACCGGGACACAAACAAAAGGTAATACATTTCATCTTGACTCAACTCGGAACAAGTGTCTTTATGCTAAGATAGATGATACCTGGTTATGGCATAAAAGGTTTTGTCATGTAAATTTTGATAATCTGATCAAAATAAGTAAGAAGCATCGACTAAGAGGTCTACCGAGTTTGGAAAAACCTAAGAATGCTATGTGCCGAGGATGCCAGATGGGTAAGATGACAAGATCAAGCTTTACAAGTAAGTCCTACACTTCTAAAGGAATTTTAGATCTAGTGCACACTGATCTTTATGGTCCAATGAAAGTTCAAAGTTATTATGGTGATAAGTATTTCATATTATATGTGGATGATTACTCAAGGATGATGTCAGTTATGTTTTTAAAAGAAAAATCAGAAACTTTTCAAATGTTTAAATTGTACAAGGCAAGAGTTGAAAATGAAACAAGAAGACAGCTGAAATGTCTTAGATCCGACAGAGGAGGAGAATTCACTTCTGATGAATTTAACTTATTCTGCAATGATCATGGCATAAAAAGGCAAGTATCTGCACCAAGAACACCTTAGCAAAATGGGATAGCCGAGAGAAGAAACAGATCAATTGTAGATTCTGCCAGAACCCTGATGATAGAAAAGAGGGTACCTCAAACATTTTGGAGAGAAGCAATCAGCACTACAGTTTACACCTTGAACTGAGTACAACTGAAGAAAGGAACTATGAAGACACCATATGAGATCTGGTATGACAAGAAACCTAATGTAAGTTATTTTAAAATCTTTAGAAGTAGATGTTATGTTCACAAAGATGACATAAATGGAAAGTTTGAACAGAAAAGTGAGGAAGGAACATTTCTTGATTATTCTTCTAGAAGTAAAGCATTTAAATGTCTGATCAAATCATCTAATAAAATAGTGGAAAATGCAAATGTGAAAATTGATGAATTTGCAAAAAGAAATGATGAAGGAAATTCCAAAGAACCAGAAAATTATGAAGAATTTATTTATGTTCAACCGAGAAGTCCTACCGAGAAAGTTGCTGAAGAAAATGAAGATAATGTCTAATTACGAGTGATGAAGAAGATCATACAGAGCCTACCGAGCCTATATTAGCCAAATATGTCATAAGACATCATGCATCAAGTCAGATTATTGGAGATAAGGATGATCCAGTGATGACAAGGACCAAACTGAGACAGAACACATGTCTGATATCTGAATTTGAACCGAGAATAGTAAAAGAGGCATTTAATAGTGAAGATTGGGTAAATGCTATGATAGAAGAGATTGATCAAATCAAGAAGAATGACACATGGACACTAATCCCAAGACCGAAGGACAAAAAAGTAATCGGTACAAAGTGGATTTTCAGAAACAAGCTAAATGAAAAAGGTGAGGTCATTTGAAACAAAGCAAGACTAGTTTGCAAAGGATATGATCAAGAAGAAGGAATAGATTATGGTGAGACTTTTGCAGTTGTGGCTAGACTTGAAGGAGTAAGAACATTGTTGGCATATGTTGTTTTCAAAAATTTCAAGGTATATCAAATGGATGTTAAATTTGCATTTTTGAATGGTATATTAGAAGAAGAAGTTTACATTGAACAACCTGAAGGATTTGTTGAAGACATGAGTAAAGATTAGGTATGTAAATTAAACAAAGCTTTATATGGTCTGAAATAATGTAACTAACTTATGTTTTATTTTTAAAAGACATAATGTTTCATATGTGTCCGATCTTTCCTTATAAAAAGAAAATCATTTATTTTATGCAAAAAAAGATGAAAAAATATACTTTTATTATCTCTTCCAGCAATACAGACTAGCCTGCTTTTATTTCCTATCTTGTGATAAAGATTATTATGGATACTTTTCAATTCGAGCTTGTTATTTTGATGCTGAAAAATCAAAGGTTGTTTAATTTTTCTGCATACTGTGGTTGTTTCTGTCGCATGTAAAAAGAATTCATCTTTAAAGCATTAATTAGAATTCTAAGGAAAACCATGAATCCCTATCCAATCAAATAATTCAAACAAACAGACAATGAAATAACACAATCAAATCAAAATAGGAATTATAAAGTAATACAATCAAAACTCCCTATTTCGTGACTGTGTATAACTTTTATTTCTCTTCTCCTCTCTATGGTACGGTGGCTTTCAGATATTGCGCTAGCAACCTGCAATTAACACAAAGATTCAAATTTTGTGATTGTTGAAAATGGAGATTGAATACTCAATTTATAGATTTTTTGAGAAGATTGATTGAAAGGTGGAACATATTGATCAAGAGGTGGAACTCAAGTGAGCTCACATGAAAATTGATAGTTGAATTGGTGATTTAGAGGTGAAACTAAATAGATTGAATAGATTAATTGAGTCAACTGATTGAGAAAAAGCTAACTAGAGGAAGAAAAAGAATGATTGGAGGAAATTAAGAAGATGACAAAGCTAACTAGAAGATGAAAATAGAGATTGGAGAGATAATTGATTTAATTAATTAATTGTTTGAATTAATTAATTTAGCATGTGCTTGCACTTTGACTTAGATTTTCAATTTAATGTTTGCATGAAATTTAATTCAAATAATTGAATTTATTTTAAATTCAATTTAGTATTTGAATATATTTAGAACTTGACTTTGATTTTCAATTTGATTTTTGAAATCATGCACATGTAATTGAATTTGGAAGAAATTAGAAGAATTTGAAATTAAATAAAATTAGAATTTGGGGATTTGGAATTGAAGAATTAATTAGCTAATTAAATAATTTAAAGAAACTATTTAATTATTTTAGAAATGGAATTTAATTAAATAATAAAGATTATTTAAATTAAAAGGATTTAAATCACAATTAATTAAATAATAAAGAGTTAATTAATATTTAGAAACGGGTTGAATGATTAGATGATTAGAGATAGAAATTGAAAATTAAGTAATTTATTTAAATAATAAAGATTATTTAAATTGGGGAATTAATCAGGATTAATTAAATAATAAGTATTTAATTAATATTGGAAAATGGTTAAAATGATTAAATGATGAAAGAATAAGAAATAGAATAATTAGTAAGATGATGAGGAAATATGAAATTAGAAAAATAAGATTAATTAACTTAATTAAATAATTAAAGAATTATTTAATCAATTCGAGGAATAATTAGCACATGATCAATGAGACGTTTTTAGGTATCTACATTTGCCCCTCTTTGAGACAAAGTTAGAACGACACTGTTTCGAAGAAAATGAAAATTTTTGCCCCAGTATGCCTTGGTACCACTGTATAGTGTAAATATGCCCCCTCGGAAAAGGTGGTCAAAAAATTCAAAAATTGAGACTATATTTTCAATATCAGTATAATAAGCAATCATGTGAAGTTTTGTTCAATTTCGAGATCATTTGAGTAGCCTACAAGTCGTTTGAAGCTGGTGGGGACCACGAGCGTCAAGGTGTCAAAAAACCCTAATTTTGAGCTATAAATAGAGATTTTAGGTTTTCATTTGCTCATTTGCAATTTGGTAAGTTTTTGGTTTTCTTTGTGAATTATGTGCTTTTGTGCGAGTATTTGATCATCATGGTTGGTTATAGAGCTCGATTGCACTTGTTTGACTGAGTACAATCGTATCAGAGACCTCCTTGGACTGGCAACATGGTATTTTTCTAGATTTTTGCCTTATTTTTTTTTATTTTTCAAAAAAAAATTGTAGTGTCCAATTTTTCCTTGTGTCACACATTAGCTTGTCGATTTTCATGCATTCGTGCTAAACATACCGCATTTGTTGTAAATGTACCACATTAGCTCATTTCTTTACGCATTGGTATTTAATGTTAGGCATAAGCCTTTATTGTTCCGCATTAGTGTTTAATGTCACGCATTGGTGTAAAACATCATGCATTCATTGTATGTGAAGGTTTTTTGTCATGCATCTGATAATTTTTTGTGTTCTCGTGATCCGATATCTAATATTTTCAATATTCTCTATGCAGGAGAACATTGGAGTATTATACTACCGACAAAGAAGACCCATCGGACTTGATCTTCATGCCAATTTACTTGATGAGGAGATCGAGCATATCCAATAGCTTGGTTTATATTACATGTTACACTTGCCAGAGGTTATGACCAACAGGGCCTTGATTACAACTTTGATTGAGCGATGGCATTCAGAGACATGTTCTTTTCATCTTCCTACTGGTGAGGCATCCATTACCTTAGAGGATGTATGGCATATACTACGTATTTCAATCCATGGTGAGAGAGTTGTGTATGACCATGATGATGGTATTGCTGGATTGTGTGCCCTTTTCAAGTGTGAGATACAGGATTTATAGATCAGTGGTTGGTATGATATCCCTTGGGCTCGATTACATTATGATGATTTGACTATTGTACTATGCAATGTTGTCGGTGGTTTGTTGATACCTGACAGATGAGGTCATGGATTTCTAGTTGGATGGGGCAGAGTGCTTCATGATATGATTGTGCATCGACGAGTATATGCATGGGGTCAATGTCTTCCAGCCATGGTGTATTATCAGATGTACGACATTGTATACCTTGCATATCGGTCTATCAGTTGCGATGTGACATTGCTCCAAACTTGGGCATGGGATCACATTTCTATTGCGATACCTATTATTCATGTTGACTTGTAGCCTGGTGAGCCTTATGCTTATAGGTACACAACGGGTATTAGGCACAGGGGTTCAGGTAACACCTTGTATTGGAGACATCAGCTTGATATTTTGCAACATTTTATTTGGAGACCAATACTTAGATTGCTCTAGTTGGGCGGATGATGCAATGCACTTGCCTTTCTATCGACATCAAAGATATCTTATTGGTAGGACATTCAAGATGCAACAGATTATTGAGATGTCTCTTCTAGGATAGCTACTGAGATAGTTTAGGGAGGTACAGGTTACACTAGTAGTTACTTATTTTGCTCGTGTATCTCAGGAGGTATCTGATTGGGGGGTATGTATACAACCACATGTTACGTCTGTTGAGTTTGATGCTCTTCAGCCATTACTTTTGGATTGGGGTAGAGTTGCAGCAGATCTAGGGACTACGCCAGAGTATGATGCAAGGTGGGCCAGACATAGGCCTATTCCACTTACTGATGTTGATGTTCCAATTATAGCCCAATAGATTTGACATCCTAGACAGTGTCTGAGGATAGACGTGGAGGAGAGAGTTGAAGGAGGAGAGGGGGGTGGATTAGCGGAGGGAGGAGAGGAGGAAGGTGGAGGAGCGGAGGGAGGAGATGAGGAAGGAGATGAGGACATAGACATTGGTGGAGACACCGAGTCTACTAGCAGTGGAGATGACGATGATTCTTCAGGGTCATTGAGCAACGAGGATGGTGATGATGATGATGATATGCCAGAGCTAGAGGATGTGCCTGTTGCAAAGGGTGGAGGGGGACAGGTGGGTGACAGGGATGATTATGATTTGTAGATTCTTAGAGCGTGGATTCAGAGTCTAGAGGACGAGGTCGCCAGACGAGATGTTGAGCAAGAGGCTTACCGGATAGACTACGGTGCACTAGAGACCGAGAGGGATCATCTCCAGAGGGAAAGAGATGAGGAAATCAGATGGTCAGAGATGATTTGGGCTGCCTATGATCAACACTTTTCTCTAGGTACTGATGCACGGAGTCAGTCTAATAGACTTTATTACGCTACATAGGAAGCTTTTTATTATCAACAACTTTATTATGACATTGTATATGAGGGACAAAGAGCTCCTAGTTTTAGTGTTGTTAGAGGTCATTTTGGTTCTAGTAGGACTTCCACATGGAGGTCCAGTAGTGGTGGTGTTATGGGACCACCTCGACATCCTGGGATAGGATCCACCTGCTAATAGAGGCAGTATCGGTTGAGACATATTGATCATGTTATTTGAGCCTCAGGGCTTGTTTATTGTATTCACACACATTATCATTTTTGAGTTATATATATGATATGCATTTTTTTGGTGGTGATCTATTATGCCTTGCTTTCTATGTATGTTAAATGATGCTATGAGTTATATGATGTATGCCTATATGATTCTATATGATTCATGAATGTTTTATGAATGCAATGGTTTCTACATGATTTATTAATGATGTTTATGAATGCAATGGTTTAATGCAATTTAAAACTATATGGATGCATTTTTATTTTTTTATGTATGCATAAATGATGTTATGAATGCAATGATTACTATATGAATGTATTTTTGTATGAAAATGATAGAACAAATTTTTAACTCAAATGTACTATGAAGAAATGTTAGTAAGATGAAAGAAAGAAGAGATTGATGAAAGAATATGATTTAGAAAGAAGATGGGAAATCAACAAACTATCAAGAAACAAATGAGATGAGAATGAAATTGAATGAATCACGAACCTATGTCATTTATTTTATTGTGCAATATACATTCATCACTAAGCCTTATTATTGAACAATGAAGCTTAGCACATCAGGGTATAAGGAACCGAGATGTAAAGATATCTCATTGAAGAAACAAACATGTAGCAAACAAGGAGTGAACCCCTCCATTTTGGGAAATACACTAGGGGTCAAGGTATGTGTGGGATTCAATAGCTGAATGCTCCTATCACAGACACCCACTAGAGCAATTTTCCTAGAACTTCATCGGTTCACACCACAAACAACAAACAAAGAAAAAGATAATGCCCATCATGGCTCCTCTAGTCACTTGTGGACATCCTTGAGTAGCATGGAAACATAATCTATTTCCAAATGATAAAAGATAAAGATTGACCTGGACAAAATTCATCAGCTATATTGACCTTGTGCCTTTGTTCTCAGTTGCTTGATGTGATGGTTGATAATGTCTGATCTCAGAAAGTTGTGAACCCCGTTTAAGACTGACCTGTCTGATTTCGAGTGTATCCTCTTTTGTTTAAGACAAGATAATGATCACTTGATAGGGATATGATATGATTGATAAGACAATTCGATCAGTTAATTGTAGATGTTTGACTGGGTAGTCATATCCTTTGTTAACTTCGTGCGAAGCATTTGTTGGATATCTACTAGGGTATTTGATTCTTGTGAGACATTTTATTGCAGGTTTTTTGATTGTTTAGTTTTTCTCCAAGAGCTTTTTCGATGTTTTTGGATTATGTAGATCGATATTTGAATTTTTTTAATTTTTTTTGGATATTTTCTAGATGTTATTGGTATTTTTCAAAGGATGTTATGTGAATGTTTTTGGTATTTTCACTACTCTTTCCGAATGTTTTGGATTTTTTGAAGGATTTTCCAATGTTTTTGGATTTTATGTTTTCCACTGTTTTGAATTTTAGGCTTTCCATTATTTTTGGATTTTTAAGTTTTTCACTATTTTTGCATTTTTAAGTTTTTCATTGATTTTGGATTTTTATGTTTTTCATTGTTTTTGGATTTTTAAGTTTTTCACTGTTTTTTGATATTTTTGAAGGACGTTATATGATTTTTTAAGGATTTTTTCAAGACTTTATATGATTTTGTTTGGACTTTTTTTAGTTATGCCCCCAGTGTGCAGACCTGTCTGACACGATGATCTACAAAATGCATGCGGAGACAATGAATTTTTGACATGACCTATGTTAATGCAAGATACATGATGAAGATGCATTTCCTATTTGAACAAGGTTGATTATGTTTGTTTAGCCTTTTTTGTAATACACCAATTGAATTGGAGGTGCAAAACATTTCATAGATAAGCGGTCAATCGATTCTTAAGGTCCCTTGGAACATCCAAATTAACACACTTAGTGACTAGGATTTACAAATGGAGACATGGAAAACTTCCCCATTGATTCTTGAAACTTTTATCTTCTTTTTCCCATGTGTGTGCAGATGAATTAATTCCCTCTTTTGTATTCATTAAATATCCTTAGCATCCTATATGACTAGTTAAGTGAATTATCCTAACTTTAAAAGCATACCGAATAGAGCCTCACTACCAGAAAGCTTTTAGAGCTCCGTCGAGGTTATCAACTGTAATTTCTCAAATATTGCTCCATTGCCAGCAGGCGTTATAGCCCTGATGGAGTTACTTGCATGTTCCCCTAGTCAAGCTTTTTGTCACACTTTTTATGCATGATATTTCAGTTATATATCATTTTTATTTTGCCTTGAGATGAATATTTGGTATAGCTCTTTTTCTTTTTATTTTCTTGCCTTGACTTTGTAAGTAATGAAACCTACTTGGGTGTGACAATTACAGTGGCAATGAAGTAGAATTTTAGATTTTTCACTAGCCATATGATCAACTATGTGTCTAGAATGAATTAGAGATTTTCTTAATATGTTTGAGATATAGAAATTGATAGATTTTGGGTTAACAAGTCTCAAATAGTGAAATCACTACCCAACCATAAGTAAAGTGTTGTCACAGGGTAATGTTGAAAATGAATGACATTAGGACCTCAAATACTTCATGTCCAAATATCTAAGAAAGGAGATGACCTGTGTTTCTCTTAAATGCAAACGAAATGACAAACTTGGACAATTGCCTTGTTTTATTGATGCTTCTATATAAAAATGCAGAAACTTATGCTATAAAAATTGTGAATATGATGTTCTTAAAAAAGAAATTATATGTGATGCAATGCGGAAAATAAAACCTAAACTAACCCAGCCCTTAGGTATAATATCATTTAAGGTTCATGTTGTTCATAGGGCCAGAGAGTGGATCTCCCTCTCTGACTCCGAGGAATTCTGCAATGGCTTCATCATTTTCAAACCAATCTAGAGTTAGTTTTCCTTATTGCCCCCGATCAATCAAGTGTGAGTGTATAAGGGGTAAGTCATTACTCCCTTCTATCATAACAGATTTTGATAAAATGAAGACTTGATTGTTTGAGTGATTTGGTGTATTTTCATCTTTTATAGGTTTTATTTGATACCCTAGCATGACACTTGTTCGTGGGCTGGAATCATGGAGTGATAAGAGCTCATAGTCATGAGAGTCTGTCTTACTTTCAATGTATGTTTCATCGTCTGAGGTATTATCACTTATTTCCTTTTATTCCTACATCTGATCTTTTTGTAGATTGGTTGGTCTTCTTTGCACATTAGCTACCCTTCTTAAGCCTGGTATAAGTCGTTGCAATCTTTCTTCATCTGATTCATTAGGTTGAGCTTGAGTCATTTCCCATGGTAGAAGTATTGATAATAACCAGGGCTTAGGTTCATATGCTGGTAGTAAACCTGTGTCTATTGCAACATTTGCTTGTGTCATTGTGTCAAGAACTGTATTATTTTGTGACTCAGTCCTAGGCTCTTGCAGGAGTTGTCTCATGTCTTCCCCATCTGATTTCACACTAGATGATGTTGGTACTTGATTGCTTGTTTGAGATGAAGAGGGAAACACTTGTGTAGATAACTCCCTTTGAGATATGTAGTTGGATGGTATCCTTGGTCTATTCAGTATATCTAGGGTGCATTGTCTTGCTTCCATGATATGCGGGACATGCTTATACCCTAACCCTTGATTCCCTAGATTGTCATTAGGAACAATGGGTTCTAATCTTCCTTGTTTCTATAATCCTGAGCTTGTGGTACCATCATGTCCATGTTTTTGGAGCATTTTGAACCCATTGCCATACTGATCTAGGGGTATCCTGGGTATTGTCATGTCATCTTCTTCTCTGTATATCCAATGATTGACATATTCATTCAGAGATTCTTCTTGTAAGTCAACCCATCTAATGAAAGAGCATGAGTCTGAGTATTTGACAATTTCCTTTCCTTTGTCTTGTTTCATTGCTCATTTTGGGGTTTCCCAAAAGACTTAGGAGATAGAGACAATTGTTTTCCAGTTGAGTACTTGAAATGGAATACTCTCCACAACCAATATCTTTTATCTGTAAAGAAGATGTTGTAGGCACATTCTTCTGTGTTTATGTGATTGTTAATGACTCCATTTGTGTAGTGAGAGGTGTTGCTTGATTAATTAGTACTTGATTATCCACACTTTCTTTTAAGTAATTACAGTGTAGGAATGGATTTGGATCACTTTTTATGGTGGTTTCAATGTCGTTATACGAGAATTTGACACGCTGATGAAATCTCAATGGTACTGCTTGCATGGTGTGAATCTATGGGTGGCCTAATAACATGTTATATCCCCATTCTCTATCCAAAACTTGAAGAGTGACCTCTGTTGTTATAGGTCCTATTTGCACAAGTAGCGTTACTATACCTTTTGAGGGACATTATTCATCATCATATGCCTTGATATTTATCATCTTGGATGGATCAATGTGAAGTTCTGAATATCTGAGTGTCTTAACCAGATTTAAAGTACAAATATTGAGACCGGCTCCTCCATCTATGAGTACTCTTTTGATTCTTCTCTTATGTATGTAAGCTTCTAGATGTAGTGGGTCATTATGAGAAGTCTATCACTAGGAATATCCTATTTTGTGAATGCAATGCAAGTGCCTTGTGCTAAATTCCCTACCATGGATTGAAAGGAATTTTGATCTATATCTCTTTCCACTATTGAATCTTGAAGTGCTTTGTCCAGAATGGCTTTATGGGTGGGTGAAATATGCAGTAGTTCAAACAGTGATATCTGTGTTGGGGTTTTCTTGAGTTGCTCAAAAACATTATAAGTCCCTACTGCTGGTGGTAGGTTTGGTAGTACTCCTTGTAAAGTTACCTTTGATCTGTGAGTAACTATTGCACAATCTCTATCTCTAGGAACTATTGTGATCGTAGCCACTGTACCATCTCTTGTGCAGGAACTATCTGTACCATATGTTATTTTGTCGAGTTTTATGTTATATCCTTCCTTATAGTCTTCATGTGTAAGTTTGGCATCCATGATATGTGCTATAAGTTCATCTTCAAACCATCCTGAATGAAATGGTTCGTCATGCCCCAAGTCCATGAGACAGAGATTTATGTCTTCATCATATTTCAGTGCCTCTGACAGCATGCAAATTTGGTTATCATCTTTGTGAATCTCTGGATATTGCTCATCCCTATCAAGTGTTTCTTGTGAATCATTTTTTACTACATCTCTTGAGCTAATGGCATGAATAGTATAATCGTATAAGAATTTTGTGTAGTTAGTTGTATTATCTTGTGTTCCTGATGTAGTAGCCTTCCCTTTGTCATGTTTGACGAATGGATCCTTAAAGATTGTGTGATTTGTGTTTGTTGAAGTTTTATCAGTATCAATCATGATGTCACCTTGATCAATCATATCTTGGACCAAGTTTTTCAACTTATAGAAACTCGTCATTTTGTGACCTTTAGTATGATGATAATCACAAAAATCATTATCATTCCACCATGTAGGTTTGAAAGGACCTAGTTCATATATTCTTATTTCCGACAAAGTGATCATATTTGTCTGTATTAATTTTTTTAGAATTGATTCAATAGATTCCCCTAGAGGTGTGTAATTCCTTCTTGGAGCATTTACCCTGGGTACTTTGTGTTCATGTTTTGCGTAGTGTTTATGTTTGTTGAGACAATGTTATTCTCTGTGTGTGGATTTGATGATTGACTTGTGCCTAAAGATAAAACTGGTTGAGTTCTATTTACTGTTCGAGCATCTACAACACCATCATTGGTCACATTTTTGTTTTTCGATCAAAATTTGGATTTATCATTGTTATTGTTGTTGTCATACTTAATGAGACCTTGTTCCACTAGTCCTTTCTTACACTTTAGAGCTTTTTCAGTGAATTGTTTAAATGTGGTCAAACATTGCATTTGTATTGGGTACTTGATCTTAGGAATTAAGTTTTCTGTGAACATATCCACTTGCTTTGTTTTTGGAATAGTAGTCTTGCAACTCCTATAGAGAGCTCTCCATTGCTGTACGAAGGATGCAAATGTTTCATTCTCGTATTGTTTCATGGCACACAAGTCCATTAAAGTGACTGGGGTTTCAATGTTATGTGAAAAATTTGCAATAAAGTGTTTAGCTAATTCTCCCCATAATGTGATAGTTGGTGGTAAATGTGAAAACCACTCTAAGGTTGAGCCTCCCAGACTTTTAGGAAATAGCCTCATTAAGTAAGTGTCTTCTGTTGCAACCTCTATGCATGCCATAAAAAACTCTCGGATGTGATCTCTAGGATCACCTTTCCCTCAATATCTATCAAATTTCGACGTTTCAAAATATGATGGGAAAGGCGGCATGTATAATGTGTGATCAAAAGGATAAGGACGTAAGTCCTGCATTGTGTATCTCTTTTTATTGTTACCGGTCTGCATAGTTGGGTTTACAGACTAGTCGTTGTTTAGGTCCATTATACCTTTTGCCTTTTGTGACCTTGTGATGGGCATTTAAGACTTCTATACGAGGGTGGTTTTATAACTTTATGCAAGATGACAACTAATGCTATATGTGTGCGGGAAAAGTGGTGCGATGAAACGTAAAATCCAGTTTCTAGACAAGTCCACGCACCAATGGTACTCTTGGTGCAAGTTATGGAGCTATGTTGAATAGCTCAACTTCCCAAGGGATGTTCCATTATTTTGTATCTCATAGGATCCCTCAAGTCAATGCCTTTGCTCTCAAATCACTAAGCAAAGTGACTTAGGAATGACAACTATGAGAACAAGGGATATTGGTCAACTTAATATGAATGCATTCCTAGTTATGCATGATATTAAATCTAGTATGATTTAAACTAGCATGGATATGATGATAAGATAAAATATTAGTAAAATCTATCCTAACATGATATACTAGTCTATTATGAGAGTGCTATGATAGTGAAAATGTTTCTTAAAATTCTTATTAAGATGATTTCTATTCAAAGAGAGGCTAAATGCTTGATTTAAAAATGATTATATTAGATGCGTGAAACATAGATACTTAGTAAAATGTCTATAAGTTTGATACTAAAGACTTGGATATCAAAATGAGAGAATGGGAGCTCTATTTATAGGAAAAATTGGGCAATGGATGGTCAAATTTGGATAATCTTAATAAGGGCCAGGATTGAAAGTTATAAATCCATGTTTACAATTCTGACCAATAAAATGGTGATAATTGTCAACAAGAGACTGCTTGAGAGGAGATGTAAGAAGCATTAAATGCTTGAGAAGACATGATGGTTATCCTAGGAGGTAAGGGTTAAGGTTAGGTTAGGGTTATCCATTGGAAAAAGCTTTTACCCAAGGGGCAAACTCTTGTGCAAGGGTTAAAGGGATAACCAAGGGTAAAGCCATGAATGCTTGATGAGACCCTTGGGTTAGATGAAGGTTGAGTTAGACAAAAAGTCTATAACCATTTAAGAAGGTTGAGTTAACCATTAATGGTTTGGAAGACTTTGGAGGTTAACTTGTTGAGGACATAAAGCCTTTAATGGTTTTCAAAGACTTTGAGGGTTTGAGAAGTGACTTCCCCTTGCTTAGGGATGTGATAATATTTAGAAGATGGATTAGGCTAAATTAGAAGTGATTAAATGAATCTAGAAGGGGGTTAAGGAGGCAAGTGTGAGATGTAGGATTTTGCAAGTGGGTGGAGAAAATAGAATTTAATTAAAATAAAATTTATTTATTTCAATTGTGGTTGCAACTTGCATTTGTGGGATTTTGCAATTTTAATTAAATGTAAATTTAATTAAATGGGCTAAAAAGGGGGATTTAATTAAATAAAGTGATTTATTTAATCAAAGGGGTAGAAAAGGCTTAGGTGAACTTAATTAAATAAATCAAGTAATTAATTTAATCAAGTAGATGAATGTAAAGAATTTAATTAAATAGAATTTAGTTAAATAGAGGAATGAGGTTAAAATGAATATTAAATATTCACTTAAGAAAGTGGTCATTTTTATACGTCTACACTAGACTCTAGACCCAAGTATGGGATATGCAAGACCAGGCTAGACTCTCAATTGAGGATTTTGATGCGAGACTTGTTGAGTATTTCAAGATTTTTGCAACGCAAGTTTTTCAAGTTCTCCTCTTAGATGTTCTGCAACAATTTCTCTATCAATCCTATGGGCAATTTTATACTAAATATTTATCTCATACTCGACTCCTATATACTGGGGTGCATTTCTCCTTGATTCCCAGGCTAAGTTAGCTAGACCATCAATGATTTCTTGTTGACCGCCATTTGGCACTAGATTAGGCTACTCAAAGGGGAGCAAACCATCACCTGGGAGACCCATTAAGACACATGCTATGACTTCGTAGGATGATTATGCAAATGAAAATGGACTAAGACAAACGTATATGAGGTCTAGACAAGGAATTATATGAGGATGATAATGAGGACCGAGGATGATAATAAGGACATAAATGAGGACTATGCAAGGACTAAGTGTTTCCTTGATGATGATTGCAATGTATTTATCACTTGTTGTCATTGATGAAACACTCTCACACACACATATGATTACATTGACTATCGGTGTAACTTCAATTGGTTTACACTATCAACCGGTATGTTTAAGGCTTATCTCTAACCGATACTTTGTGTTAACCGATATGTGCTTAAGAGATAACCTATGGCTACACTAAGTCGGCATCAAAATGAAGATAAAAATGAAGATGGAGATCAAGCGGAAGATTTCAAGATAACGGATCACATATTTTGTTCCAACTGGTATTGACTGTTCTAACCAGTATCTGATTTTGTGATGAGTTACCAACACCAACTTCTTGACGGTCATTTTTGTGATGAGTTTTGATCACTTGTCTAGATACACTGCACCTAGGAAATTGTGTTTTGATTTCCTTAGGCCGACATAAGATTTGAATGTCTATTTAAAGACATCTTAGTGAATCATTTGAAACTGATAGAGAATGATGGTATGCGAATACTGATATGCATCAAGAGTGAAAGCTTTTGTTGAAGAGTGATAAGTATTAAGATGAAGAGTAGTGTTGAATGTACTTAGAATGATCTGATCAAGCAAATATTGTGCTACTCAGAATAGATCAATCCATTCTTATTGTTTTATAATCATTACAATAGAATCAAATCCCCTAACCGGGTAAGCTCTAGCAAGCTTCATTGTACAAATCCTCTAACAAGGTGATCCATTAATTTGGATTCTCAAATCCTCCAGTGAGGTTACTCCTAGCAGGGTAGTACTCTTAACAAGGTATAAGCTTCTAATCAAGCTTGGGATCTTTAACAAGATTCGCTCCTAGCATAGCACTTTGTAGACCTTAACCGGTCAGTTATCTATTACTGCAGATAGTTAACTTGTGAGTTCCATCTCACCATGGTTTTTACCTATTTGGGGTTTCCATGTATAAAACACTTGTGTTACGGTAGATGCTTTACTTTTTGTGGATGTTGTTGTATCATTTTGGATAGCATGTATTTTGTTTAAATGCTTGGTTAAGTTCATCTACCGGTTAGTGTTTGAAGTAGTGTTTGATTTGGTGTCATTGATTCACTCCCCTCTCAATGCTTTTCAAGTCCATCACTAAGGACGATAATAAGGACATAAATGAGGACTATGCGAGGACTAAGTATGATAGTAAAGACATAAATGATGACTATGCAAGGACTAAAGACGATAGTAAGGACACAAATGAGGACTATGCAAGGACTACCTATGGTCACAAGGATATAAACTTTTGAGTTTTGATGTTTCAAAAAATGGACTTTATTTTCAGTAGTTCCGTGTGTAGGACGAGTTTTGTGTTTTGCCAAGTCTAAGAATAATTGTTTAGAGGTAAATATAGCTGATTGAACTAGTTTTCAAACAATCTCAGAAAATTCAGAGATATGCAGGATGGGGCCTGAAATAGCCCAAATAACTGACTCAATACTGGTCTGATACAATGATACATAAAAAGACATAGAAGACAATCTTAGGTTGGAAATTGGACACCATTCAATGAGGCCCCCGCAGCAAAATACCGAAACAAGACAGATAGATAGAGAGTTTGGCAGCACTGGCTCCACTCCATGACACACACTTCTCAGGCATGCCAGTCTCTCTTACCCCGAAGATCTAAAGATCTTATCACCGAGGGATTTTTGTCTCATAATGCAAGGTACATGAGGGGTATCTATGGGGTACGATCCACACTCCTGGGATCACTGAATGTAGGATTTTGGGCTACTAAGTTGGTTCTTATTGTAAAATTTTGAGGGGTCCTAATCCAACGACGGATTCTCAGAGAAAGCCACTTAAGACTTTAGTTGAGCTTATCGGTGCAGGGAAGGCCCCCACATACATCTAATTCACTCAACACTCTAGCCACCTAACCAGTATATTTATATAGCGGCTCAAAAACCCACTCGAGAGTACGTTGGGAGAGATGATATCCCCAATGCATCCCAATTCGAAGTACCTCTGTGGGGTGATGAAATCCCTAGTCAAAGATACCCCTCTCTACGTGAAATAAAATAAAATTGAGTGTCGTTATCACCTCCCTTTCTCCCAAGACCCCAAAGGCACGTGGAAAGTTAGTTAATGCAATAGTAGGTCCACCCCAAACACGATAAAAGTTCTTTCCCTTAAGAAAATCAAATGTTATTTAACTATGTGCAGCCTGATTCACATTCATTTTAAAACCCAAATTGAGGTGTTGAATACGCATGTGCATGTCAATTTTAAACACCAAACTGAAATATGAAGGCATGCATGTCAATTTTAACCATTGTTGATTTTAAGCCCAAATTGAAGTGTTATACATGCATGTAAATTTTAACCATTGTTGATTTTAAGCCCAAATTGAAGTGTTATACATGCATGTCAATTTTAACCAATGTTGATTTTAAGCACCAAAAATGAAGTGTGAGAGCATGAGTGCAATTAATCTAACACTAATATGATCCTTTCTGTAAATTCGCCATAGGCTGCAAACAAATGATTAGTAGTAAAATTAAATCAACATAAAATAGAGAACCCAAAATTAACAGAAATGAATGCGTGATGATACTTGCGCGATTGTGTGACCCTAAATAGGCGATTGCATAGTTCTATCAGATCAATTGTGTGATCCTAACATAGCGAATGCGTGATTCAACAGGTCAATTACGTGATGATAATAAGGTGATTGCATGATACGTAGGTAGATAACACAAAAAATAAAAATTGAAGCTAAATTTGATTAGAAACCTGCAAAATAGATTGCGCAACTCTAGCTAGATCTCTCATCATCCATTCAATGTTAACCAAATCATATTTCACCCGATATGAGAGAACTAAGTTGTTGTATCTATCGATGGTTGGTTGGTCTTCCCAATCTTGTATCTGCTTTTATGCTTTGAGAATTCTCTGATAACGTCTAGCCTGTCTTCTTTGCTCCTTTGTCCTTCTGGCACCTGAAATCCTGAATTGTACCTTATGTGCCATAAACTATTATAGTAAAAACATGTAATAAAAATAATATGTTTCCAGATTTACTCAATTTCATGCAGAATTACATAGATGAGAGAAAAGAAAGGAAATAAGAATTAAAAAAACATAACAACAATTTTCCTAACGAATGCATAATAATCTCTGAGCGAATACATGATTCTGAAAGGTCGATTGCGTAATGATGTAAGGGCGATTATGTGATGGGTTCCACATGAATGTGTAACATTGTCTGGTCGATTGTGTAACCCTGTCTATGTGATTGCATGATGATGCAACCGTGAATGCGTGACAAAGAGATCTTTTTTTGAAATCTGTGCAAACCTGCAAAAAAGGGAAAAAAATCGTACGATCTACAAAAATAACATAGAAAACAAAGAAGGTTAATTAGTTGTTGTTCACATCGGGTTCACCAAAATTTTGCATGTAAAAGAATTCATCTTTAAAGCATCAATTAGAATTCAAAGGGAAATCACGAATCCCTATCCAATCAAAGAATTCAAACAAACAGACAATGAAATAACACAATCAAATCAAAATAGGAATTATAAAGTAATTCAACCAAAACTCCCTATTCGGTGACTGTGTATAACTTTCATTGCTCTTCTCCTTTGGTGGCTCTCAGATATTGTGTTGGAAACCTACAATTGACACAAAGATTCAAAGTTCGTGATTGTTGAAAATGGAGATTGAATGCTCAATTTATAGATTTTTGGAGAAGATTGATTGAAAGGTGGAACAAATTGATCAAGAGGTGGAACTTGGGTGAGCTCACATGAAAATTGATAGTTGAACTACTGATTTAGAGGTGAAACTGAATAGGTTGAATAGATTAATTGAGTCAATTGATTGAGAAAAAACTAATTGAAGGAAGAAAAAGAATGATTGGAGGAAATTAAGAAGATGACAAAGCTAACTAGAAGATGAAAATAGAGATTGGAGAGATAATTGATTTAATTAATTATTGAATTAATTAATTTAGTATGTGCTTGCACTTTGACTTAGATTTTCAATTTAATCTTTGCATGAAATTTAATTCAAATAATTGAATTTATTTTAAATTCAATTTAGTATTTAAATATATTTAGAACTTGACTTTGATTTTCAATTTAATTTTTGAAATCATGCACATGTAATTGAATTTGGAAGAAATTAAAAGAATTTGAAATTAAATGAAATTAGAATTTGGGAATTTAGAATTGAAGAATTAATTAGCTAATTAAATAATTTAAAGAAAATATTGAATTATTTTAGAAATGGAATTTAATTAAATAATAAAGATTATTTAAATTAAAGGATTTAAATTATAATTAATTAAATATTTAATTAATATTTAGAAAAGGGTTGTGAATGGCGACGTTTGAAGGCAACAGGAGGGACAGCGGTAGCAGGAGCAGGGATACCGATATGCGAGGTTTGGGCGTCAAGGCTGTGAAGATTCCAAATCAAAACAAAGTCACTCCAAAGATCGGTTCATGGAGCGATGAAGCAGATATTGCCTTTCCCATTGAAGCAGGTAGAATTCAACCCTCTCAGAAATCGTCTAATTCTAGGAGAAAAGACATTTTCCATGGAGACGGATATTCCAAACCACAGATGAATTATGGAAATCCATATTCAAATGGCAACCGGTGCCTTATCGACCCGCTAAAATGGAAGGAAAATGGTTTCATCTGGAATAACAAAGGCTGGTTTTGCAAGGCAAAATATCTTGCTTCCGAGTTTCCCCGAAACTAGCAACCACTGCCTGAATCTAGCATCCGTGGAGTGGCAATCAAGGGAGTCAATCCATATTCTGAAACCAATCTAGTCCCTCTGAAATCTCAAGGTAATTTCTGAAAGTGAAATGGGTGTTTCAGGCAAGACAACTCTAGGGCAGACCGTGCCAAGTTTTGGAGATCCAATTTTTATCCTAAAAATCGGAACCCTTGTTCGGATCGAGTGGGAAATACTAATTTTTGATGACGAACCTTTCCCCCTCCTCGTCCTCGTCATCCTAAACTGGTAAGAAAAACTTCAAGACCTACTATCTTTTTGGATGAAAATAAAATTTACTCTGCTAGGTCAAATTTGCTTGAGTTTTGTTTTTTCATCAAGTGAGGAGGTGGAAAACATGTTAAGGGTAACTTTGAATCCTAGTGTAGAGCACAATGGGGAAAGGATATTAACATCAATATTCTCCCAAATGACTTCTATATGATTGAATTTATGAGTAATGAGGATAAATGGAAAGCAAAAAACAAAGGTCCATATATCTTGGATGATATTGAAGTTCACATCATTGAATGACAGCCCAATTTCAATCCCCGGACTCATGTATTACCAGACAACAAGGTATGGATAAGACTCTATAACTGTTCCTCAGATTACTGGCATATTGATGTCATTAAGGAAATATGCAAAGATCTTGGCACATTTGTATCAGTTGATGATATTTTGGAAGACAAAATATGGGGAAACTTCCTCAGAATATGCATTTTCACAGATCAAATCACCAAGATCCTCAAAGAAGTTAAAATTATTAGTGCAGGGAAGTTTTGGATCCAAAAGATTGATAGAGAAGATCAGTTGCATATTTTCCCTAAATGCTTCTCCTTGGATCATACTAGCTTAGGTTGTGATTTTTCGGCTACGATACATAAAAGATATTCCTATATGCAATTTCCTATTGAAGAAAATCTGCAATCAGAACCTCCTATCTCCACTGATACTGGGGAGGATTTTAGAAACAAAATTCATGAAAATAAGAATATTCCCTTGACTGAGGCAACACCTTTAAACATAATTCCTCCCTCCTCTGATCAAAGTGAGAGCCACCAAGATCTACTCATGCTACTGGAAAAGACTAAAGCCTTACAAGCGGATATTGAAACTAAACTAGTGGTTTCGTTACCATCCTCTCCTCTTGAGACTGGGAGTCAGCTAGTAATTGAAGATTGCAAAATTATCACTCAGGAAAAGGATGCTACTATAAATCTAGGGGAGATGGAAGATAAGAATTGATCTTTGTTGGGTATTGAATTGGAAGATGGAGAAATTGAGTCTTCCTCTTCGGAGTGGGAAGAAGACTTTGAGCCTGACTTTGATCTTATATTGGAGGATTCCACAAAATGTTTTGGGAAGTCGCATTCAACCATTGACAAACTAAACTTCAAGCCAAAAGGAATGCGGGGGTACAAGTAAAAAAAAACAATGCTAGCAATTGTTGGTGTAGCTAGTGATCAAACCGAACTTAATTTAGGGAAGGGAAACACCCTTCCCCATGAGCAATGAATCTCTTATCTTGGAATGTCAGGGGCATCAATGCCCCTGACAAATGGCACTTGATTAAGCACCAGATTGATGACACCAAAGGAGATATTTGGCTACTAGAAGAGACTAAATGGAGTAAGTCTGAGATTGATGCAAAAATGAGAGTTTGGAAACATTGGAATGGTCAGTTTAGGCAATCGGATGGAGTCTCTGGTGGCTTGGGAATCATCTGGAATCCCATGTATGTTAGGGTCTCTCTTGTTGGGGAAGAGAAATATTGGCAACATTGTTTGGTAACTATCCTAGGACATAATGAGAATTTCAATCTTTTTAATGTCTACGGACCATCTTCTGCTGGTGATAAATGTGCTCTCTGGGATCTTTTAGCTATTAGACTTTGCAGTATTATCGAGGGCAGTTGCATTGTTGTTGGGGACTTTACAATGCGATCCATTCTGGCAATGAAATAATTGGGGGCATTCAGAGGACTGGTATGTCCCAGAAGGATTTTTTGGATTTTGTTGAGAAGAATCACCTAATAGACATTGTTCCTAAAAATGGAATTTTCACATGGATGAACAAGAGATCAGGTTTTACTAATATTGTTGAATGGCTAGACCGATTTCTTGTTACTGGTGATTTGCTAGGATAAAATCTTGTATTAGAGTTAATGATTCTTCCACTTATTGGATTAGATCACTACCCGATCTGTCTGGAGGTCACCAAGGGACAATCAGAGGGAGGTATCCCTTTATGGTTTGAGAAAATATGGCTCAGAGTGCTTGAGCTATATGATCTTATATTTGTTTGGTTGAATGAACCGGTTCTAGGGAATAATTTGAGATTATTCAAACTCAATAAGAAGCTCAAGTATATTAAGGTTAAGATCAAAGAATGGAATATGAGCCATTTCAAGAATATTCATATGGAGAAATTAAGAATTAAGGTTGAGTTGGAAGAAATAACCAATTCTGTTATTACTTTAGGAATGAATGAGGATTTGTTTAACAAAGAAAAATCCCTCAAATCTGATCTAAATGAAATCCTTCGGTGTGAGGAAATCCATTGGTGAAAAAAATCAAGGGAGTTATGGCTTAAGGAAGGTGACAAAAATACCAAATTCTTCCATATATTGGCCATTGCCATTCGCAATAGGAACAAAATATCGGAGATTAAGAGACCAGATGGAAACATTATCAGAAACTATGAGGACATTGCATAGGAAGCTGTAAGATACTTTGAATATTTAATGAATGGTGGCTGCCAGAATGATCATGAAGCAAGAGTCAAAATTCTTAACTGAATCCCATCCATAATATCTAATAGTCAAAATGCAACTCTCTTTATTCCTATTACAATTGATGAAGTAAGGAAAATTACCTTCCAGTTGAATCCTGATAAGACTCCTGGCCCTGATGGCTTCCCTGCGACTTTCTTCCAACAATTCTAGGATATCATTGCTCAAGATCTACACCGAGCAGTAGAAGAATCAAGAAAGAAAATGACTATGTTGGGTGCTATTAATCACATCTTTTTGGCTTTAATCCCGAAAAAGAAAAACCCTCAACATTTGAGTGGTTTTAGGCCCATTTCTTTGTGCAACACGGTCTATAAGATTGTAACAAAGATCATTGCCAACAGATTGAAGCCCCTCCTTAAAAACATCATATCAAATGAGCAAAGTGGATTTTCCCCTGGAAGATCCATTGTGGAAGGGATTATCATTGCCCATGAAACACTTCACACGGCTAGGAAAACCAAGGATTCCTGCATGATTTTAAAACTGGATATTCTGAAAGCTTATGATATGGTGGATAGGGGTTTCTTAATTGAAGTATTAAATAAATTTGGTTTTTGCAAGGAATGGTTCACACGGGTCACGAGTTGTTTATCATCCCCCAAATTGTCCATTTTGGTTAATGGCTCATCTCATGGCTTCTTTTCCACGTCAAGAGGAATACGACAAGGTGATCCAATGTCACCATTTTTGTTTATCATAATGGTTGAAGCCTTAGGTCGATCAAGAAGAGCTCTTCAACAAGATGATCTATGGCTTGGAGTCAATGTGGCAACAACGGTTGAAAAAATGACTCACTTACAGTTTGCCGATGATACCATTCTGTTTGGCTCGACCTGTAGGAGAGAGGCAAGGACAATAAAATCATGCCTCGATGATTACTATAAGGCTTCCGGGCAGAAAATCAATTGGAACAAATCTAAAGTGTTTTTTGTCAACACTCTGATTAACTTGCAAGGTGTCTTATCAAGGATCCTTAATCTCCGAGTTGCAAACTTACAAGGGAAATTTCTTGGAACCCCCCTCTTCATTGGCAGCAATAGAACTTTCTATTGGAAGCATCTTATTGATAAGTGTAAATCCAAGCTTGCAAATTGGAATGCGCGTTTGAGATTACTAATGACAATTGAAGACAAATTGATCTCTATAATGAGAAATTTCCTATGGAGTGGCTCAGATGACAAAGGGAAATTTCCTCTAATAGCTTGGAAAAAGATCTGCCAACCAAAAAAGGCAGGGGGTGCTGGCATTCAACAAATTTTGATTATGAATTTAGCTATGGGTGCTAAACTGGTTTGGGAAATTTGCAGTGGTGGTAAACAAAAATGAGCAAGGATTTTAAAACATAAATATTTGGACTCCCTGGAGCCAAAAAGGATTCTCACTATAAACAACCCCCCCAGAGGTTCGACCATCTAGAATTTTATTGTGGAAAGTAGGGAAATCATAAGTGATCAGGTTACCTAGGTTGTCAGTTATGGAAGGGATGCCTCCTTTTGGATTGATTCTTGGGCTGGTGAAGTTGCCTTATGTCTCAACCCTTCTTTGCAACCTATTATGGTAGAAACTTGCCACCTCTGGGGTCACAATATCTGTGATTATGGTTACCCTATTCAAGAAATGGCATTCCTAAGTGGAAATGGAACTCCTTGGATCCCTTGGACTTGGATCAACACCAGAAAGACTTGTTTGCCGCCATTCTCAACAAAAGGGTTATTTTCCCTTCCCCTGATAAGGGCATTATTAGGTGGTGTGGTTCCTTTGATGGTAAATACAAGGTATGTTTTGGCTACAAATTGAAAGAAGCGGCTATAGAGAAAAAAGATTGGCTTGTTAATCTTTTTTGGCATCAACATCTCCTACCCAAAGCAGGTTCATTTGTCTGGCTATCTTGCCAAAGAAAGATTCTAACTAAAGAAAGACTCCATTCAATGGGCATCAACGGACCTAGTAGATGCATTTTATGTCAATAGCAAGAAGAGACTTCAAATCATCTACTTCTCCACTGCACGTTCTCCAGTCACTATTGGTGGCATTTCATGGGAAAATTGAGAATCTTTGGCCCCTTCCCGTCAGGGCTAGATGAGTGGTTTCTGCAATGGCCTAAACCAGAAGGAAAGGCTATATTTGCTGATTTACTTTATATTTTACCATCTCTTCTGATTTAGGAAATTTGGAAAGAAAGGAATTGCGGAATTTTCTAACATAAAGAAATGAGCTTAATGACTCTATGTGGGAAAGTTGAGAACCATCTGTCTGAGCTCCTAAATGAGGCCACTTAATCCAAATCATTAAAGAAAAATATATATACGGACTAGGATTGGAAGATTAAGCTGCACTTCCAAATATGCTCATTCCACCACTTTTTGGCAAGGGATCCCCGGTGGATTAAGTCAATCCAAGATTGGGTGTTAAATGGGAAGCACCAGAACCTAGGTGGTTCAAGGTAAGCTTCGATGGTGCTTCTGCTGGTAACCTAGGTCAAAGTGGTATTGAGTGTATATCGAGGAATTCCAATGGTATTTGTATAAAAGAAATCTCTGAAAAGATTGGAGTTGCTACTAATAATGAAGCTGAATTCAGAGCTACTTTAAGAGGCCTGCAACTAGGGATGGAGCTTGGGGTGAAGAGAATTCATATGGAGGAAGACTCACAAAATGTGGCTAATGTTGTCTGCTGTAACAACACCCCTAGTTGGTGCCTTAACTAGTGGCTTCAACCGGTTCTGGTGCTGCTAGCCACCTTTGATGAATTTCAGATTAGCCATATCTATAGGGAAGGCAATGGAGAGGCTGACAAACTCTCTAAAATGATGATTGTCGATGGTGACCCCCCCTAGGCACTCTGATTGGGTCTTTCTGACTGGTTTTTTATTCCAGATGGCTTCCACCGATTATATGGTCCGATTATCTTGCCAGTGATGGTGCTTTCCGGTTGAGTTTGTTGGTTGTGGTCTCAACTGATTGTCTTCTCCTTCTAGCTGATATGTTTCTTCGAATGACCTACTGGTGATGGCACTAACTGGTTATATTGCCTCCACCGATTGATATGGACTCCCGATTATCTTACTAGTGGTGGTGCTTACCGGTTGAGTTACTTTTCGGTTGTGGTGTCCATTTCTCCTTCTGGTTGATATTTTCTCCGATTGACCTATTGGTTGTGGCGCAAACTGGTTGTATTGCCTCCCCGATGGGGCCTCTATATTTTTTACTTAACCTAATGGTCGTGGTTCCTGGTGGATTGATTGACCGATTGATTTGGTTTACTAGTTAAGGGTTCTTCTTAGCACCAAGACGTGGCTCTTTGCTGTCAATATTGGTCTGTGATGATATGCGCGTCATGGCAATTGGACATGTGCAAACCTTTAATTGATATCTAATTATGACTAGATCCTGTCAGGATATGCATATAATTACTTGATGGATAAAGACAGTCAACATTAAGTTGATGAAATTTGTCTTAGAAGATGATTAGACACTGTCACTTCAAGTGTATGTGTATTCAATAGGCATGAACTACTTTCTAGGCACTCGTATCCCCTGGTTTGATGTCTTGCTACTTAACAAAGGAATGCCCTCATTTCCCCATCAAACAATTGCATTCTTCACTCGGTGACTTGCAATGGAAACCCCAATTCTCCTTGAAGCTACTTGTCGATAGATGGCCTTCCTGGGTGAAATCACAGTCAAACGTTTGCAGGAGGTCCTATACTCTCAACATCCTCTTATACTTCACAACCTTAAAATGATACTAGGGAAGAAATTCCTCATGGCTTATCATAGGTACAAAACCAATGTCGATATCCTAACCTTTTTCCTTGCAATGGTGATACACATGGAGACTAGCAAGCAGAGAGCGAAGCTTTTAACTCAAATGGTGTTTAAACACCTCCTGCTGGGGAAACTGATGCCACGTTGGACAACATTGATGGCAACTTGAGAGTACTGCTTCCCCAAAATTACTATATGTCCTTGGGCAATGGGGTAGAGGTGAGAAAGTTTGTGATTGTGAACTCTCTGGACTATGATGCTCTTCAAGAAACTTGGCCTGCCATCATTACGAATATTGAATTTTTGTTTAAGGCGATAGGCATTCAAAATGGCTTCACGTCGGAATGGGGAGAAAAATATCTTTGAGATGAAGTGTTAGCAGGTGCAGAAGGATTTGGCATTCTGGAGAATGGAGATTTGGTTGACGGCAATGTCTGGGGGTTTGGGCTTGGCAAGGAGTCGTTCCCAAATGACTACCGACTCCCTCGGGAGAAGGTTGAATCGATAGATCACTCAACCTGTGGCACTGAATGCCCAATAATCTTGGATGCGGCTCGTGCTCCTATGGATGATGAATCTAAAGACTCTGAATGATTTCAGTTGCGTCACCTTTCTCATGATTCTCTGTTTTTTGTTTATTGTTGTTTGTTTGAAGGCCTCTGGCCGGTTCTGTTATCTACTTCCAGCATTTGTCGATTGGTGTTTTGTACTTGTCCAGCCTCCATTGTTGGTTTCTTCTTATATGTGGAATAGAGCTAGGGTAAGGGGTTTTCTTCCTGGTTCTTTCCCCCTACCGCTCTCATTGAACCAGGCCTTGTATTCTCCTATTTTGATTAATACAAGGGTGTTGTCCCTTTGCAACTATTTGCTTATTAAAAAAATAAAATTAGAAAAGGGTTGAATAATTAGATGATTAGAGATAGAAATTGAAAATTAAGTAATTTATTTAAATAATAAAGATTATTTAAATTAGGGAATTAATAAGAATTAATTAAATAATAAATATTTAATTAATATTGGAAAATGGTTAAAATGATTAAATGATGAAAGAATAAGAAATATAATAATTAGTAAGATGATGAGGAAATATGAAATTAGAAAAATAAGCTTAATTAACTTAATTAAATAATTATTTAATCAATTAGAAGAATAATTAGCACATGATCAATGAGACATTTTTAGGTGTCTACAGTTTCATTAATTTTAGACTGCTACATTGTTGTGTGGAATGAACAAGATAAATTGTATTCTTGGATCGATTACTATGTAAGCCTCTTTCTAAGAAAGATTAAAATTGCATATATAGTAATTGTCATGGTGAAATTTAATCACTAGGTGTGGAAGGATTAATAGTGGATGGTATTTTTCAAACTGTCTAACGAGGAGAATATAAGAAAATAAATTCATAAGACTCCGAACCCAATAGGAAAAGAAGGCACTAGTCCAAATCATATATCTACAATCGCATAATTTTAGCTAATAAGATTTCATTTTCAGTTTCGTAGAAGTAGAAAGTAGGAGTAAAGGTTTAAGGTTATATCAAATCTTCATGCCAATTTGATACCAACCTTAGGAAAACTTTGTAGGTACAATCTGCTTAAGTATCATAAGATAAAGATACTTGGTGATAAGGTATACCCACCTTGGTTTAGTAGAACCAAAAGAAGTAGGGAATTGATAACCTTGAAGGTTCATTCCGTTAGTTGGCCAAAATTGACTGCCTAACTTGATCATAGAGTTTGGCATCCTCTTAGGGTTTGGCAACCTGCAATTTTGAGCTCCAACACATTTCATAAAACAATGCTCTTGCATGCTGGAGAAAACTACAAGTAAACACCAAAACATTGCTTGCATTCTAGTTATAAACTATTCAAAACAACAAAACAACTACAAGCTGAAGATATAACTCTAATTTGCTTTTAATTGTGGACTGTACATGGAAGCCATGCTTCTAGAAAATTTTCAAAAATTACATTAGAATCCTCAAAAATGAGGAGAAGAGACAACTAAGTAGACAGAGAAAATCCTAAAAGAGACCCAAGAGTGACACATGACTCTCTTTTGAATTTCAAATTTGTATATGCATTTTCTCCTCTCCAATTTTTCCTTTTATTTGCATCTTTGAATTTGCTAGTGACACCTGACTGCCTCAAAAAAATCCTAGTAGCCTCACACACTTTTGCTCTCCCATGTTTGCACACAAAAATTGACTTCCTCGGTTCACACATTTTTTTATAACAAACCAATTTTGTCATATTTTGTATCATGCCTTTGGTTCTGTTTGAAAATTTCCTCTTCTGGGCGCCTGGCTATAGCACGCATTTTATCTCTGACTGAAAATAGAAATCCCTTAGAGTTAGTTAGAAATGCCCCGTCTCTTTCTCTGCATACTCTCCCCTTTTCCAATTTTTTTTCCTTGATAAATAAACATTTCATCTGCTACATTTACCCCTTCGTGCATGAGTAATTTTCAGATTTGATAAAAATACCCCCTTCTATAGTAATTTTACTTTGCACAGAAATATTTTTTGGTAAAAATAATTCATATGAGCAAAATGATGATTTGGTGCAAATCATTTTACTAAATATTATACCCTAATGTTGATCGGCTCTATAAAAATACTTCCACCTTAATGCAAACAACAAATTATTGTTAAAATAATAAAGTTTGTGAAAACACTTCTATATATCTCTTATTTGCAACCAATATTTTACCCTCACCAAGCATATCCAACAATATTCATTATGGTAACAAACATTTGCACCTTCACTGTGATATCAAATAATTATGACAAGATATAATATCCCTTGCTTTGTTTCAAGGTATGTAGAAGCTTATCAATATGCACCATTTGATACCTGGAGCTTTCATCACCATTCTTCCCGCATCCATTTCTACAAATTTTCAGCTTAAGACACTTATGGCCATATTTTTTTATTCATGATAAAAAATGAACCCATCATTAATCTCAACCATAAAACTACTCACACAGTGCTAAATCTGTAGCTTTGGATCCATATTCCTCTAGGCATCTAAAAGTTATCAAACCTTTTCATCAAATTTATTTTATTTATTTCCTATAGACATTGTGCTTCATGAGATGACACATCTTTAAGGCATCATGGACAATTCATATCTCTAATCAATGTTTTGCATATATGCCCACTAGGGAAGTTGCAACTGTAGCATTTGATAAGAAATTCTTAATATTTTATACGTCTAAATCTGTTTTCAAAATCCCACATACAAATCTGCACCTTTTGATGCAAAGATAGAAGCCACAAGGAAGAGAAGCCATTACTGTGACAAACCCTAAATCCTCTTTGTTCTGGGCACTTACTTTTCCATAACTTTTATTATCTCATGGATCTCTCATGATCGCCTCAAAGAGATTGCAGGGTGGTGGGAAATGTCCTCACCCCTTCTTCATTGCACACAAACTTACCTTGTGGGGCCTTTTATGTGCTCATTTTTTGGGTTGTGGGGTGGCGAGGATTGAATTCCCCTTGGGCTTCATTTCATCTTATTCTCCCCGCAACAAATTTCTTAGGCCCAAATTCATCGCACGGAGTGGCGGGGAGAGCTTTCTCCCACCTCGCTATCCCGTGCCCCCCTATAATGTGCCTTTCACATGATGCGGGGTAGAGACTTTTAGAAAGTTTTTAATTCTTTGATCTCTCACTATGCTTTCACGACCTTCAAAACCTTCTAAGTTCAACATTCATTTACATCACAATCCCACTTTTTACCCTTTCTCATTCTCTTCACATTGTTTGAGTTTTTCTAGATTTGGGCTATAAAATTTTTCTTTTACCCTTGTGAGCAAATGACACTAAATCAATGAGATGATTTAATTCATATATTTGACTGTGGCACCTGGGCATATGACCTTCTACACCCAAACTATTCAAATGATTTTATTTTATTATTTAAATCAATACTGATTTAAATAATAAATATATTTTTAAATAAACCTTGTTTGTCTTCATGGGTCGCAACTTTAGTTGGGCTCCTGGTGGGCCCGACTATTTTTTTTTCATTTCTGGACAACTGACCTACGAAGATGCTCTAAAGTGTCAACTGGATATGTTCTGGACCTGAGAAATTGAGCGAGTGATGATTTAATTTTGACACTTGACACCTCTGAACCCTGATCAAAACAACTAAAGTAGCCTCCTAAACTAGCTTTGAAAACTGATCAAATCACCTCTTTAAGTCCTAAAAATTGGCACACTTGTACAAAGTTATACGAGTAATCTAGAATGCCAAATCATAGCTCACGATGATACCCAAGGAAAAATATTTTAATACCTGAAGTTGCTTACTCAAACCTTTCTAAAAATGCACTTTTCAAACTGTTCCAGAACCCACTCAATCATTGTATTGAAAAAATATCAAATCTCAATTTCAGGAGCCACCACTTGGAAAATTGGTACATCTAGATATGGTGGGTATGTGTGCAATAGATTTTGGCCTGATTTGATAATGCGTACAAAATATTAATGCCCAAACTTTCCCTCTCTAAAAATTCTAGTAACACTTGATTTTCAAACCTTGAAAAAATATTAGATGAGGTGTTGGGGGGCTACAAATTGATCAAGTTGTAGATAATTATATAGAGAATCATTGGGAATATTCAACTTTGTATGTAGGTTAATAGGTTGCAAAATAAAAAATCAAATGCAAGGCTAATTTTGCATTTACACTGTCTAGTTTGCAAATCTGAACAATTTACAAATGGATCCAAGTTGGAAAACTCATTAAATGGACTCATGGAGCTATGCTAACTAGCATGGGGCTTCATAAATATGCATATAACCATGGAAAAATATTAGTTGGCATTGTATTTAATTGGTCGCAAAATACAACATCTCAAAGAGGACTTACTCAAAAAGGTTTAACAATTGCAAACAATAAACCAACCTCAGGACCCCAAAAAAAGGTCTTCCAAAACTCATCAAAACCGATCATAGGAGGCCACAAGTGATCATATGACATCCCTGATAAGTGCTCAATACTTCCCCAAAATGTTTTTTCATGACAATTGATGGGTGCAAAAAATATAGGCTCTCAAAGCGAGCTATTTGGATTGATTCTGTAGTGGTACTTTCTGAGTGGTGTATGCAAAATTTTCAACTTGGGCCCTCCAAATTTGGCAAAATTTTGAGGTCCCAACACATTTTTTCATAGATATCCCAAGCATCCTCGACTACATGGTACATTTTTCAATGTGAAAAATGAGGTCATATGATAAATACTTTCTCAAAGTTCCAAGAGCCATACAATTTTTAGTGAGCCTTTCCAATTGAGCATTAGGATCAACTTTAGGATCTATTGGTGTTGTTATTGTTCCATTTATGTAATGAATGAGTCCTTTTTCCATTATCTTTCTCCATGATTTAATTTTCAATGATGCATAGTTATGTGGAGTTAAAAGTGAAAATTCAGGAGAACCCATGGCAAAAAAATGAAAGAGCACAAGATAGAGAGGCACAATCACACAAGAAACCCCCCCAAAATAACTCAAACAAAGAAGCCCCCCTCCCCCCCGAAATGACGATTTGACACTTTATACTTAGTACACGTACAATGGGCCACTTACAAACTAGGGCAAAGTGGTCTTCTGATTTCAAAATACAAATGCCTCAAATAGGCTATGTTGGGACTTCTAAAATTTTATCTAATTTTGAAGACCCGGGCTCGAAATTTTTTAGATTGCATTCAAAATCACCTTTCAGAGCAGCCCTTTGTAGCTCATTTGGTGAGCTCATATTTTTGCATCGAAGAAATGTCATGAGAAATCCTCTTGGGGAAGTGTTAAGAACCTATTGAGATGCTATATACCTTTTTTTAGCCTTCTATGATCAGTTTTGATGAGTTTGTGAAGTCTCCTTTGGAGGTCTAGAAGTCGGGTTGCTAATTTGCAGTTTTGCACCTTTTCTGAGTAGTCCGCTTTGACTAGTTGCATCTTTGTGCCAGGAGATTGTCAAACCAAACGGAGAGTTATCCGTGATTCTCTACAATTTTTTGAAGCCCCATGCCAAGTGGAAAAGCCCCATCAATCCATTTGACAAGTTTTCAAAGCCAATTATGTTTGCAAAAGGTTTAGTTTTGCAAACTGTACAGTGTCAAACAACTGTCAGAGGCCCACTTTGTGAATTTTTATTTTGCAATGAGTTGACCTACACTTCAAGATGAATGTACCCCATGTTTCTCAGTAAAATTATCTACCATATTCCCAGATTGCAGCCCCCCAACTCATCATTTGATCAGTTTCTGAGACCCATTCCAAACGCACTTTTGCAGGGTTTAACAAGTGCACTTTGCAGATTTTCTGAGTAAGCAACTTTGGAGGTTAATAAATTTCTCCTCAGATGTCGTAATGACTATCTGTCTGATACCTTGGATTCTTAGTATTACAATCTATCAGTGTGCCAGGTTTTAGACCTTGATCAAGTGTCTGGATCAAGTTTTGAAGCCGATTTCAGGCGCTACTTAGGCTATTTTGACCATAATTCAAAGTTACAAAATTGTCAAGTTTAATGGTTGCACTTTTAGTTCTTGGATCCTAAACATATTTAAATGATTTGAACATGGTGATCCATTTACTACAACACCAAAGACCTGACTAATATGCCGATTCAACAATCCTCACAAAAGCATAAGGGTTGAGCAAAATAAAGATGTAAATTTAAATTGGCAAAATAAAGATGTAAATTTAAATTGATAACGCATATCATATAATCTAAGAGTAATTTGTAATTATAATATTTCTTCACAGTTAAGTTGCAAGGGTGGGCCCCGTGAGGTGTGGTGCTAAAAGGGGGTTTAATGTGCAAATATAGAATATTTGCATAAACAAATGATATTCCTATAAAGAGTAAGTGCGTGAAACTCTAGAAATTTAGGGACCCACAAGAATTACAAAGTAATGTTTTTTCACGGGCTTCTATCTTTTTCCCGCAAGATATAAAATCAAAATCCAATCCTTGTGCGGGATGGCGGGGATGGGAGAAGATCAACTCTCTTTCCACCCCGCGGGACTTTCACGAAGAGGTCAGAGAGGCTGCAGGTTGGCAGGGATGGAAAGAGGTCTATTCCCCCGCCATCCCGCACATAAATTTTGTGCACGACCAGAGGCTTGCAGGGCAGGAGGATGGAAGGGAAGTGCAAGCACCTCGCCACCCCGTGCGAGGAAAGAAAGGCACAAAGAGATGCAATAGGAAGGGAAATTAGGGTTGCAGAGCAAAAGCAACAGTGGGAGATGAGTTTTATGCATACGGGCAGATGCATTTTAGGGTTTGTAGAGCAAAGAAGTGAAATGGCTGCACCATTTGAGAGCGACAGTTTGGTTGAATGAGTGGGAATGTTGATTGAAAAATCCACTTCCCTACTTCTCGGCTCAGTATAAACCATTATTGATACGGTTTTAATGGCTGGTGCGATAAGGTGCAAGATGGTTGCTCCTTAGTGAGGTTTGAATGTTGGTCAGAATGGTAAGATTGATCTTGGAATTGCAACGTAAATAGATGCATAAGGTAACATACTCAAGGGGCTCGGGAGACTTGATGTTGATCCAGACATTTCGATGGATCTCCAATGCCAATAGCAGCAGTTGTGTAAAATGGAAAGAACCCATGATGGATTAATCTCCAATTGAGGCGGCATTCGAAGTGCGAGTGGTGGGCATTGCATCAGACCCAGTTTGACAGATGTTTTGTTTACAGAAGGGGCTCGAAGCCGTTAAGGTTTCATGTGTTACTGAATATGCCCTAATTCTTGTCAAGAGTCATAATATATATGCAACGATAAGGGGGTTGTATCTATGTTCTGAGCGATGAGATGAAGAAATATATCGCTGAGAAAAAAATGTTAGAACTGAAATTTGACATGATGTGAAAATAACATGATTAAAGGCAAATTCGGTAGTGAGACATATGCAAAGGGTGGGAGTTGTTGAAAGTGCCCCCAGAAAAATCATCTCAACGAGACACCTCGGCCATGTTCATCCTTAAAGTCTTAACTAATGAAGCAAGGATCAAGTGTTTTTATTTTGCATATAATCATTCCAGTCTGATCAATGGTGGTTGTAATAGCTTCAGGTTATTGGGTGCCTACCACCCCTTGGATTGGAACTCTATGGATTGTTGGTTGGCCTTCTTGGTGTTGCTGGCAATCATGAGGAGATCGTAAATTCTACCATCGAGCTGCTTGCAACTTACGCACAATCGAGACTTCATCTTTTCATGAGCTAGCTCCATCAACAATCATGGCTAAGGAAGATACATTAAATGAGTCATTTGAAACACGAGTAAAGATTCAGGTTATGTAGGCCCTATATTTGTAACATGTTGCAGTGAATTGTATTATGAAAAAGATAAATAGGTCTGTGGGCTCGATTTTTAGCAAGGGCAGCATTGGAGAATATGTGCCTGTTGCAAGGTGAAAGCAAAAAATAGGGATAATATCTTCAATAAGAATGAAATATTTCACAAAGGAAATTAAGGAAATAATAAAGCCAGTTAAATAAATCCTTTTATATCCAAAATAAAATAAAACTACTTTTATGCTTTCCGTGAAGGCTGAAGTAAGTTTCACAGAGGTGAAATATATTTACCAGGGAAAGTAATGCTGTCACATTATTTCCATAAGGTGTAAATCTTTTCACTTTTGGAGGGTGCACTTAAACACTTTCATAAGTGAGATAAATTTTATGGGAAGGACTATTTCATGAAATGGCACATTGCATTTACAAGTGAAAACTACAGGTAACTAGAAGAATCCATTCTGCTACCAGTATGGCAAAAAGGCGTTGCATATTTGTAATTCTACACCTCACAAAAAGGGATTATTTTCACTCAGCTAAATGCAACAAAGAGGATAAACGCGGCAAGGAGAAATTTTTCACAAAGCACATTTTCTAATCAAAGGGGGATGGTATTTTTTTTATCACTGATGTGATGTGTGGCTGTATTTGTTTTTGACGAAAAGGAGATGTTGTGATTCCTTGTGAAGTGTATTTTTCATCAAAGGGAAAAGTGTGCAGAAAATAAAAAGTTCACTTTCAGCAAAGGGGGGACAGATGAAAAAGTGCAGCTAGAAGTCAAAAATGACTTTCACCAAAGGGAATTTTTTTTAGTTTTGAGAGCAGAGAGGGAAAAACACTCAGAAGTGGACAGTGAGTTGAATATGACAATTTTTGATCAAAGTGCAGAAGGTGATTTGACAAGTCCCTGGGAGGGCAATAATTTTTTTTATTTTTTAAATTTCCAGCTGGTTGTAGGTGCAAGTTTTGGCAAATTTTGAAAGAAGAATAGGAGCTGATTTGAAATGCATATTTCAAGAAGAAGACAATCAATTTCTCAATATGCTTTTAGGATTTTGATTCACACCATCTATTTATTTCTTACTTTGGTGATTATCTATTTCACCTTTTTGCAGTGCTTATCAAAATCAATCTTGTGTTGCGACTTTCCTCTATGACATTAAGGTTGGTCCTATTTAGAATCTATTTATCTCTATTAGTAGTGGCTCTCTTCCACAAGCGAAGTTGGTTCAACTAGGCATCTTACCTTTTGGAAGTGGCTCTCCTTCATAGCAAGGTTGGTTCTACTTATCTTTTGGCAATGGATTTCCTTCATAGCAAGGTTAGTTCTACTTATCTTTTGGTAGTGGCTTTCCTTTGTAGCAAGGTTGGTTTTACTTATCTTTTGGTAGTGGCTTTCCTTCGTAAAAAGGTTGGTTCTTGTTATCTTTTTGTGGTGGCTTTCCTTCATTGCAAGGTTGGTGCTACAAATCCTTGATCACTGGGTATAACATGACTTGCTAGATTGTGATCTATTTTTTTAATAATTATCATCTACATGACTACTAGATACAAATCAAGCCAGTGTGTGGGTTATGTACTATCTTTTTGACATTGGAGTTTTGGGTGCATTCTTCTTTGAAGCAATCAATCCTTTCATTCTTCTCTCCTTTTTAGAATTCCTCTAAGTGTTGTTTTGAGAACGACACATACTATTGAGACAACCTTTTACATTGAGGTCTCTTTCACTTTGTTGACTCAAATATTTTAGTTTGTTATATGATTTCATGTGTGCATTATCCACGTTCTTGTCAATCTTATATTTATTATAATGGTGTAAAATTAGGGTTTCTACACTTAGATGTATGAAAACCTCTAATTTTGGGGCTTAGAGACTATTACATTAAAGAGGGGTGAATCAAATAGATCTAGCCACAAATCAACAATGATAGGGTTGAGAATTCTTATTAGATTCACTAGGTTTGAATTTGATACCCTCTTTTAAGTTGAATTGTTGAAATGTTAAAATTAGGGTAAATGTGCCAAAATTGAAGAATTATGCACAAACAATGAGCTATAGTCGTCAAATTAAGCCACAAACCTAGATATGAGTAATATAAGAGTATTTAGATCTATTCCTAGAAGGAGCTCCTAAAATGTCGGGACTGACGTGCCCATTGCACCACTCCTCCACACTTTTTGTCATCCAAAGGGGAACTTGTTCATCTATGTGAATAAAGCCAATCCCAAGAATCGTTACTTCACACATGTTTCCTACACATAGAAAGAAGGGGGAAATGGTTGGGAATAGGGGTTTGCCTAATTCAAAACTTGGTTTATGAATTAACCTTGAATGAAATATTGCAAATATTGAAATAAACAATGGAAGGATATACCTCGGATTTGCAATTGTTGATAATGATGCTTTGCTTCTTGAATGTAATCACATATGTTGTATGAAATGGCATGAACATGACAAAACCCTAATCACAAACGCATGCTTGCATATGAATGATGTAATTTTGCTCCACAATGGTTGAATGAAGAATATGCACCCTTGAAGACCTTTGAAAATGCTTGATGATGAATGCTTCACATATATGCAAGGATACTTGATTGCTTGTAGATATGATTGATAGATGAAATTATGTTGATCAAATGTCTTTATATATGGGTATCTAGGTCAATTACTGATTAAGACGACCTCCAATGGTCATGTTGAGCCACCAATTTCATTTCATGTCAGAGAGATAGGTCCCATCCTCCACTTCAAAAATGGGTCCCAACTAAGCGGGACTAGGGTGATGGGCATGCTAGCGCCCTGGTCCTCCTTAATTAGGGACCATGATTTAGTCCTAGAGAGAAGGACACACCCCCAGATAATCAATTGAATGAAACCAGATAGGAGATGAGGGGGAGGCACAATAAAGTAGGGGCACAAACATGAGGTGTAAATTGGCTTGATGACAATTTGTGACACTACATTTATAATATTGTAACCTCATGGCTTTGTTGCTCTCATATTCTAACTTTTTTCACTTGTGTAAATTTTTCTATCTAATGTATTTTTTTTGTAGGTCTTTAGCTCGGGGGCATGCTTCCTTGGCTAGAAGAGTTATCTACTTCCTCTACAATATCCTTTAGGCGTCATAATGTTATTTTATGTTTAGTAGATTTCCTTTAGTGTGCATATTCATGTTAATTCATAAGTTCGCTAAAGTGGGGGCAAAATGTAGCATCAAAATTTGCATACCCCTTTGCAATTCCATCTACACTTTTGTAACTCCTTTATTTTTCATTCCCCTAGCATTTGAGTAGGCTCATTACAACCCTTGCATTAGCCTTTTCCCTCTCTAGATGCTCAAGACACCTTTTCAACAACTATATTTCAACTTAAATTTTGCATCATCCATGTGTTTCTCCTGCCACTCATTGTTCTTTGGTATGATTTGTATGGACACTAGTGCGTTGTGCTAACACCCACGTGTCGTGTATTCATACCACAACATCTCAATGCTTAAATGTTGGTTCTAAGTGTTTTGGAACTTCTCACCTACCTAGGTGTAAAGCGGAAAAATCGCGATCGAACCCTAGTTGCTCTCCCCTCTTCCAACTCCAAGGAGAGAGAAGGGAGGTTTGCTAGGATTCGATGGTTTTCACTTAGGGGAGAGACTTTACATTCAAAAGAGGGGTTGAAATCCACAAGATCCAATCCCACACAATGCAAGATTGGATGCTAAATGAATTTCAAGGGTTAGGAAAGCAAGGCTACCCTCTTTTGTAAAGAATGTTGTTAAGGAAATTAAGCTAAACATGCATAGAAAGTCATAAAGATTCGCTTATAAACTGAGTTCGGGTTATAGGATGAAGCTGCGGACCTGGAATTAGCAGTAAAATGTCGATACGACGCTGTCCTGCAAATTTGAGCAAAAGTTGTCGGGACGATGGCGCCCGGCGCCACGGTCCTCCGAAAAATCCGCGAAACGAAGGGGGATCTGTTCGTCTCTGCACAAGGATTCCAGATCTTCAATTTCAGCCGCGTACCTGCAACCTTGTTCTAAGGATGTTGGTATCCTTATGTGCGAAGGTTTAGATGTTGTATGTTGTATGTTGTAGTAATATGTTGTATGTGATCTCCTCTTCAATGGTTGAATCCTTGTCTTGAATGCAACACTTAGCCTTGAATGGAGACTTGAAATGATCAATTGCTTGAAAGAATGCTTGAATTCTTGAATGCTTGAGTATAATTTCCACGCTTTGTACACCTATCCTCTTCTCCTCATACCAAATGAGAGAGAAAAATGTAGTTTATATACTTGTCATTTAGGGCTGATAGACCGATTTTCCCGACCTTAGGCCGACCAGGGAAAGTTAATTTCCAAATTGCAAACAAAAAGACCCGAGCCCCTTAGGAGACCGGCCCAAAATAGGACCCAGGGACCAGGGCGCTGGGCGCTCTGGTCCCACCTCCCGGGACATCAGGGTGCAAGGAGGTTCAGGCCAGGGTACTTGAAAAATGCAGTTTTCAGTGTCGTGAGCAAGTTTCAGGGTCTCCATTCAGGTTGCGTGTTGCGTCGCCATCGTGAAGACCGAAATGCAGTCGAAATTGCAAGTGTCGCAATTTTAGGACGCTACACTAGGTTGGTGGAAACGACTCGAAATCTTCTTTGATGACTTGCTAGCCTCTTCTTTCTCTTGTGTTCTCTCTTTTGAATCTATCTTTTCACTTCATGCAATCTCTCTAAACTCTCTCTTGAAATATCTGGTTCTCTTGGCTCTTACGACCTTCTCTTGCTCTCTCATTTGCTACAACAATTTCTAGCTTGTCACAATAGTCTTTGTATCTCTCTTGGCTTTCTCAAGCCTTGCTGGTAATATCTATCTATTTATCTCAACTTTGAGCATCATAGAATTTATCACATCCCCTATCTATTTGATCATTTATTTTTTGATCTATCTATCTATGTAGTTGTCTATGGAGGTGGAAACACCAAAGTGGGAGTTTGACTGAGGCGAACTCCTATATAGCCCCAACATTTTTCCTCTTCTATATGTGAGTAGGTTTCTTGAAGGCATTTGAACACATGAGGGTTTTATTATGCTTTATTTATTTCATTTATATTCATTTCTATTTGTATTTATCTTCTAGTATTTGTTGCTACATTTCTAACTTATGGGTTTTGCAGGTTAATCAAAACACAAAGTTCAGTTTTTGTGTTTCTAAGTCTTTTATGTCTGCGGATCATATGAGACTACAATGCACCACATAGATGTTTGCATGTCACGCTGGCGTCCTTGGCCAAGATGCTCAAATTTAGACCGAAGACTTTCTATTGTCTACTCTTTCCATTTCTGTACAATTAGATATCCTCACTAGTTTCACTAGTTGGATATATCTTAATGTATGTTGTGAAATTGGCTCTCAAGAGAACATATAAAACTCTTTCCTTTGTAGAGTCACTTTTCGACCATTCATAAAGCAAATACTCATATGTGATACACTTACAACACATGCAACACATTTAGGCATATGTATTAGGTTTACAAACAAATGCAGTGCATTTAAATGGATAAATACGTTGCACAAAACATACACATGTGGTGCACTTATAAATTCTTAAATACTAGTCAAATGCAGTGGACATAGACAATTTTACACACAATCCATGATTGTAGAGCCAAACTCATTGCATCATTCACACATGTAAATGCATCATGACACATTCGTTGGAATTAATTTTTTTTCAAAAATCTAGCAAAATAGGCAAAATCGACCAAAATCACATGCAACGATGAGGTGCTAATCGTCATGAGTGCTTCCTTTGGTCGTTTAAAGGTATTGAATTGCACTCCTTGATGCTTGTGCTCACGAATGTCCGCTATGGATTCATTACACCTCACTAAGCACTAGCTCCCCTCTCCTCAAATTTCTCAAATGGGCAAGTGAAATGTCTCAAATGATTCTCCCAAGCTCCAATTTATAGCCTAAACTTGCCATAGAGGAGATTGTTTGTTTACCATTTTGTACTAGTTGTGATCTTTTTACCTTTCAGACCTAATAAGTTGACCCTACAAACCTTGTTTTTTACTTGAACATGTTTTTGGGCTCCAAATTACACTGTCAACAAATTGGTCTCAAGTTCCAATGTTTTCACTCAATTTTGTTGGGAAAAATCATAATATCATGTCATCACTGGGGCATTAATCTGAAACAAATTTTTCAATTATTTTAGGGTTTGAATGCTCAAATTTGCATTGTCTCAAAGAGGGGCAAAATGTAGACACTAAAAATCGTCTATTGCATGTGAATGCTTTTCATTAATTTTGCATCTTCAATAATTGAATGATCTTTATTTTTCAATTATTGTTTGTGTCGTTCTTCTAGCTCATTTCCTTTAGTTCATCACTTCTCTAATTGATTTCTCCTTCATCATTTAATTAACTCAACTATTCTTCTTATATTAAATAAGTATCTTTAATTATTTAATCCCTTTGCTCTAAACTAACTATTCGTTCGAAGTCAAATAATTATTTTAGTTGTTTGATCCTTTTCCCATAACCCTCTTAATCAAATAAATCAATATTTATTTAATTATCTCCTAAATGTGGGTGATATTTATTTTCACACCAAATCTAATTCTAAAATGCCATTTTTCTAACTCCGAATACCAAATTTCATTCTTCACTCAACTCTTACACCTTTCCAATCTAACTCCTCTCCTCTTCCACCTTTAACTCTCACTTGCCTAGTTTCCTCCACCTCTCTCTCCACTTAACTCACCCTCTCCTTCAATCTCATCTGTCCATCACTCAAAATCCAAATCAACCTTAGTCGTCTATCCAACCCAAATCCTCTATAAATTTCAAATCAAATCCTCATTTTCGATAACCACATCTTCAAGTTTATTCTTGTCATTATCGCATCGTTCAAGCTTTCAATTTTTCCTTTGTGCACACAAAATCTGAGAGCATTTTGAAGAAATAAGGACAATAAACTATAAACATTTACATTGTAGTAACAATAACAAAAATGTTTGCAAATGTGTATGCATTCACATACATAGACATATATACATGCACACCAAACTAGAAACAACATTTACCTTTCATAAAAAATAGAGAAAATGAAACAAGAGAAATACCTAGAACAATGTTGCATCTTCTTCCTCCTCTTCTTATGCTGGTGTGCTTTCTTCCTCCCCATCTTACGCCAAGGTGTTTTCTTCTTCTATTTGAAATGGCAAAAATTATGATTGGATTGTTGCCTATTTGGTATGGCCTCTTAAATTCTTGTCCTATTGTTTGCAATTTGAAAATTGAATTGTAGGGCTGCTTCCCTTTAATTTCAATTGTTTTTACAGGAAAAATGGTGGCCTTATAGCTTGTTTGCAGTGGGTGCAGGTGATTTGACTAGTAGATGTGCAATGTTCTTAGACAGACGGGACAATGGGTGCCAATATGTGTTAAACAAGTCTTGTTTCAATGGGGAATTGAGATATAAGGAAATTACACAAATATATTTGATGGGACATATGGGTTTGGATGGATTTTGATTGGGCAATGCTATTTTGGTGTGCAGGTGTTTGTATGGGGTGGCGAGTCTTATGTGAATCCTCTTTTTGGGTTGTTTTTCTTATACATGGATGCAAATAGTATAATTATATGACTTAATAATGAACATTGCAGAATTAGTTGGTACTCATATACATTTTATTATTATCTATATATTTAAATTAAATATTAATCAAAAGATATAAATTAATTATTTGAATAAAATATATTTTTTTATAAACAATATATATCTGCAATTAGAGTACGAGCTCCTCTCCCCTACCTATAGACACCAATGCAATTACTAAATATATATCTTCGACACCCTCATTTACCATTGTAGTACGGACCTCTTACACCTATAATAGCCATATTTAAGTTGAAATTAATTTCAATAGCAAAACAATCTCGTCAAAACCCTAGAAACACACATATATGTCAAGCATCAGCGTTTTAAAAATCGAGTTATTTTGGAGTAAAGGAGAGCGGCGACGAATTGCAGTTTGTCATCAATACAGACAGGAGCAATGGTATTCTCATAATCCCTTCCGTTTGTTTATTCTCTGTGTTCAGCAGGGCATATAAAAATTTAGTCTTTTGCTCTCCAGTTGTTGGTCTTCTATGTATTTTTTTATTATTAGGGTTTTAATAATTTATGGCTGTGAAAAACGGTTGGATTCTTCTTTTCTTTCTTTGTCATATATTGCTTTTAAGGGTACGATTGACCTGAGCAGAACAAAATATGAGAAGTTAACGTATGTCCTGGTCGAGCAATTCGCGCCTGCTGAATGCTTCGGCAGCAGGTTTTTTAATATTGACTCTGTTGATTGTTGTCGTGTCTGGGTATCTCAATGTGCGCTTACAGAATTAAGCAAATCTTCTGCTGTTTGAGTTTTGAAATTTATTTTCATGTAAATATTTAAACGGCTGGCGTTGCGGAATGTCTGACGTAGGATTATCAGATCTACCGCTGTTGGGGAGTCTTCAATGGTTTTGCTCGCAGATTTATAGAAACTTAGTATTCGGATTTAATACGGTGAAAAGTTATGTTAATGCTATAAAAATCTTCAGTTCCATGATAAGATTATAATGGGTCCGGAGTGATTTTATCACGAAATATTGGGGATGGAATGTAATGCTGCAGATGTTTGGAAAGAGTCACATTTCTTGCAAGTTGGATTAAGTAAATGACAAAATCCAAGCTATAGCAGCAATACTGCTTGCCTTGTAATGGGCTAAGTAAATGGCGAAATCCAAGCTACTGCAGCAATACTGCTTACCTTGTAAAGATTGCAAATAAAACCATGTACTATAAATTTAAGGCTTCCATAGTGTTTATTAATTCTAAAGGATATTTCTGCAAGTTTGTGATCTCTCTCACTGGTCAATCATGTGATGAAAATGCCATTCTAAAATTCTAAATTGTAAATTTTAAGCTCCCTATCTCATGCATTGAAACAGCCCCTCGTTAATGTATCGCACTGCACGTTCCAAGGTGCCCAGCAGTCACGTTAAATCCTAGCTGGGTTTTGGTAATTTAATTGCGTTTGAGCATACTGTTGCAATACTGCTTGCCCTGTAAAGATTCTAAATAAAACTATGAAATAAATTTAAGGCTTCCACAATGTTTATTAATTCTAAAGGATATTTCTGCAAGTTTCGGCTCATACCTTTGGTCAATCATGGGCTGAAAAGCCTATTATAAAATTTAAAATTTAAGCTTCGTAGCTCATGCCTTCAATCGGCCCCTTGTTAAGGTCTCACACTGTAAATTAGAAGGCGTTCAGTAGTCCCGTTAACTCCTAGCTGGGTTTTGGTAACTTAACTACATGTTAGATTTAGATTAGGATCTCTAAGAACAGAAGTGCGACTTGGAAACTATCTGCATTTTGTAATACTCAGAAGTTATGTATCTCATTTGCTAACTTAAGGAGGGGATACCTTTTTGGGAGGTGGGGTGAGGAATTCTTCTGTGAAGATTAGAATGCCATGATCCCGATTCCAAGGGCCCAGTTAGCCTCCCACATAGTGTTCTATGATACTCGATTATTTTATTTTTGACTTTGGTTTTATTAAATAAATAAATAATTAGGAGAATCTATTAAATAATTTATTAAGTAAATAATTCTCCTATATCGCTTTTGGGGTGTTTTGTCAATCGACTTGAGGTCAACTCTCCCTACCTCGGCATACAAAGGCCTTTAAAGCGTGCTGGGTGTGAAGAGTAGACACGCTTGGATAATTTGGATATGCCTTTGTGCATGAAGGGTTGTTGAGATGATCACCTCATAGCCAAAACAAAGTATGATGCAACCTCTATGCTTGTTTGCCAGTTCCCTAAGCATCTTCAATTCAGTTGGCAAATCTTAATTTTGATCACCGTTAATCATTGTCAGGCCAATTCATAAAATCTAGAGGATTTCCATAAGTGGGAGGATTAGAGTACAGATCGAGGTAAGGAGGATATAGAACCAGAAGCAGTCGTAAGGAGGAAAGGAGCCCAGCAAGGAAAGCGGTCACCTGCCTTTGCTTTCTCTTCGACAAGCAAAGACACAAGCCTGTTGTGATTAGAGTCAACACCATAATCAGATTTTAAGGAGGTGGCGCTAGGGGATAAGAGACCAATATAGTTTGATTTGGATTCTGCACATGACTGCCATAAGACCAGTGTAATTGGGTGTGCATCGCAAAAGGAGAACAACTCGACCAAGGTATTTGGGTGATGAGCGATGATGGCCAGAAGATCACATAAAATACAACCAACAAACAAATAGAAGACGGGCACCTCATTGTATTCATAAGTTAGGGAGGGAGTGGAGGAAGGAAAGGACTCGAGATGCTCCATCAGGCCACCCTAGTGAATCCATATTCTGGTGCTAGATGTAAACAAAAAATCATTTTTCGTGTGCAAAAGACTTTGTAAATTGTGGCATTATGATTGGAATAAAACTTTTCTCTAAAAGCTGTTTAAATATTTTAAATTTGTGTGTTGGTTTTATCGTTTCGGAGGACTAGGTATCTTTCACAACAATTGTGGACACTTTTAAAGAATTGTTCTGAACATGATTTCTTTCTTGATCATTTTACATATGTAATGTGATGTGCATGACATCTCATGTCACACATAGTATGAGTGAGTGACATAAATGGGGAGTCCCTCCTATCCCTTTCTACTTGCCCACCAAGGAAAAGATGTCCCTCCGAACTCAAACAACCACTCTCACATCCCATTGTGACAAAACTATTGATTCTGCTAGGGAATGGCCTACTATCAATAGGGCAAAGGGTTTTGTGTGAAGGGTCGTGTTGATGTGTTTTTTATGCACATGCGAACATAGAATAAAATACCCAAAAGTATCTTATCCTCTCTTGAACAAAATCTCTCAAATGCTGAAGATTAGCATAAGGATCACTTGAGAAGACTTCAAGGTTCATGAATGTAGGGTCACTACGTGTGGATAAGCTTGTTGGTTTGATGTGATTATGTTGGAATCACAAGGGGACTTACGTGTGAATGCCTGAAGGCTTGATTTGTTGTAACTCAGACCATCTGATCGTTGCAATATGGTGATGCTTTTTGATTCTAGATTAGCTTGATTTTGAAAAAATAGCAAAAGGAAAGGGCTTAGAGAGTCTATTCTAAGGCCTAGAATGTAGGAAGATGGATGAGTAATTAGGTGGAATCCTTCCGGGCAATGTCTCATCATCAAACTGAACAATTTGACACAAGCTTAGTCCAACCTTCTAAGAACATTTCAAAGATGTTCAAATCATTACCATTAACATTGATCACCATTCAAGTTAATGCATAAGCAATGGATGTATAATGATTCGAAGTTAAACTCATATCACTCCAGTTTACCACGCAAGGCACGCTTACAATCAACAAGAGGCTAGTGGTATGGACAAAATGAATTCCACACAAATGCATTCAACAATTTCTTCCATTCAATCTAATCAACATGAAAATAAATTGAGAAGCAAAGACCATGCGAGTTGTTGAAATAACAAATCAAATTCATCATAACTTCAATGAAATCAATTGTTCTTAACAACAAGGATTTGGCAACAATCCTTGCCTTCTCCTAATCTAACTTCTACTCTAATTGCTATTCTATTCTAATCACTATTAGCTATTAACCTTTACAAATGAAGAGTTTGAACTTTATATAGAGAGCTCATTTACAATGAATGGCCAGGATTGATTCTCCATCAATGGCCAAGATTTTACAATGAAACCCTAATTAGGGTGTGTTACAACAAACTATCCTTAGCCAATGACAAAATTACATTCCATGAGCGTTGATCAATAGATATCAAGGGTAGGTGCCTTTTGTGCCATCATTGGTGAGTTACGTACATTGAATCAAGACGTGCTGATGTGGAACTTTTTGATTGGAGGAATAGTGACTGGTACGCCACCTAGGATGCCACTTCAACTTGCACTTGTAGACTTGATTTATCATTATGAATGAATATTGAGCAATATCTCTTGATACTCAACATTATCCAATTTGCTCAATGTAATGATGATGAGAAGCGAACTTTGATTAACTCTTCTGAAACTATTTGCTTCTTTAATTATGTATATTGTGTGATGACCTTGATTGTTCCTCCCTTGTTCTTGATACATTTGATGAATGGTGCACCTAGTTGAATCTAATTTTTCAATGTATTGACTTCGATTCTTGGATTCTTGAAGGGAATTAAAGATTGTCAAACATTCTTCCATCATGTGGGTTATCTTTTCTTCATGCTCTAGTGCCTTGAGGTAGCTAGAGGATCCCTTCATGTCGTTGTGATGTGGTGTGAGTACTTGAGATCCTTCCTTTCTAAATACCTTCACGTTTGATTAAGCTTCCTCTTGATCTTGCATAGTGGTGATAGGAAGTATTTGTCATGGCCGAGTTATTCCTCCATCCTTGCTTGTATATCTTGCCTTATGGCGAATGTATGATCTCTCCTTTCATATCTGCAAAACAAATCAAGTATAGCATCAAACACATATCATATATAGCTTATATAATCTCTTAATTTGACATAATCTCTGATTTTGTGTGATTTCTATCTAAATGCAACCAATGAATTCACTACGTAGAAGGTAATTTGAATGTCCTAGGACAAGTCTAGGTTGTGTAACGATGAAATCTGCTGGTTGATAGGTCTCTTAATTGGGCAAATTCGCTCCAACCTGATGCTCCAATGATAAATTCACCTTCTCAAAACATCAGACCTGCTCCTTTAATGATTGAAATTTGCCTTTATGTTGACTGAAAATCGCTGATGCTTGATGAAGTTCGCTGTCCTGCTGGTGAAATTTGCTGCTAGAGAGGGATTATGTTATGAATTGATGCTAAAAGATTAATTCAACCTCTCTTTTTAATGCGCTTTAGGGTCAAGGATGTGTCTCTTGGATATAAGGCCGACGTAGTCTAATAAAACAAAATAATAAATAGTTTCCTTAATGCTGGCTGACCTATCACATTCAAGCTCTCCCCTTTGGAATTCGAATTTTAAATCAAGTTGGCGCCAAAATACTTGTTTTTGGGGAATTCACTCTAGGACCTTGGGAAGGTACATGAATTGATAAAAACATTTGCTCTTGGACCTTAGTAAGGTACACAATTTGGTGAATTCGTTCCAAGACCTTCATGAGGTACACATGATAAAATTGCTCTATGACGTTTGCAAGGTACACATGATAAAATTCGCTCTATATGACCTCAGCAAGGTACATCATTTGTTGAAGGATTTGCTTTGGACTCTTAGCAAGGTACATACTTGATTTTGGACAAAATCCGCTCTAAGACCTCTCCAAGGTACATCAATTGAATAAAATTCGCTCTATAACCTCTCCAAGGTACATTACTTCAAAATTCATTCTAGGTCTTCACTTGGAGAAATGCGCTCTTGATCCCTTGCAAGGTACATAACTTTGTGTTGAAATTCGTTCTAGGACCTTAGCAAGGTACCTGACTTGAAGCGAAATTTGCTCTAGGGCCTCAGCAAGGTACACATGATAAAATTCACTCTAGGACCTTTGGGAGGTACATAAATTTGAGTTGACCCTTAGTTCAATTTCTTCCTCTTTCTTCTACCTCATTGATTTGAGTGTTAAGTTTTCCAATCTTTCCACATGAAAGTATCATCAATTTGACCTTTGAGAGTACCTATGGAGGAAATTCGCTTGGACTCCTGAGCTAGGTACATGATTTCAAAATTTCGTTCTCAAGCCTTTGTAAGGTACACAATTTGAAAAGTTTGCTCTCAAGCTTGAGTGAGGCAAATCTCGCTCTAGTGAGGGAGCAAGGTACGTGATCTCTCCAAATTCACTCTTGACCCTTGGCAAGGTATGGGAGCTAAATGCAAAAAATTCATCCCAAGTCTTTAGAGAGGTATAGGGTCTCATGTCCTTAGCAAGGTACGGGGTCTCAAACAAATGTTTTTAACTCAATTCTCCCAACTTTCTTTTACTCTATTGGATCATACAACAAATCTTTAAGTTTTCTCACATAAAGCATGTTAACTTTTAACCTTCAAGAAGGCTCAAGGAAAAATTCGCTCCAATCTTGAGGAAAAGGACTGGGTCTAAGGCAAGTTTGCTCCAGCATGGTATAGGGCCTAAATGAAATTCAAGGAGGACACCATTCAAACAACCAAGGCTTGTTCTTGCAACTAGAAATATGATCAGATAACACAAGAAACCTAGGCATGATACAAAGGAGTCCTTCTATCTAACTATTACGCTCAACTCACTTGACTTTCTTAGTTCCTCATTTCAATCATAACCCTGCAAACAAGAGACAAGTCATTCATTCCAAAAGCTACTCGAGAAACTCTATCCCTTCAATGCTAAGATTAATAGCAAAGACTTTAACACAACCTAGGACTAAGCAAAAAGAACTAATCCTAGAAAGCGAAAAGTGGGGGTCCCCATTTGCCATGGGGCGATGTGTGAATACATCACAACAGGTTGCTAGCCTTGCAAGAAAGGTAACCATTGGAAAGGGACATAATATTCCAATCAATCCAAGGGATATATAAGCACATCGCTTCCATCATTCCAAGTACATCAAGCTTATCAACCAAGGCCTGAATCTGATATAAGGAAGATCAGATTTGGCATTAATAAGAAATTGAATATGCAGCAGTTCGGTTCTATACTGAGGTTTTGGTATGAGTTCCCTATACATGACGTAATATCTGCACACTGTTGATTAATGATTTGTCGCTGTTTATGACTGTTTTAACATATCATAATGAATATTATTTGTATCTGTTCATTACTGATCAAGGATATGCTGTTGTTTATGACTGATTTTTATATAGAATACATGCTTAATATTGTATTCTTCTTTATGTGTTCTGATTGATTATTAAATTCAGCCATGATAGGGGTAATGAGGGATTATAAGGAGGGGAATGGCGATGGGGTACTATTCTAGGTCTGCCACCTCATGGTGATGACTGAATGTTCTCATGAGGCCAAGGGGTACTGCCTTTGGGCTTTAGAAGGGATGGACTTCTGGGGTACCTATTGTGAATATGCCTCATCTCTCTATCATGGTGAATTAATATACCAAGAAATCCAATCATAGGAAGTAGGGAAATGGATGGCAAGATGAAGGGGAATGGTCATAGGATGTGTCACTAGTTACACTACCTCATATGGATGGCATGGGCCACATGAGGCCAAGAGGGATGTTATATCAGCTCTTGGACCTAGGGTAGAGGATCTCTAAGGCGCCTTATTCAGTCACCTTATCCTAGCTCTCCTATGGTTGAGCTTCCCCAAACATATTTGAGATACCTTATCATATTTCTGCTGTATGCTTTAATGATTCCTAATTAAGGAGATCTGCTTTATGAGTTATTGTTGTAAAGGGTTTCTAACCTGTTTTGCAGGGTCTAAATCAAGTGAAAGATATCTCTAACTCAGCTATTGTTCATTTGGAAATTTAGATTTAGGGCTAAATTAGGTCATTCCTGAAAGGAAAGTAGAGGAGTGAAAACAACCTTTTTAATGCAAACCCCCAAGGAGAGTGAATGCAAATTTCTTTGCAAACCCTTGAACAATGTTACAGATAAAAGAAAAACTTGTGCATAAATTTCAGATTTAACATACACACATGATACAGAAGATTTAATGTGGGAAATCCCTTCCGGGGAAAAAACCCATCACCCCAAAGCACACATCATTTGTATTACATTCAAAAACTTTTACAAACAATATGCGGAGTCTATGCTCATGCAGGTTTCTTCAACTGTGATATCTAATTCCCGAATAATTCTGGCAGCATAACGGCTTCTCTCAACAATACTTCACATTTTTCTTTCTACAACACTTAGTATATATGGAGTTTATAATGTACAAGAAAAGCGGTTACTCAAGAACTGTTCACATTCAATGTATCTTCTACATATTTCCAGAAACTTCCTATATACACAACCTTTGCATAAATAATATTTTAATACAAATATTATTTATCTTCATATACAAAATGTCCAAGCCTTTTTTCCAGAACTTTCTAACATTTTCTCCAATTCTTCCTCCGTGAGAGATTTGGTCCCACGAAATTGCCTTCCCAAAATCATGCACAAGAAAGGAAAACAAACTATGCAGCCACTTGTTGCAAGAAGGGAACTTTTGAGAGCTTCCTCTCAAAATTTTTCTCAAAACTTCCCTCCTTGTGACACATGGTGCACCTCTCTCTTTCTCCTCAATATTAATTGCATCCAATTTCCATTGGGCCCCACAATTTAGCTGTGCACATTGGGAATATTAAATATAGGATTAATTTATTAAAAAAACTGAACAGCAACAAAGGACCATTCAAATTATTTAAATTAAATCTGTCTGGGACTCTTAAGGTTGAGTCACCTTAATACCAACAATTCCCAAATAGGGGACATTACATAATGATACCATGATGATATCGTGCTCAATAATCAATTTTTATCATCGTAAGGATTTTCTAAATCAACAACATTGGCATCATCTTTTGACATTAGATGATGTAGGAACTGAAATATCCCTGTCTTTAAAATTCAATAATTCTGACAAGTAGACCAGCATTAACAAATTTCAAAGTATTTCTTGCAGACATGTAATGGTGAAGATAACAATGAAATATACCAGATATAGTGACAACAGATTCAAGGAAATAGTTTAATTATTGTAGCATTCAATTCTGAATAGCAATTGTTGTCTTGGCTACTGTGCTTTGACGATGACTACAATACTGGAATTCAATGCAGACCCTGTTATAAGCATTACCATTCATTCATTCAGAAATGTGTCATATGACCTCTTTAAAACAGAAGACATATAAGTTCAGAATCTGTATCAAATGAAATCAGAATGCAACCTGACCTTAAGCTCCAGTATAAGGATTGCACAAACTTTGCATTAAGCTCCTTCAGGTATAATCGATCGATTAATACCCAGTGTTGGGAGTTGCTGGCATTAATCCTCTGCCTTTGAATATAACAGAAGTATGCTGTATTAATCACAGCACTTTTAAGAATAGGTTTCTGAGCTTGGAGTGGAAGTGGGCCTGTGTCAAGACACCATATAGTCCCTGTGGATGAATGAAGCCCATGCTGCTTAACCTCAGTGTGAAGATGATGTGCTTCCACAATTTGAAACATAGCAAATATTTATTTTATCATCATTATCCCTGATGAACTTCTAATCGCACTACTGTATATTGTTAATTTAATGTATCGAACTTATATGCAGCTTCTTTGTTGGGTAGGCTTAGCTTTATAACACGGGCAAATATTAATCAATCCACTGCTTACGACCTTTGAATGATGGATAAATTCCACAATATATGAAATAGCTTCGGCTAGATAACTAATATGGCGATTCCATTCTTTAGGAAGGCTGAATATAAATTTGCCCCACAAAAATATTATCCCTTGGCCCTCAATACGTGTGATAATTATTTCAACCCACTTCAATCGCCCACAGGTCTTATTAATATTGACTCTGCGCCAATATTGCTGCTAATCATAAACTATTGCCAGATATAATTATTCAACCCTTTTTATTGTATCGATTTCATTTATTTATTATGCAGATGTCATAAGCCCAAATAACTCACACCATATATATCCAAACATAAATTATAATAACCATGATAATGTTTTCCACATAGATACAAATTACCTCACAACTGCAAATATCTTTTTTCTTTTGCAAATTTGTCTCTACAAGAGACCTTACAAATTTGGTTCAGCTGTGAACTCCATCGCAACTCCTGAAGCTTTTTGTCTCCAGAAAGCATAGAATGTTTATCAAATCCAAAGCAAGTCTTCATTCCTCCATCTAGCCTCCTTATAAATAACTCCAAGAAGCATCTAGAACATTAGGCCAACTTGCTGGAGAAATATATTTAATAAAGTGACATTATAATTATATTTTATTATTATTTAATTAAATTAATCAATATTAAGTCATCATTTGAATATATATATATATATTTTATAACTTAATAATCAGTTTAATTAATGTCACTTAAAATTGGGGACATTACAGGACATTTCAAGAACAGCAAGCAGTGCCACTGCTACTTGCACTAAATGTGTACTCACTTTTGGAATTGAGTGTCACATATTGGAAAATGTAATCATTCGAGCCAATTTACTCTGGTTACAACTCTTGAAGGTTTTTGTCTCCAGAAAGGATAGAATGTTTATCAAATCCAAAGCATGACTTCATTCCTCCATCCAGCCTCCTTATAACTCCAATAAGCATGTAGAACATTAGGCCGACTTGCTGGAGAAATATATTTAATAAAGTGACATTATAATTATATTTTATTATTATTTGATTAAGTTATAATCAATATTAAGTCATCATTTGAATATAGATATATATATATATATATATATTTTGACAACTTAATAATCAGTTCAATTATTGTAACTTAAAATTGGGGACATTGTTTTGTCCCGCACACATTACAGACCATTTGAAGAACCACAAGCAGTGCCACTGCCACTCACACTAAATGTGTACTCACTTTTGGAATCAAGTGTCACATATTGGAAAACGTAATCATTCAATCCAGTTTGCTCTGGTTACATATCCTGCAGATTTGTGGAGGTCTCGGGGCAGTGCCCCCAACAGGGAGTTTGGGGGAAGTTCCCCAGCAGGGTTGAAGGGTAGTGCCCCTCGTGGGGTCTGGGGGCAGCATGTTCCTTGTCATGATACAGGGTGGGTTCGAGGGGCAGAGCCCTCACAAAGTCCAAATGAAGACATTCAAAACTACATAGCCCTTTATGGTGCATTCCATTTTCATAATTTTTTAAAAGGCAATGTCAAAGGTAGATTTTTTTTTTTAAATGAAGAAAAAGCCAGAAAAATTGACGGATTTGTCCTGGGTTTGCCTGGGTTTCTCTGAATCCTCCCCAATCCTAACTCTTCTTCATCTTGCCTGATCTGCAAGTGGATTGGACTGGATCATGGAGATTTTGGTTTGAACTGATCTCAGATTTAGCCAGTCTGCAGGTGTATCCACTAACATAGTTGATTTAAGGGCATGATTGATGCTAGCGGATCAAATTATAGGACATATTTCATAAAACAATTGGTTTGCTAAATGGGTTGGCAGTAAGTTTTCTTTATATTCACTCTGTCAAATTGTTTTGGTGTTGGAGCATTGCATTATCTGCTTACAGAAATTGTCAAATCTTCTGCTATTGTGGGATATCTGATATAGTTTTTATCAAATCTTCCTCTTTTGGTAGTATTAAGTGGTTTCTTTCACTGATTCACAAAAAATCTTTCTTGAGATTTCAATACAGCAGAAGCTATGTTGCAATCCAGGGACACGTTGTTTTTAGTGTGAGCTAATTCTAAACATCATATCTGCTTATTAACTCTAAAATACATTTCTAGTTAAACTGTGTTACTAAATACAACTTTCTATTACAGTAACTGATGAATTATTGGCAATTCAAGTTAGCTGGTCTTTGTTAACTTAAAAATTGTTCTAGAGCCAGATCAGCCAGATTAAGATCCTCATGAACAGAAGTGTGACTTAGAGGTGGGATGGGGGTGTTGGAAATTATCTGCATTTTCCACCACACAAATTTGTAGCTTGTTAATAGAGCAGATTTGTGGCCTAAAGGAGGACCTAGATTGAGTCCCATAGCTTCCCTATTGATTTTTAATATGCTCTTTCAAGATTTCTATGTTCTGCATAACGTGGGTAGCCCATTTTGCTCTTTTGCATTTGTCAGCTGTTGCGTCTGCTGCATTTTTGGTGCTCTTAGGGCAATACTGATTGAAGGTATGCAATTGGAAAGGAAGGGACTAGAGCTCTTCCTTTAATGTTTTATCCTTTTTTTCTAAAGTTAACAGGGTTCATACTTCATAGCAAGTTCTTCAGAACAGTGAAAGAACTAGAAAATATAAAAGTATTCAATCAAGAATAACACATATTTCAATGATTACGTCAAACAACAAGAGAATGTTCGGGAGTAGGAAAAGTTAAGCACATTTAAGAGAAACAACTTAGGCTATCTAAAGCAATAATTGAGACCGACTGAACTAACCCTAAGAATCAACTTAAAATATTTTTTTAACACAACACCCCTAATAATATAGATAGACAAAATATATAATAATTTCCCATTTCCCAAAATATATTATAATTAAATTTATACCTGACACCTGATATAATTTTTAAATAATAAAAATTATAATAATTTTTTCATTTCCCAAAATATGTTATAATTAATTTTTATACTTGACATCTGATATTATGTAAGTTTGAAATAGTAAAAACCAAGATTAAATTATTAATTTACTTATAGTGCTTACCTAAAAGCTAACACCTCACATCAAAAGGCACTGAATGCGAAGTTATCACCTTCCCGACCGCTTTGGCAGCATTGAATAGGGCGAAACCTGATTATGCACACATGGGCGGGTCCCACCTTCCATCTCATCAAACATATATTAAAACCCTAACATGCCAGTTGCATCCACATAAATTCAGTCATTCCCCACACGGCCCACGATTATTTTTAAAATTTTACTCGCGATTTTTTCCCTGCAAAATCGTGATTTTTTACCAAAAATCGTCCTCAATTTTTTGGCAGATTAAATCAGTGGGACAAATGATTCCTGATAAATTGCGATTTGGACAACTTTTGGCCGATTTTTTCATCCTTGGTATTTCTAACATAATTTACAGATTAGTTCAGTAGAATGATCTTTTAAATATTTTGTGGATTATACTTCATAGAGCCTCCAGGGCTCAATATAGCTCAATTGGATTTCATTTGAGGTGCTGATGTTTTTAGAATTTACTAGGCCATTGTGTACTTTCAGATACTCTAGCTTCTTGGTGCATATAATTAATGTCTGGCAGGAATTATGGACAATCGGACAGAATCTGTTTTTTCCCTTCATTCGGCTTCATTTAGCTATGACTGTTTGATTGGTATCCTGAGATTGTAACGATCCAAGAAAATCATAAGTTATTTGTATTTCCAATTTTCCATTTTCTAGCACTAGGGTATCATGGTGTTCATTTGGGTTTTAGTTTTGTGCTCTAATCCACAATGAGCTAATAATCTGATCTTATCAAACTTATCCACTGGCTGTGTGTGCATGCAGAGTGCTACAGCCCTTAGGGGGTGCGTAGAGAAAAATAACATCAGACCCACACCTTCATATGCTACCGACACAAGTTTTCTCATAAGTCTTAGGATGACCTTTTAAGCTTTTCCCTTCCCAACTGTCAACTGTAAAATTAAAATGTGGTTGCATGTATTTCTTCTAGGTAAGTCCTCTGCTGTTATCTTCTTCTAAATGCATCTAAGGCTTGTGAAGCATTATATATGATAGAGAAACCTTAAGCTACCCTCTATGGGGAATCAGAAAAGAATATTTTTTCAATCATTGGTGTGTTGCTGGTTACAGGCTGAGTCTAGAGTTTCATGGCTTGCTGGATTCATGGAGTCTCACGAGAGCATAATGCATTTGGTCTTGTAGTGTTGTTATTTGATTAATTTTTCTCCTAAGAAATCCTTGCTGATTTTTTCTTTTTGAAACATCGCACAACTACACTTGTTTAGGTATCTATATAATTTATTGATCTAGGAAGTAAAGCAGAGATTGAATTGTTTAGATTGTATAGATTTGGTCAACCAATTTGTTAAGCATTGTGTTCGTTACAGGTCAACCTAACGTTCAAAATTGTTGGTCAAGGTTCAAATGTAAAATCTATGTACATATAGCTCAATTTTATGTAGTGTTTTTGTTTTTGTTTTTGTATGTAGTTTCCGTGTTCTTCTTTTAGAAGTTTTATATTGTGAAATAGCTTGATAAATTAAGCTAATACTAGTTTGCATCAATCAAACGTCTTTAATGGTCACGGCTGGAGAAGCTGGAGAAGGATATTGACATATTGTTGCTAATTTGTATATTGTTTTGTTATAGCATCAAACTTTCCCTTTCTTGAATTATGGTAGCTGTGGGAAAAGATTATTTGGGCTTCTTTTTTTATATTCTATTGTCAGCAGTAATTATTCTTGGGCATAAGTTTTTCTTTGTATTTTTCTCCTTTGCGGGGCTATTTCATTTTGCTTCGAAATTCTCTATATTTTATTTCAGACTTATGCCTAGGTTGATGTAGGGTCCTGCTCTCACCGATTTTTTGTGAACATCTAGTTGGATTCGTTAAGGTTTCTGGAATCAACTGCCATATTTCAATTTTTGCTCTGTGGATTTCAAAAACTTTAGACAAGTCAAATTTCAAAGAAACATCTAGTTTTTTGATAATAAGAAAGGGTTGAGGTTTCATCTTTTTTCCATAAATGCTTGGTGGCTTTTTTATTAATAATCAATGACCCAGATTTCATCTCTTCTCCGTAAAGGCATGGGCACTGGCTTCATATCTTGTTTGTAAACATCTAGAGGTTCTTTGATTAATCTCTTCAGTAGACATCTAGTGGTTTCTTTGATTAATAAGGGAGGCAGTGGTTTTGTCTTTCTTTAACTATTTGGAGATGGCTTCCATCTAATCAATGACTATTTGGAACTAGTGAGACACTCCATCTTCTCAAGGAGTATTTGGAATATATAATTTTATTTCTAGACTTTTACTAGTGAAGTATAAACATGTTGTTGTTATAGGACTCTGTTCCAATTCAGTGAGATGGCTTCCATCTAATCGATGACTATTTTGGAACTGGCAAGACAGCTTCCGTATTATCAAGGGTTATTTGGAATTTATAATTTTATTCCTGTACTTTTAATAACAGATTATAAACATGTTTTAGTTATAGGACTTGGTTGCAATTTATGGTGGATGAGTTTGTATGGGATGCAATTTTCTAAAATTTTGTTATTTTGACGAAGCATTGTTTAGGAAAGCATTATTGTCTTGTCAAGTGGCAGTAGAATATGATATTTAGTGCAGATCTCATTCAAAATGATTTGTTGCAGCAATTAAATGCAGATTCTATTGGGTGATAACTGAGGTGTACATGATATTAGGATTTAAGTTAATAAAATAAGATTAGTACTTAGTGCCAAGCAGCATGTTTTGCTGTTGCTAATTGCTGAGTGTAAATATAGCCATATGATTTGGCAGCATTTGTACCATTTGTTCTGCATTTTTTTTAATCATTTTCTGGATTTGTGCAGGCAAAACGAACAAAGAAGGTTGGCATTGTTGGCAAGTATGGTGAGTATGCATGTTCATGACAACTATATCAACTAATTTTGTGGATTGTCTTGCATAATGGATGATAACTATAAGAGGATTTCTCTATTTGATGTTTAACTTCAGGCACCAGGTATGGTGCCAGCTTAAGAAAGCAGATCAAGAAAATGGAAGTGAGTCAGCATTCCAAATACTTCTGTGAATTCTGTGGCAAGGTGCGATTATGCCCAATCTTATAATATTAACTTTGCAAAGCTGTTTTCAAATATGGTCGAGAAGGGTGAACTGAGGAATTATTGTTCGATTTTGTTGCTTTCTAGAGGTCGTTAAATGTAGTAACTTTTCCCAGAGTTTGTTAGGTGGACTGAGATTAAGCTTTGATAATGAGATTTATTTCTTTAACATGAATACACTGTACAGTTTGCAGTGAAGAGGAAAGCAGTTGGGATCTGGGGATGCAAGGACTGTGGGAAAGTAAAGGCAGGTGGTGCTTACACATTAAAGTAGGTTAACCTCCAAGTCAGCCTTTTTTTTAATATAAGAGGCTGATCTGAATGCTTCAAGATTTTCATTCTTCTTGAGATTTGAAATTATAATTATATAATTTATGCGATCTACCTCAATGTTCTCTTTGTTGATTATGTTCTTGCAGCACACCGAGTGCTGTTACAGTGCGCAGCACTATAAGGAGGTTGAGGGAGCAGATAGAGGGCTGATCCTCAATTTTTTTTCTAAATTTCATTTTCTTGTATTTAGGTTTAGGAAGTAATCAGACATTGAACCAAATGTCATTTGAAGAGCAGTTTTTCTCATTATGAGGAAGGAACAAGGCTAATATTATTTTTAAGATATATTTTTTGTTCACCGATATGGTCATACTTTCCAAGTTAAACCATCAAAATTTGCCTCCAATTTTGTATCTGTTAAGACTGTGCACTTGTTTTATTCTGTGCTGGACTGCTACCTGTTATACCTCAAATGCCTAAATGCATTGTAAGTAGAAATACACTGCAGAAAAATTATTAGATCTCTAGAAGTAAATATAGTTTAAATTTGTAATGCAATGGATGTGATTCTTATTAAATCTAGTTGTTGAATGGCTTCAAAGTAATCAGTTCATAGATTTCTTTGAAATCGATTTAAGCATAGCCAAAAAAAATCCAAATTTTCTTTATGCCCAAACACACTGGATTGAAAGTCTAAATAAAAATCTATTTTTGCATACAATTATTGTTAAAATAGTTTAAGAAAACAACTCAAACCTCTCGTAATGATCCTAAAATTTGTAGGTGAATATGGAAACATCCTAACATTTTTTTAAGAACAAATGGCAGTTTATTTTGTTCTGAAAGTCGAATGGTTCCTTGGAGTGCAGTCTTTTGCAACGAGAAGATTCTGATGCATTGTTTGAACATTGCACAGAGAAAGTGCGCTTTTGGTGCTATAGTTTGACAATAAATTATTGACGTCAATAGTGGTATGTGGTCAGCTATGATAAAAGATTTTAATCAGCAATAAAAATGTTGTCTATGATTACAGAATATGGTTGGGGCTGGATGAGCAGATTTTTTGTTAGTTGACGCAAGATGATTTGTGCCTTATTTTAATTGTGCTTTAATTGTACCCGGTATTTTTCCATTGCTTGAGTTAAGCTTTACGTCGTTGCCTATCATTACAGCACGTGGTCATGCTGGATGATCAGATTTTTTGTTAGGGACGCAAGACCATTTGTGCCTTTTTTAATTGTTCTTTTATTTGTACCCATTAGGCTTCCATTGCTTGAGTTTAACTATTAGGTTGGTAGCATTGTTCAGTGTCATTGACCACCTTCAAATGAGTTTATTTTTCCTTAAAGGAAATGTTCGAAGTGATTGGTTGCAAGCAAAGACAAAGAATGTGAATGTTCCAAGTATTATTGGTTAACAATAAGCGATAAAGAAGATTGCTCAACTTCAGAGTTGTAAGATTTATTCAAAGGTAGTTTCAGTGGATGTTGCAAGACATGCCCCTGGTCAATATTTCTTGGTATTTTTTCAACGTTTGTGGTGTGCCCAGCTAATTGATGCGATCTGGTAGTCTGGTTGTACTCTTTGATGTTGCAAGACATGCCCCCTGATCAATTGATATTTCTTAGTATCATTTCAATTTTTGTACTGTGCCCAGCTCGTTGCTGCGGACTGGTAGCTTGGCTGTACCATGTGATTGTTTGCATAATTGTTTTGAGATTATATAAATGCTACTACCAATTGAAGTTTTCATAAATGTTGTTTTTAGACGAGAGAATGACGTGCTTAAGTTTATAATGTTTATTAAAGAGTTGGTTCGTTCATGACTTTTGCCAGTCTCTCCAGTTGGGTATTCTTTAAGGTTTTCAGCAAGCATTGTAATGAGAAGAATAGTTTTTCCAATGAAGTGAAACAACCTAGTAATGTAGACAATAACTCTGGTGCTGCATTTTTTTTGATCGATAAAGGCAGAGCCAAAATTTTTATATTAATAAAAGTTATTATTTTTAACAAAATTAAATAAAAAAAGATCCTTGCTGATCGGGATGGTGGCTCAACCACAAAAAATTGAAACAGTTTGAACAACCATGAGCAAACTAAAAAAAACTTCTATCGATCTCTTCAGACGCAAGTTTTTGTCTTTACGAAGTTTAATGACAAAAAAAGCAAAGGGATGCATATCTCTCCGTTTTTGGAAAGAATCAGCAGCATGATTTAGACCCTTGAAGCATGACCTCAACCCCTTCTGCAGCCACGACCACTTGCACGATCCCTACCACAGCTCGGACCACTGCTATCACTGTTGTCACTAGCACTTGGCATGTCAATCTGAGATTCTCCACTTGGGAGGGGAGGAACATTTGTTTTTTCAGTTGGGAGGAAGCCATTAACAGTGACATACTCCATGAAATCTTACTCCTTATTTAGGTCTCCAGACTGGTCCGATAGAACTCTTCACTTCAAGAATTCTACTGTTGTGGCTACATTTTGTCTATGCTTTCTTCTAGCAGGCCCCTTTGAGATCCAATAGGAGGGGATATTCTCCACTTGGGAGGGGAGGAACATTTGTTTTTTCAGTTGGGAGGAAGCCATTAACAGTGACATACTCCATGAAATCTTACTCCTTATTTAGGTCTCCAGACTGGTCCGATAGAACTCTTCACTTCAAGAATTCTACTGTTGTGGCTACATTTTGTCTATGCTTTCTTCTAGCAGGCCCCTTTGAGATCCAATAGGAGGGGATAAAAAATAACAGTGTCTCCAGATTCGTGAGCAGCTTCAATGTCAGTAGGCCTCGGAACACTATGTCAGTCAGCCTCGAGACACTAGAGCCAGGCAGGGCGTAAAATAGGACCTTATCAAGCCCTCCTAGCTATTCGGGCTCAAACAATTCAGTAGCAAGGGCGGAGGTGAGAGCTTTTGAGAACCCTGCATCAAGGATTGAAGCAACAAATTGTGAAGAAATTTACGTATTATCCCTATAGTATTCCTTGACTAGATGGCCCTGTCCCAAAACCATTTTTGTTGCCAAAATAACTAGGGGGTTAACCATGTAGAGAAGTCGCTCGATTTTCAAGTTCGTGATTTTCTTAAAGCAACATTGACGAAGAGGGCTGGATAAGGAAATCAAAATATCCACCTTGAAGCATGAAATGGGGTATGGGAATAGCTTGACGATAATCATGGAAGATTTCGCCATTGTCGAGTCTAAAAAGGAGAAACCTTGCTATCAACACAAGAAGGCCAAACAACTTAAAGAAGAATAAATTAGGCAAAAATCAGGGCAGGGAGTAGAGGGTATATTGAAAAGAATGAAATGCCTTCATTAAAGAAAGCAATCATCTTGCTTAGGAAATGTCTGTTGCCTTTAGTGATGAGTTGTTTGATAAGACATTCCCATCCTGTGAGCACATGAATATTAATTTTCTTAACCCTTAGATAAGCCTCGTCATCCTCAATTTGGGTTGGCCAACTTTATGTGGGATTAGCTTAAACATCAATCAAGACTGCTGTAGAGGGAGCATTAACTCATACTTCTTCGCTTTTTGCCTTCCAAAGCAAGTGGAATAGTCAGAGGCCTTAAATGCAAGTGCCGTTGAGAGATGGAAATCCAAGAAACATACTCGCGGGTCTCAGAAAATCTCGAGGATGAAGATAGGTCATCATGCCAATTTAGTGTAAGAGAGCTAGTTGAATTGGAAGGAAATAGCCCACAAAGGGTCTGCCAAAGATAGAAATTACCATCTTGAAGTGGATATGAAGAATAGGACCGCCAACAAATTTATTTGACTCATGTTTTCTCTCTTTTTTAAATTTAAAGAAGGAAGAGAAAACTCCGCCAAGTACTCTTGAGTGGAAAGGACTACACAATCCTTGAAGTTGATTCCTAATGGGGAGGGGGCAAACCTCAATTGTCAATTCTTGGACTAATCGAGACATCAATTCTTTGACCAACCGAGACATCCATATATAAGAGTGTCTTCTTGTCATATATCTCAAAGCCAATTTTAACCAATTGGCCACTTTACTTCTCTTAAATGGCATGGATTACCGTGCATATTTCAAATTCCAAATATAAGCTACAAACAAGAGTAGGTTATAGTAGGCAATGATTGATTCTACTTGCTGTTTTGACTCCAATTAGTAATTTTAATTACGATATTAGATTGGATTCATTTACCCACCATCTTAATTCAAACCCTTCAGTTGCTAAGTTGGAAAGCAAATCTGCCTCCGAATTGGCTTCTCTATAAATATGCTTAACTAAATAGTTATCAAACTCAACTAGTGTCGATAGAATTTTTCCAATAAATCCTTTAGACGCCAATTAGGAGTGCTCTCAGATCTGATTGCATCAATCACTATGGCTGAATCACCTTCAATTTCAATGTCCCTAATGCCTCTTTTGGAGCACTCAATAAGGCCCATGAGAAGGGCTTTGAATTCTACCACATTATTAGTATTTGGGGAAATAGGAATAGCTAATTTGCCTATAAAAGATCCAATGTGATCCCTAATAATGCAGCCTATGCTAGATGGACCTGGATTGCCTTTTGATGCACCATCAAAATTGAGTTTTAACCAGCTCGTTTTTTTGTGGATACCAAACAATAGTGCTTCTTTCTTCGGCCTTCTTATGAGTGAAAGGAGGAATTTTAATGCCATTCCATCTAAATATGATCTTGCCATCCTAGTCTGTAAACTGCCTATTGGAATTGGGATTAAAAACCAATTTGCAATAAATATTTTCAACCATGGAGCTTTCAATAGAATTGATAACTGTCTCTACCTTCTTGGCTTTATTGTCAAAAATTATCATATTTCACTCTTTCCATAACTCCCATATGAGGCTTGAGGGACTAATTTCCCATAAGGGGCTAAGAATACCATCTTTAGGTCTAATTGGCCATCCTTGGAAAAGGGAAACAATATCATTAGGTAGGGCAGTGATCCACCCCAGCGTAGCACAAAGCCACCTCTAACATTTGACTGAGAAAGGACAATTTAGAAGAAGTTGGCCAACTGATTCCTCTTGTGTCTTACACAAAACGCATCTTGAAGGGCCTTCAAAGCCCATTTTCTTGAATCTTTCCGCAGTGAGAATTTTCTTTCTTGTGGCTAACCAAGCAAAGACTCCTGCTTTTGGGATGAGTCCGCTACTCCAGAAAAGTTTATGATGAATTCCAAGGTCATTTTTCTCAAACTGATTCGCTAGGAGTTTATAGCCTTCCTTGGCCATGTATTGACCTGATTTAGATGGGGTCCAAATTAGGGAATCATGGTTGTTTCTAAAGAACAATTGCCTATTTTTGATAGAGTGCAAGAGTTGATCAACTTCATTGGAAGGAAGAGGGAGTCCCTCAAAGCTTTTATGAAGCCGGAACCCAAAATCACGTTGCCATCAATGACAACATAGTAAAACCAACCAATAGCGTCAATTGCCGACAAATGTAGGAATGAGAGGATAAGTGGACTCAAGTGCTCCTAAAATATAGGGATGTTGGAGAGAATATAGAAGAAGGTTAGGAAATATGTGTACGTACACAATATTTCATTTATTTTGGAAGTTGGAGATAAATGGCTAATAAATGATTTAATTTAATTTAATTTTGTTGAATTATTTTAGCCACATGATGGATGAGTTCGCAAAGGGATTAAATAATTAAGAAATTAATTAATTAATAAGACTATAGGATAGTAGATAGAGGAATAATTAAATATTTAGATATTTAATTAATTGATTAGAAGAAAACGATATAATGAATTAATTAATAAAATATTTCAATTGAATTAATTAATAGCACATGAAATGAATTAAATAAATTAATCTTTTCAAATTAACTATATAATAGCTGAAAAATTATTAAATAAATATAAAATATTTATTTAATTGCTCATAGCCAATTTTATGTGTATACATTTTGCCCCTCTTTGAAATGATGTTGAGACAACATTGTTTCAAAGATTAAATCAAGTCTTGATAATGCGCTTGATGGAGATAAAAATCCCAATTGTGTGCTCCATCGGGAGATTGATCGTGAAATTGTAAATTTTTTTTGGATAAGAGATTAATCTCATGATAATTGATTGAAAAGATCCCTCAATTAAATTCATTTTTTGGAAAAAATAAATAAAATTGCCCCACTGAAAAACATTAATTACCCCTTCAAAAGGTAAACATAAAATTAACTTAGGTTAATTTTATCCTCATTTGCATTCTTGTTAGCCTTTGGAGTGAAAAGAAATTGATGTGCTGAACTGGTGAAATGGTTATTCCGTTCTAGAATCATCGTTTTGAGCATGTTCAATGTTTTCAGAGACCTCCTGAGTACGACCCACTGGTGAGAAACTTACCCTGAGCTTGTATGTAACTTTCTGTACGAATTTTCATGATTTTTCGGCATGTGTTAGGGCTAGTTTACATTTTTTTTTGATTTTCGGCTCTTTGGTTTAGCGCATATGCATCATAGGTTAGCGCTTATGTTAGGAATGCTCTCGCTTTTAAAAGTTTAGTGCATGTGTTTTGTTGGTTCTCGCTTTTGTTTAGTATGTCTGCGCATATGCATGTTTAGCGCATCTGCTCCTTAACTTTCGCATTCATGCTGTATGCTAGCGCAAATGACTGTTTTCACACTTTTGCTTCATTTGTTAGCACCTTCTTTATGTGGGTTCACGCATTTGTGTGTTTTAGCACCTGTGCTTAATAGAATAGTGCATTTGGTTAAGATGATCTTGTTTGAATTTGACTATGTTAAAATTCAGTCAGATGATTTAATTTAGACATTTTGATGTGTGAATTTGATAGATAGGTATTCATTTGATGTCTGTTTGATAGAGAATTTGATAAATTTGATCGATATGATACTTGATTGATTGATAGATTGATGGAATGATTTGATAGCTCTAAGAGGCCGATTCAGTTTCTAATGAAGAGTATGATAGAGTTGATTGAACTCATTGATTGATAGTAAACCATGATTGATGGTTTTAGGTTTGTTTTGATAGCTAATTTGCTTGGTAGAAAAGATTTGATCAATTGTTCATGTGATTGATCGCTTGATTGATTGATTAATAGCTTAATGATCTTTTAGATTTGATAGATAGATGATTGATAGAGATCAAATTCTCTTGTTAAACATGAGAAACTCGATGTTCTCCAGTGTCAGGAGAAATTCCCGGTCATGTGCTAGTTCCAGAGTTGACAAAGGCTGAGATTAGACACATAGATGCATGTGGATTACACCATCTCATGTATATGTCTGATATCACACATAACAGGTGTCTCTTGACTGCATTAGCTGAGAGATGGAATAGCAAGCACAACACTTCTCACCTTCCCACTGGTGAGATTAGTGTGACGCTCGAAGATGTCTACATGATCTTGCACATCCCTGTTACTTGTGAGCTAGTCTAGTATGACTATCAGGATCTTGGAGGGACAGAGGCCTATAGAGCCGTGTTTGGTGATGAGAGCATTGATAGAGGAGAGAATCGATGGGAGGATATGATTATGTATTACAAGACTCTTCCAATGATTCTTGCAGGGTTGATTAGTGGATTTATCTGTCTAGATAGAAGATAACATGATTTTTCTATTGATTGGGGTGGGATCCTATAGAGCATGATGCAACATCAAACTCACTATGCTTGGAGTGTTTATATGCTCACCTATTTATATCATGATCTTCATCAGGTTTTTAGTGATGACAATGCTAGTCTATCTACTGGATGCACACTATTACAGGTTTGGTGCTGGGAGCACATTGCTGTTACCCGACCTATTCATCATAGAGTTCGCGGTGATGGACAACCTTTTGTATATTTATACGCAGGTATCCTTACTTAGCCGAAGTTGGGTAAGATGGAGTATTGGTGATGGGTTCTAGATTCGATGAATACCATACATTGAGTGTGAGCCTTGGATGGAGGACACACATATTTTACCACTGATTTTGCAAAGTCGATGTTAGACACAATGCACCACTGAGAGGGGGGCGAATGAGTGGTTCTCAAACTTGTCCCTTTAACTATCCCTATGAAAGTATACCAATTAACATATCTAGTTGAATGCAGACTTACCGGTTAGTGAGGAGACTAAACACAAATGCATTAACACAAAGGGACATCACATAACACTAGTATATATGAGGAAAACCCAAGATGGGAAAAACCTTGGTGAACAATGCTGCTGGAGACTACTGCTCCAATCCAGCCTTACAATGAAACTCTGTTACAATGTTTAGGGCACCAACCCAAGGAGCATCAACCCCTGATTTAGGGCACCAACCCAAGGAGCACCAACCCCTAATTTTAGGGCACCAATCCAAGGAGCACCAACCCCTAACTTGTTTATGGTCTACAACCCAAAGGAGCTACAAGCCCTGCACCGAGCTACAACTCAGTGATCACAATGATAGCTTCAAATAAAAAATTAGTCATACTGTTACAAGTGAATCTTGTAACCATTTCATATACCTCATTCTTCCTGTGAGACACCTTCTCTGGTACACCGGTTCACTCTTCTACTACTCTCATCTACTGTTGCATTGCCGGTAAACTCTACTGGTTCACCTCTACCCTTTTTTTGCTCTAGTGGATCTCCTCCTCACTGCTATTCTCTTCAGTCCTCTCAACTAACTTCCTACTAGTACAAGCACCCACCAATTATCTCCTTTGATGCACTCTAGCTGCTATACCGATTGCTCAAATCATACCTGTTAACCCTCTGTTAAACCCTATTATCGGTTTAACCTTCACTCCCTTAGTCACTATCCTCTTCTGCTATTTTCACTTTGACTAATCTAACTCTCTCATGCAACACTTAATCACTTCGTAGAGGCTCACTATTCTCTCCTCTAGTAGTTCCCTTCAATGATGTTGGCTTCCTTATTTATAACCTGGTTTTCTTGCCAAAATCCAATTCAAAAACATGGGTGGTTAGGGTTTCCTCATCAACCTCGACGAAAACCAAATCCAATCAGATCTTATCCGATCTGATCCCCTAGACAACTATTTTCTCATCACCGCCATTGTCATGCCTTCTTGATCACACCTTCTATCTTTGGCAATATGCTTTTTACCCCGTCAGTTGATTTCTTGGTCAATCACCAAGATTGGTCTTGCAGTTTCCTTCATCTGCTTTGATCTCCTCAATCTCTTTGATTTGGCTCTTTGTTGTCCTCCAGACCTCAAGCCTCAAACCTCTTCAACGACTCTGCAACACATCCCATGATTTACAGGATCTACCATTAATGTCGACCGACTCTGCAGCTACCTCGTCGGTGCACACTCCATCTATCGCTGTATGCAAGTCCGCCACCTTCACTCCATGTGGCACCTTTTTCGACCAACTACCAACTTGGATCGGTGTCGGTTCAGACAGAATCACTGACCAAACACTCAACTGGTTCTTATTTTCTGCCGGTTTACAATCCCTGCCGATATCTTACACTTTACCGGTTAACTCCTCATGTGTGCACTTTGTTGAACTGCTGGTGGAACTCCTTAACTAGTCACTAGACATTTCTATCCATAGCATGATCATTCTTATCAGTTAGAGTCACAACTCTTAGCCTCTTCGCTTCCTTACCGGTTCTCATGCTTACCGATAGCCATCTTGATGACATCATGTCATCAACCTTCAGTGGTTTCCATCTAAGGCATCTGCATGCCAGTTTCAAACTTTATTTTCAGCTGCTCCACTTTGCCTTCTTCATCATCAGACTAAATATCATCTCAACCGGTTTGTCGAGATGACAAACCCATCACTCTTCATCTGTACCGACATCCCAACATGCCTTCTCTGTCGGTTTAGTGCATAACCTTGATTTCATGTACTCAAGGCATTCATTTGTTTCATCGCTAGATCTAGTGTGAGCCTCCAAACACTTGCCCTTACCTCTTCTTCCTTATCTCATAGAGCTATAATTCACATTATGCACATTGTTGACATTTGCATAAAGATTGGATTAATGATATGTTATGTTGTCATTGATGTCAATTGAACCGGTAATGATATTGCTGATATTGTCTTGTAACTGGTAGGAAGAACTTTGTGAAGGATATTATAAACTGATATGTAAATTTGTGAGTTGAACCACTAATCAGATTAAAAGGTTAAACCCTTTCTATGTTATGTAATCGGTAAACCCTACCAGTTGTTTTTGTTAAACCCTAACTGATTAAGGTTGTTGAATTGGCTATGTTGGTTTATGATCTAATGTTGAGCGGTAATGATGGTGACACGTAAGGTCATTGTATGAAGATAAGGTCAATTGTTTTGGCATATTTATTTGTTTGTTTGTGTAGAGAATGAGCGAGCAAAGTGTATTGCATCCAATGCAAAGCGTGTGATGAGTTATTGAGCTCGATCAAGCGATAGTCAAGGAGCAGTTGAGGTTTTCTTGATTGATGTGTAGAGATTGCTATGAAATCCAACGATCATGCTTGTACCGACTTATTTGTAATCTTGATGAGAGGATTAGATTTTTGTTGTGTTATCTACCTAATTGATTTGTATTTAAGGTTGATGTAGTTGTTTTGTTTAGTGTTGGCAAGAGTTGGCAACAATCAGTTGAGTGTGTGGTTTTCGAACTGGAGAATGAGTCTGCAGTTTGAGTAAAGGCAGATAGAAGATTGGTAGTGCTATAACAGTTACAACAAAATTGAAATCCCCTAATCAAGCAAGTGTAGTGCTATTCAGACAGATCAAGAAACTCCTGTTGTTTTCTAACAGTTACAACAAAATTGAAATCCCCTAATCAGGCAAGCTCTAACAAGCTTGGTTACTTATTAAATCCTTTAACAAGGTGGTCCATTAGATTGGATTTTCAAATTCTTTACTAAGGTTACTCCTTATAGGGTATTTGCTTCTAACAAGGTATTTGTAGTTAATCCCTTAATTGGGTGATTCCTAACAAGATCAATTCTTAAAAGGACTTGTGTAAAAGCTTTAACAAGCTTGGCTCCTAATAGGTGAACTTCAGAAGAGTTCAGATATTATCTTGTGAGTCCCATCTCACCGTGGTTTTTACCTATTTTGGTTTTCCACGTATAAATACTTGTGTCATGTGATGAATATTTTTGTGGTTACGATCTTACGGTTGATTTGATTAACTACTTAACTATTTTTGATAAGGCATGATAACTGGAAGCATTGAGAAATGAAGCTTTGGCATATGATAAAGCATTTGGATGTTTACAAGTTAAATGTTGTTTACTGTTAAGTTGTTGTAACAGTCAACCGGTATTCTTATGAGTATTGATATTGACAGTGGTATTTCATTGATAAGTTTACTTTGTATGTTTGAGTTTGAGTTTGGGAAGTTTGTATTAGTTTTTCTATTTATTGATTCACCTTCTTGAAGGATAAGACCGAAACTTTTGGTAAGTTCAAGCCATTCAGGGCCTTAGCTGAGAAAGAGAAAGATAAAAAGATAAAATGTCTGAGGATAGATCAAGGTGGTGAATTTAATTCTGAGGAATTCATTAGGTACTGTGAAGAGAATGGTATCAAACAACAACTTTCTGCACCAAGGACACCACAACAAAATGGTATCACAGAAAGAAACAACCGGTCAGTTGTTGAAACTGTTAGGACAATGTTGATACAAGGAGGTGTAGCAATTTTTTTTTTGAAAGAAGCTGTCAGTACAACTTTCTACACAATGAATTGGGTTCTGGTAAAGAGAGGAAAGGAAAAGGCTCCTTATGAATATTGGTATGGAAGATCACTTGATGTTAGCTATTTTAAGATATTTGGAAGCAAATGTTTTATTAAGAGAGGAGATTACATTAGCAAATTTGAGGCTAAGAGTGATGAAGACATATTTCTTGGCTTTTCCACCAAGAGTAAGACCTACAAATGTTTTAACAACCAGACACAGAGAATTGTTGAGAGTGTTGATGTTCGAGTAGATGAAGACATATTTCTTGGCTTTTCCACCAAGAGTAAGACCTACAAATGTTTTAACAACCGGACACAGAGAATTGTTGAGAGTGCTGATGTTCGAGTAGATGAATTTTCTGAAGTCTCAGAAGGAACTAGTTCAGAGAAAAAGGATGAAGATCCTTGCATTTTGTTTTTTGAACCAACAACTGTGAAATTTGAAACCGGCAAAGCAAATTCTGATGCACTTGTCCAACCAGAACAAATAAATTCAAAAGAAGATGATGACAACAAAGAAGCTGAACTTGAAGATAATGATCATGTTATTCCTAGATATGTGAGACCAAATCACAATCCTGAGCAGATTATTGGAGATAAGGATGCTGGAGTGCTAACCTAAAGAAGAATTAGAGAGAACTCTTGCATGATCTTCACCATTGAACGAAGAACTACTAAGGAGGCATTTGGTGATGATTATTGGGTTAAAGCTATGGAGGAGGAATTGGATCAAATTGAGAAGAACAACCCTTGGACCCTAGTACCTCGACCAGTAAATAAAAATGTTATAGGTACTGAATGGGTATACATGAACAAGTTGAATTAAGATGGTGTTGTAGTTCACAAGAAGGCAAGATTAGTTTGCAAGGGTTATGCACAAGAAGAAGGAGAAGATTATGACAAAAATTTTGCACTTGTAGCAAGACTAGAAGGTGTCAGAACTTTACTTGCATTTGCAGCCCATAAAAGTTCAAGGTATATCAGATGGATGTTAAGTCTGGATTTTTTAATGGGATATTGGAAGAAGAGGTATACATAGAGCAGCCAGATGGTTATGCTTTGACTGATGAGAAAGACATGGTATGCAGATTGCATAAGGCTTTATATGGATTAAAGAAGGCACCTAGAGAATGGTATGAAAGGCTTCATACACATCTAATGAAGATTGGCTTTCTGAGAACCAGTGATGATAGTAACATGTATCTCAAGTTTGAAGGAGATGAAATACTGGCTAGTGAAGTATTTGTTGATGATATTATATTTGGAGGTAATGATGTCATGAGCAACAATTTTGTAGATGAAATGAATAAGTAGTTTGAAATGTGTCTAGTAGAGAAAATAAATTTTTTCATAGGCTTGCAGATACAACAAATGAAGAATGGTATTTTCATTACATAGTCTAAATATGTGAAAGATGTTTTGATGACATTTGGTATGAGTGACTGTATACCAGTTGGGACACCAATGGTTACAGATTGTAATTTGTCCAAGGAAGATGAATCTAAGTCTGTTGATGAGAAGGAATACAGGTCAATGGTTGGAAAATTGCACTATGTTGTTCACAACAGACCGAATATAGCCCATGTGGTTGGCATAGTTGCTAGATTCTAGAAGAATCCTAAGGAGACACACCTGATAGCAACCAAGAGAATCTTTAGATACCTTAAAGGTACTATTGACTATGGATTATGGTATCCATATGGAGGAAACTTTTATTTGAAGGCATACATAGATGCTGATTGGGTAGGAAATGTTGATGACCGAAAAAGCACAACCGGTGGAGCATTTTTTCTTGGAGGAAGGCTTGTTTCATGGAGTAGTAAAAAAGAGAGTTGTACTTCACAATCTACTGTTGAAGTTGAGTATCTTGCAACTTATATGAATTGCACACATGTTATTTGGATGAGACACATTTTGGAAGGTTTTAAGATGAAAATTTCAGAACTTATAAAGATTTTATGTGATAATTTAAGTGCCATAAATATTTCCAAGAATCCTATTTTGCACACACGAACCAAGAACATTGAATTGAAGTATCATTTCTTGAGGGAAAAAGTTCAGAGCAAAGATGTTATCTTAGAGCATGTTTCTACCAAGGAGCAGCTTGCAAATATTTTTACCAAACCTCTGCCTAAGACTACTTTTGAGTATCTTAGAAGTCAGGTAGGGGTTGTCCCTCTTCATGAAGTTAGTTGAACATGATGTTTCCTGCATCAGTCCTTGAATCACTTGGAAAATTTTACAAGGCTTGGTGTAGAAGTGGATGTATCCACAGGGGAGCATCAAGTTGCAGTATGTTGTTGATGCACAGTGAAAATTTAACATTAAATGTTTTACTTTCAGTTTGGCATTGTTGTCAAAGGGGGAGAAGAATTATGTGATTATGGGAAGCAAAACCAGTGATAGACTGAAGATAGAGAGAGCATGTAAATACTTGGTAATGTAAACCAAGATTCCTATTCACAATCATAGTAGCAAAGCAATGGTGTTGATATTTTGTATTGCAATCAATGCCAAAGGGGGAGATTGTTGGCATTTGCATGAAGATTGCATTAATGATATGTTATGTTGTCAATGATGTCAATTGAACCGGTAATGATATTGCTGATATTGTTGTTATTATTGATATTGTCTTGTAATCGGTAGGAAGAACTTTGTGAAGGATATTGTAAACCGGTATGTAAATTTGCGAGTTGAACTGGTAATCGGAGTAAAAGGTTAAACCCTTTCTATGTTATGTAACCGGTAAACCCTACTAGTTGGTTTTTTTAAACCCTAACTGATTAAGGTTGTTGAATTGGTTATGTTGGTTTATGATCTGATGTTGAGTGGTAATGATGGTGACACGTAAGGTCATTGTATGAAGACAAGGTCAATTGTTTTGGCGTATTTATTTGTGTAGATGGAGGAAATGGATTGAATATAAGACTCAATCTTCCAACATCCAACAATGAAGTACCTACAAAACACACACATGCAAATGCAAATATCTAAGCTAAAACACACATGCATGCAACAAAAATTCACTCCATTGCACTCCTATTCCTCAAGATTTCACATTTGATATATTTGCTCTCAGAAGCACTTATGCAAAAAGCTATGAGGAAATGAAGATTTGAGAATACAAATAAAGCGGATAAGATGTCAAGATAATGGAATGCAAACTGACATAAGTTCGACGCATAAAGATGAGATGCCCAAATAAGAGAGAGGGGCTTGTTTAAATAGAATTTCTCTGGGTGAGTTCATGTTGTGGGATGATTGTGGGATAATGCAAGATGAGTGGTATAGGGAAGATGAGTGGTAAATGGGAAATGGTAAGTGGGAAATGGTAAGTGGTAGGAGGGGATATTTAAGGGTTTTATTAAATAAATAGAGAAATGTGTATAAGGTAAATGCATAAATATGATATAATGTTTTATTTAATAAATTTAATGGATAAATGGTATGATATTAATAATAATATAATAAAAGATGGGAATTATGAATAATGAATTATTGAGAAATAATAATGTAATAATAAGTACTCGCTCGATGTTCGGAGAAATTTAAAATTAAATGCAGACAAATTAATAGAAATTTTTATGTGTCTACATTTTGCCCCTCTTTGAGACAATGCAATGTGTTGCGTTGTTTCAAAGAAAATGATCAACTGATATATGCCCCAGAGGTGTCCTGGTAAAGATGATGATTGATTGGTTATGCCCCTTCGAGAGAATGATCAAACATAATGATGGAGATTGATCTCTCGATAGATCACGAGAGAGAAGATTGGATGATTGATATTGTGCAAGTGATTAGATTGAGATGTACATTTGATAAAAATGCACAGTTGATGAGGCGTAACTGAACAATTGATGGAAATGAATAGTATAGCCGAATTGATAAGCTGATTAAGCTGATTGAGCTGATTAAGCTGATAGGGATTGATGCTAGCGCAAGAGAAGTTGATCCAATGATTGATTTATTGATCCAGGGCATTGAGATTGCAAGAAGCAAGGTGGTTGATAAAGACATTAAAGATTCAAAGACATGCATCAGTTGGATAAAGTGTTTAATTGATCTTGCTGCAATAAGAAGAAGGAAGAAGATGATGAAAGAAATGATGAAAAAGATAGTTGAGAAGGAGGATGAGAAGAGAAAAGTGATGATTATGAAGAATGATGAGAAAGAGGATATGAAAGAAATGGGAATTCTTGTGCTTTTTAAAGTGCTTGTATCATCATTGAGCTTATTATAGCAAAAGGCAAAAAATATTTGGATATCAATTAGATCCAAATGAATCAGTCACACCAATTGCATGAAAAAAAACATATCAGACAGTAAAGGAATGCCTTAGTGTGTATCAGACCAATATGTCCTCAATGATCTTAAGTGATCATGTCCTAAGACGTGTCATCATATTTCTAAGGAACATCCCGCAAGTAGCAAACAAGTGAACATGCCCCATCCTCGCCTTTCTAGTCAAAGACATCCTGGAGATAAAATCTCTAGTTAGAGACATCCCAGAAAAGCTAAAAGACATGTCACCAAAAAGGAAAATCAGAAACAACCAAGAGAAAATAAGCAAACAATATGTTTCATGTCGAATGATTTTTTTTTTTTTTTGTTCATAGTTGATGGGTTCGGGTGCATAAGTTGATCAGATGTTGTCCTGTTGCTCAATTTAAGTCTCGTCCTGTCATGAGTCCGTTGAAGTTCCAAAGTTGCATGCTTGTCCGAAGTGTTTGTGTCATCACAATGTTTATTGCATGTTTTTGGAGTTTTATGATTTTTAGGGTTTTATGAATGTTTTTAGTTTTTTAAAGGGTTTTTTTCAGGAGATTTTATAATTTTAAAGATTTTTTAAGGACATTTTATGATTTTTAAGATTTTTTTGAGGACATTTTATGATTTTTAAGATTTTTTTCAAGACATTTTATGATTTTTAAGATTTTTTTCAAGACATTTTATGATTTTTAAGATTTTTTAAAGACATTTTATGATTTTTAAGATTTTTTCAAGAGATTTTATGATTTTAAAGATTTTTTCAAGAGATTTTATGATTTTTATGATTTTTTCAAGACATTTTATGATTTTTAAGATTTTTTCAAGAGATTTTATGATTTTTATGATTTTTTCGAATGTTTGCCCTTAGTGTCTAGCAAGCTAAAAGGGATTTTGAGCGAGTGAATGAACAAATGGGATATAAATGGATAAGTGAATGATGAAGAAAGCTTATGTGGTTGTTAAGGACTATCTCAGAATAGGGTAGCATGTTAATCCAAGCTCAAGGACCGGATATAGAAATATAAAGCAAGGGTATGGTGTAACTAATGTCATACAGTCCAAAGAAATGACCATGTCAAGAGGTTTGTTACATTTTATGTCCTTAGTTCGCATCAAGATCAAGGGATAGATTTGGCTAGGAGGCAGATATGATAAGAAAGATCAAAAGGGGGTAATGATGGATGGAAGCAAGCAATGGACAAAATAATGGATAGGAGCTTAAGGCTGTGGATCAAGTGCAATAAATAGGACACATAAAAGCCTGTAAAGATCCTTAACCTTGTCAAGATCAAAGGTGGAAAAAGGGATATGGATGGATATAGAGTGAATGAAGGATAATGGAGGATGAGGGATAATAGATGGATGCACCCAGATGGAACTTGCCCCCAGTGAATAGTGCAAGAAAATAATGAATTACACATGACGCCTGTTTGCCAGGTTTTCATCATGGTACTTGCCCAAGGTGCCTATTTGCCAGGTTTTCACCAATTGACGAATTTTTTTTTCTCTTTACTTTTTATTTTTATTTTTCACTTTTTTCCTTTTCTTTTCTTTTTTTTTTTTTGACTTTTTTTTTCTTTTTCTCTTATTATTCATTTTTTTCTTTTTTTCTCATTTTGACTTCTTTCTTTCATGTTTTTTTTTGACTTTTTTCGAACTATTAGAAGATGATGGATACTTGATAGGAGATATGATTCAGGAATCAAGTTTTTCTCTAGATAATATCCCTGAAAGATGTTCTATAATGATCCATGGCTATTGAAGGTATGCTCAAAGATGTCGATAGGGTGATGGTAAAGGGAGATGAAATGGATGATAAGACAAAAAGGTTATAAGGATTTATGCAAAGGATTGGATAAGAGGGATGGAAGGATAGAACATAGGTGTTGGATAATGGATGGGATGTTGGAAGAATTGTGCATGGCTGAACGGAAATGCTGGCAAGATCAACATTGGCACGCACCTTGAGGGGTGGTGGGCTAGGGGAGGAATAGTGGATTTTGGAGTTTGTGATTTTGATGGAAAGGTTGAGGTGGATTTTAGGACACAAGGAGCCAAAATGGATGTAGGAGGTGAAATAGGTTTTAGGATAGTGGATGTGGGAGAAGTTGGGGTGGCAAACTTGAATGCCAATTTTGATTTTTCTTTAGTGTGCAAGTCCTGTATGAGCGACTTGGGAATCCACATGGTTCTTGATTTTTCATTTTTTTGTGATACTTTAGAATGCATTTCCTTGATATAAGACTTGGGAAGCCATACACATTTTGACTTTTCTTCGTTATTTATGGGCCTTTGTGGCCTTTTGGAAATTTCTTTCTTTTGTAGTCCCTTGGAATGCATTGCTTCTACAAGCACCTTAGGAACCCATATGGTTTTTGAAATTTCTTTCTTTTTCTTAATGGGCCTTTGTGGCCTTTTGTGTATCTCTTTTTCTTTTTGGATCGCATTTTTATTTGTTTTTACATGTCGATTAGATGGGACATGTTGATCCTTAAATGCATGTGGATTGTTTGACTTGTGACTTGTATGCTTGGCATCCGAATTCCTTGAAGAAGGAAAATAATGTGTAGATGGATAGGAATGATATGAAGGTATTTTGGATGGATGGAAGGTGCTTGAAGATGTGTACCTTTGTTGATCTTGCATAAGGGATGGAGGGATATAGGGACCTAAAATAGATGGAAGGGGGGAAGGGGAAGGCATGTATTTGGATTTAACTGGAGAAATGTAGGATTTATGAGGGTTACTAACATCTTGAGAGTGAGCATTGTAGCCAGTATAATAACGATTTTCTTTTATAGCAGGGGGTTCTAATATACCATGTTCATGAATGTCTAACCCTTTTCTTTGATAATGCATGCTTTGGAAGATCTTTTTAACAAAGGGTTTCTTCTTACTTTTGATGCTAGAGGCAAGTCCATTTTGAGGTGGAGGTGGCTTGGAAGGGATGATAAGATCATGAGAGGTCTTAATGGGCATGATGGAATATTGAGGCAAACATGGAGAATTATGACAAGGGAATAAAGGGATACTTTGATCTTGACATGGAAGAGGACCATTGGATAGAGTAGGAAGGGTGTTTGACACTTCATTTTGAGTAGGACCATTTGAAAAGGTGGAAGAGGCATCATGATCTTGCTTAGGAAGTGGATTAGGAATAGGATTTGGAAGGATGCTTCTCTCTTGAGATGGAAGGGGATCATCTTGGAAGAAATAGAAAGGTACAAGGGGATCATCATGGGATTCTAGGGAGGTAGGATCTTTTTCAACCATTGGATGGGATTGGAGAGTTTTGGTGTCTTGATCTTGATTTACGATAGAACTTTTTTCTTCATTTTTCAGATTATCCTCTTGATATGGAGCCACTTCTAAGGAAGGGGTAGTAATTTTGATATGCGATTCTTGGAAGGTGTTCATGTTTTTGCATAATGGGGAAGCATTTTGGATGGGGCCTTCTAGAGTGGGTATGATTGGAATCGAAGTGTATGATGGCATAGGATCTAAGATATCTAAATCGTATAAAGGATTTGTATGAAAAAAAGGATTAGCAGGGATTTGTACTATTGATAGCCCTTGAGAGTCAACATGAGAAGTTTCACCATTAGGTTCATTGTTAGAGGGTGATGGTATGGATTGTTACTGAGAAGTTTTAGGACATGAAGGTATCATGGAAGAGATGGAGGCCACATATGGAGCCTTGCTAGACATAGGTGTATTATTTTGATCATGTTTGGTAATGACATCTAGGTTCTCCTTAGGTGAATCATTAGGATCTTCAATTTCAATGATACCATTGTCAAGGAGGTCTTGAATCTTATGTTTTAATTCCATGCAATCTGAAGTCTTATGTTTGTTATTTCTATGATATTCACAGCAATTGCTCAAAAATTCACATCCCCATGTAGTCTTGTTAGGCAATATGATAAGATTATGCTCAAGAAGCTCTTTCAAAGCTGACTCAATAGATTGTCCCAAAGGTGAAAACTGTCTATCTAAGGGATATTTGGAAGAAACGTCTTGTTTTCTTGGTGAAGGACTCATGTGATCTTTTTTGAGATTTGGCTTTTGATTTTCAATTATTTGTTGTTCCACCTTATATAGTCGTTTTAGCATTCCTTGAAGTTTGTCACTATTGATATCATGAATTTGTTTCTCAAAAGGGGTCACTGATTCATTTTGTTGAACTTGAATGTCATATATTTCTCTCTTAAGATCTTGAATTTGTTGGGCCAACGTAGCCATGGAGATTTATGATAGTTCTGATCTTTGACCTAGGACAATGTATGAGACTCTAGGTATGATGCAAACCCTAAAGTGTAAAGGGAAAACTATATGATATGAGTGAGATTAGGATGCAACTAAGGATCAATGCAAAGATGCAATCTATGTGACATGATTGAGATGGGAATGTGCTAAAGGATTGATGCAAAATGCGATCTATATGATAAGAAAGTGATGTGCAACTAAACCCTAAATGAGATATGAGGATGTTTGATGAAAGGACTAAGGATACTCTAGGCCTAAAAAATATTTGCAATGTGGGGTTTGACTTGTGCTATGATGGATAGACACAAGGATAAGTTGTCAAAGAGAGGGCATGCTATGATAGGAGATGATGAACTCCAAGCGGAATAACAACTCAAAGACATTGATAGATTCCCTAACTCAAGGAAGATGCATGCGTGTGATGTCCAATCCACAAACTTAACGCACTCAAACTGACAATTGGAATTATTGCACTTAATAGTTCCGTATCATTTCCCTTGCTATAAGGTATGAAGGATTATTTCTCTAAAAATTTGTTCCTCGCCGCTACAATGTTATTTTTCCTGGATAGAAGTCGCCGATAGTCGTTTGGTTGCTCAACTGTGAAGGTGAGTCCATTTCTTGTTCTCTCCAGTAATTTTTACCTGTATTTCTTCTCTCATAGTAGGGTTTCTGCAACAAATTAAGGCTTATCACTTTGAATTATGAAGTCCACACTGCACTTGTTTGGGAATGTTTTTAGCCTTGCATGTACAGAACCCATAGCGATATCGACCTTAAAGGGGAAAATCTTGAAGTTTTAAAAGAAAGAGTGTTCAAGGGGATTGATAGATCTTTTGGTGTGGAGATTTTAAGTAGCGGTCTCATAGAGGTGGCAGCCTTTCCCCTAGCTATCCCTTGCCCAGAATTGGTTAGGGAATTTATCGCTAGGTATGATCCAGTCTCTAAGACCATTAGAAGAGATAATGGTGAAACCCTTCTTGCTATAAATTGCGAAGTAATTTCCTCTGTCTTCAAGATACCTGACTACTAGTTCTCCAACTTTTCCCTTGCTCAGTCAATCACCGAGTTCAATGCAGACAGAACCAGACACCAAAATAACGTAGCAAAATATTGGTTTAAGGTTCCTTAAAGAGGTGGTTCCAGATTGCCCAAGAATCCCAATAAGAATCACATGCTGCCTCACATTCACGATGTCATGCTTTTGTTGCACCGAGTTTGAGGCTTTGCAGAGGCCTATAGTTTCAACAACTGGATTTATTGCTATGTGCAGCTAGTACTAGAGGGGAAGCAATACCTTGATTGGGTAGAACTGATTGCCGATTCAATGAGGGAGAAACTGAGTATGGCTAAACAGTTTAAGCATAATTTCTTCATGTCTTCGTATCTTGTATACTGTTTGGCATGTGTTAAGGAGTTAGTTGGAATACCAAGACAACTCACTAAGGAGGATGTTTCCGTGTATGATTTTTACCCCATGCTACAAAAGGATAATGCCTTGCAGGATTTTAGAAGGGTACACAATGCTTTTCTGGGTGATTTGTGCTATGAATTGAGAAATATGAAAATCAAAAGAATCTCCGAGGATGCATAGACATTGATAAAGAGGTTTGGCAGTTTCTTTGTCCAGTTTCCTCATTTCTGCTATATAAGAATAGGTGGCTTTGAAGAGGAACCCTTCAAGCTCCCTCATTTTTGTTCAGATTGCTTTGTTTTAGCAGAGATATGTAGGCAACAGACCTCTGTGATTAAAAAGGCGCAACCCAGGGATAAATGGGAGGATCATTTTCCCATCCAATTAGGTGTGTTGTCCTGCAGTTCAATGTCCGACGCCTTGAGTATTGGAGTGGATCTCAAGAACTTCAATTTTTCCCTGTATCCTGAAAGGAAAGGTTTTGATAATAAGGGTTTTTCCTGAAGTCTTGGTCTAATGCCATATCTCCCAATGCCACAATTAGAGGACTTATGGGAAGATTGTAGTGATGAAATCAAAGTTTTCAAAAGGGGAAACATGAGGATGGTGTTAGAGCAAGTTATTTCACTACAGGTAAATCTGGACATTAAGGGGCTCGAAGAGGACTATCTAGAACTGTTTGAACCTGGATACTTAGCCCGTGCAGAAACTGAGGTTCCTTCAATCAATTGGGATGAGGAAGAGGAAGATGATATACAACTAAGAACCAAAGGAGTTTTGGAGAGAACCGTGGCGTGGGTTGCTAGGAAGAAAGCAGTGAAATTAGGAGTCAAGTCTAATTCTGTGAGAAGTAATGAGGTTCCTTTGCGTTCACCAAAGAATTTTTCTAATAATGCTTCTATGCTTGTTCATGCAGGTAAAGATAAAAAGCCGCCTCAGGTTAGACACAAGTCTAATTCAGCTTTGGATTTTTGTACTCCTTGACATACCCGGTCATGAAGTGCTTCTTAGAGAAGGATGGATCAAGCTAAGGATACAGAGGTGAAGGCTACGATTCTTGATGCTTAAATATTTGAAGTTGAAGACTTGGATAGCAATGTTGCCAATGCCCTGGATTCCCATGTGGTAACCGTAGCTATGACACCACCTTCCAAAGTGGCAGAAGGAACAACCAGTTCCAGTGCAACTCCCAAGTGGTTAACCACTTCGGTAAACAAAAAGTGGTATTTCCTTCCCGTGACTATTCCAATTCAGGAGATGGTCATGAAGTACACAGAGAAGGGCCCCAAGCTGAAAAAGTTCAAAATAGCTGCTCACCTAGATAATGATGATGGAACCAGAAAATGGGTCATTGAAATTGCCTCGTACAAGCCCAAGGATGAAAACAAGGAAGCCACTATAGATGATTTTGAGATCACTAAGGTAGAGCTAGGAAATATGAGTAGGGACTCAGACAATCATTTCTTCCAGGTATCGACAAAGAAAATGCTCACCAGATTGGAGAAAGATGGGCGGGAAAAGAGAGAGCTAAAGCGACACATAAATATTCTTGCCTAGTTCATCGACAACATTGGTTGTTTTGGGGAACTCCCTATATCTCATGCTACGGAAAACTTTGATCCGACTTCACTAGAAAATAAAAAGTTAATGAGCCAGGTTCAACGGGCCAAAAGCATTGCAGAGGCCGTGGAGAGATGGATTGAAGGAATAGTCAAGGACGGAGAGAAGTATATCATTGACTCTCGGAAGTTATGTGATGAGATACAGAGTCTCATCGCAAAAGTTCAAAATCAGCTTTTGCCTTGGGAAAAAGAGGAACACAAATGGGAGAATGTCTTGCCTTTGTTCGCTAAAATAGAAGAACATGGGGCTGCCAGGTTTCTGACGGAACACTCAATCAAACTGGTAACAGATGAATGTTAGCTCTTCGTGCTGAAGAAGACCATAATGTGGCGGGTGCTTACCTTCAAATTTGTGATCTCTGATGCTAAGACTTTTGTGTATGAACTCCAAGACCTCCAATGTAGTATAGTTAATGACAACAAGGTGGTTAACCTTGACCACGATTGGCAGTTGGGGATTTGCGGGCTGAACATGCAGGATGCGAAAAAAGTCTTTCGAATATACATGGAGAAAATCAAAGCCAAGGGTAATTTCACTCCTGAGGATATAACACGGCTTGCTCGGATTGAGTCCATGACCTTAATTGGTAATGATCAGCTACCAAAACATGCCGAAAAGATGGTGAAGCACCGGTGGAACAAGGAAGTGGCGTGGCGAAGGCAAAGCTCAATGCAATGAAGGTTCCGAACCAATCTATAATCTAGAAACTCACAACTGCCCACGACGCCCAGGAAAGTGGAGAAGAAGATGATGACGGGAAAGCGACATAATGTGTTGATCCAGACCCTGTTTTTGTTTATGTGATTTTCATTTTTATGCAAAGACTTTGGGACATCTGTCCCAATTATATCTTGTTAGTTTCATAACTGATTTGGGGGAGGTCGAGTTTTCAGGGAGACCTCCCCTGTTCTAAAAACTATAAATTAAAGGAAGATAGATGAAATATGGGTTAGATTTTATGAAGAATTTTAGTTAGTTTTTTGTTTTATTTTCCTCTGTTTTGTAAAAGTCTTGTTTTGTGGAAGGAAGGATCAGACTTTAAAATCTGGAATAGAAAAGGATTTATAGATGTATTGTTGTGCCTTTGTCACATAATATATATATATATTATGTGACAATATATATACTATTTTTGGGAGAAGGAAAATCTGTAGATTTTGAATCTGTGTAGTCGCATATCTTTGCATATATCGATCTAATCAAACAACAGTAATCACCTTTCTAGTGTAGAAAATTATTATTTTTCTGGGACTCCTTCCTATGGGTTTTGTTTTAAAAAAAGAGATTTGTGCTTGAAGATAGATTTGGTTTCTCTTATCTGTTCTTTTCTTATCTGAATTGTTAGAATGGTTTTCTAGAACTTTGTTTTTCAGTTACTTCCATCTCTTGTGTTGGAACAGTTGGAAATTTAATTCTTTTTCTCTGAAATATGTATGAAATATTGGCCTCTCATCCAAGAATGAAGTAGACAGCCTTAGATGCTTTCAGGTTAAAAGCATACCAATCAAAAATTAATTAAATTATTCCCTGAATAACTAAGATAGAGAGCTGTACCTATGAAAAATTCAGAGGGAAGTGGTTTATATAACACTTACCCAACTGTTTAGTTGAACACTTATCTTTTAAAGAAGGTGATAGAGTTTGAAATTGATCATTTTTAAGAAAGGCAAAATCCGTTCACTAACACTCCTTATAGGGTATTTTCTTCTAACAAGGCATTTGTAGTCAATCCCTTAACTGAGTGATTCCTAACAGGATCAATTCTTAACAGGACTTTTTTAAAAGCTTTAACAGGCTTGGCTCCTAACAGGGCGAACTTCAGAAGAGTTCAGATATTATCTTGTGAGTCCCATCTCACCGTGGTTTTTACCTATTTGGGTTTTCCACATTGTTAGTGAACGAATTTTGCCTTTCTTCAAATTAGTAAATTTCACACTCTATCACCTTCTTTAAAAGACAAAGTTCACTACACAATTGGGTAAGTGTAACATATACCCCTTCCCTCTAAATTTTTGGTAGGTATGACTCCCTCCATTAGTTATTCAGGGAATAATCTAATTAATTTCAATTGGTATGCTTTTAACCTGAAAGCAAGTAAGGCTACCTACTTCATTCTTAGATGAGAGGCCAAAGATTTATACATTTTTCAGAGACAATTTATTCTTTACAAATACTTCAACATGAGAAATGAAAATGATTGAAACAAAGTTCGAATCACCAGTTTAACAATCCATAAATAAAAACAGATGAGAATATTAAACTTCTTCTCAAACACATATCTTTTGAAATCTCATAGGAAGGAGTCTCAGAATGATAACAACGTTCTGCATCGGAAAGGTGATCATTGTTGTTTGATTAAATCAACATATGCAAAGATATATCACTACATAGATTCAAAACTGAAAGGTTTTCCTTCTGCCAAAAACAATGCGATCTTTTGTATATAAATATATCTCATGTAGCAAAGACACAACAATACATTCATAAATCCTTTTCAATTTCAAATTTCCAAAGTCTGATGACTTCCTTCAACCAAAATAGAACTTCTAAAAACCAGAAAGAAAACTAAGTAAAACCACAAAATTCTAATCAAAATCTAACTCTATTCTGCCTATCTTAATTTAATTTATAGTTTTTCGAATAGAGGAGGTCTCCCTGAAAACTTGACCTCCTCAAATCAGTTATGAAAACCAACAAAGTATGTTTGGGACAGATGTCCCGAAGTCATTTGCATAAACATGAAAAATACATAAAAACAGAGTCCCAATCAATGCGTCACACTTCCTTTCCATCACCATTTTCTCCTCCGCTTCTCTGGGCATCGTGGGCGGTTGCAAGTTCTTGTATTATGGATTGGTTTGGATTCTTCATAGCGTTGAGTTTTGCCTTGGCAACCTCCTTATTCCATCTATGCCTCACCATCTTTTCAGTATGCTTCGGTAACTGATCATTACCAACAAATACCATGGACTCAATCCAGGCAACTTGTGTTATATCCTCTGGGGTGAAATTTCCTTTGGCTTTGATTTTCTCCATGCATATCTTGAAAGTCTTTATCGCATCCTATGTGTTTAGCCCACAAATCCCCAACTGCCAATCATGGTCCAGATTAACCACTTTGTTGTCGTTAACTAGACTGCATTGGAGGTCCTGAAGTTCATACACAAAAGTTTTAGCATCGGAGATCACGAATTTGAAGGTGAGTACCCGCCACATTATGGTCTTCTTCAAAATGAAGAGTTGGCATTCATCATTTACCAACTTGATGGAATGCTCTGTCAAAAACCGGATGACTCCATACTCTTCAATCTTGGTGAGCATAGGCGAAACATTCTCCCATTTATGTTCCTCTTTCTCCCATGGTGAAGTTTGGTTCTAAATTTCTGCAATAAGTACCTGTATCTCATCACATAACTTCTGGGAGCTTGTGATATATTTTTATCCATCTTTGATTACTCCTTCGATCCATCCCTCGACAACCTTTGCAATACTTTTAGCTCGTTGAACCTGACTCATTAGCCTTTTATTTTCTGGTGAAGTAGGATCGAAGTTTTTCATAGCACGGGATATGGGAAGTTCTCCAAAGCAACCAATACTGTCAATGAACTGAGCAAGGATGTTTATGTGTCGCTTTAACTCTTTCTTCTCCCATCCATCTTTTTTTGACCTAGTTAACATTTTCTTAGCCGACACTTGGAATAAATGGTTATCTGAATCCCTACTCATGTTCCCAAGTTCTACCTTGGTGATCTCAAAATACTCCGTACTGACTTCTTTATCTTCATCCTTGGGCTTGTATGAGGCAATCTTGGCAACCCACTTTCCAGTTCCCTCATCATTATCCAGTCGAGTAGTCATTTTGAACCTTTTTGGCTTGGGGCCCTTCTCTGTGTATTTAACTACCATATCCTGAATTGGAATAGTCATAGGAATTAAGCTCTGCTTTTTGTTCACTGAAGTGGTTAGCCACCTCGAAGTTTCACTTGCACTGGCTGTCTCCTCGATCGCTTTAGAAGGCGGCGTCATGGCTAGAGTAACCGCATGGGAGTCCATGGCATTAACGATATCGCTATCAAGATCCTCAACTTCAAATATATGAGCATCAAGAATTTTATCTTTCACCTCTTTGGTCTGGTCTATTCTTTTCTGCGCGACACTTCATGACCTGGTATGTCGAGGAGCAAGGAAGTCCAGAGATGGGTTAGGCTTGTGATTAATATGAGATGGATTTTTATCCTTACCTACATGAAGAAGCATAGAAGGAAGATTAGAAAGAGACTTTGGTGAACGTAGAGTAACCTCACTATTTCTCACGGATTTAGACTTGGTGCCTAATTTTGCTGCTCTTTTCCTTCTGACCCACTCTGCAGTTCTCTCCAACACCCTTTCTATTTTTAGCTGAATATTGTCTTCTTCTTCCTCATCCTAGTTAATACAAGATACTTTGGCTTCAACCTGAGCTAAGTATCTTGATTCAAATAGCTCTAGGTAATCCTCCTCAAGCCCATTTATGTCAAGTTTTACCTGCAGCGAAATGACTTGCTCCAACACCATTCTCATTTTCTCCCTTTTGAACACCTCGAGTTCATCATTGCAATCCTCCCAGAAGTCCTCTAATTGCTAAATTGGGAGATATGGCATTAGACCAAGACTTCAGGAGAAACCCTTATTATCAAAACCTTTTCTTTCATGGTACAGTGAGAAATTAAAGTTTTTCAAATCCGCTCTAATGCTTAAAGCGTCTAACATTGAACTATAGGATAAAGTCCCCAACTGAATAGGGAAGTGATCCTCCCATCTATGCCTGCGCTGTGGCTTCTTAATTATAGTAGCCAACTGCCTACAAACCTCTACTAAAACAAAGCAATCTGAACAAAACCGAGGAAGCCTAAAGGGCTCTTCCTCAAAACCGCCTATTCTTATATAGCAAAAGTGAGGGAACTGAATGAAGAAGCTACCAAATCTCCTCACCAAAGCCTGTGCATCCTCAGATATCCTCTTTGTTTTCATGTTCTTTAATTCGAAGTACAAATCTCCCAGAAAGGCATTATGTACCCTTCTGAAGTCTTGCAGGGTGTTATCTTTTTGTAACATTGGATAAAAATCATATATAGAGACCTCTCCCTCAGAGAGCTGCCTAGGTATTCCTACTATCTCCTTAACACAAGCCAAACAATATATTGGGTATGAGGACATGAAGAAATTTTGTTTAAACTGTTTGGCCATACTCAGCTGATCCCTCATGGAATCAACAATCAACTTTGCCCAATTGAGGTATTGCTTTCCTTCTAATACCAGTTGCACATAGCAATAAACCCAGTTGTCAAAACTGTAGGCTTCTGCTGAGCCTCTGACTCGGTGCAACAACAACATGACATCATGAATATGAGGAAGCATATGGTTCTTATTGGGATTCTTGGGCAATCTGGAACCACCCCTTTGGGGAACCTTCAACCAATATTTTGCTACACTGTTCCGATGCCCGACCCTATCAGAGTTGAACTCTGTGATGGATTGGGTGGGAGAAAAGTTCAAAAACTGGTAGTTGGGTAATCTGAAAACAAAGGAAATTACTTCACGGTTAATGGCAAGGAGGATTTTGCCATTATCTATCCTGATAGTCTCAGTAATTGGATCATATCTAGTGATGCATTCTCTAACCAATTCTGGGCAAGGGATAGCTGGGGGAAAGGCTGTTGCCTCTATAAGACCACTACTCAGGATTTCCAGACCAAAGAACCATCAATTCCCTTGAACAACCTTTCTTTTAAAGCTTCAATATTTTCTCCTTTTAAGTCCGTGTCACTAACTATAGGCTCTGAACATGCAAGACTAAAAAAATTCCCAAAAGGGTGCAACATGGACTTCATAATTCGTAAATGACCAGCTTTATTTTCTTAGCAAATTCTACCATGAGAGAGGAAAAGCAGGTAAAAATCACTGGGAGGGGAAAAAAACAAACTCACCTTCACAGTTGAGAGCAATCTGGCGACTACCAACAAACAAACGTTCTATCCAAGAAAAATGACTCTGCAGCAATGAAGAACAAATGTTCAGAAGATTAATTCCTTCATACCTTATAACAAGAAGCAATGATACGTACTTATTAAGTGCATTAATTCCAATCATCAGTTTGAATGTGCTGAGCATGTGGATTGGACATCGCATGCACACATTGAATGCATGGCGACATTTTTGAATTAACCGCCAGTTCCCGAAATGATTACTTCCCTCGGAAACTCAAACAATTGATGTCACGCAAGATATGGTTTGACCTTCCTCATATTTGGCAATAAGTACCCCATCATATACTTTAGCCCATGGGACCCACCTAAGTGAACACGCATGAACAATTTGAACAGACTTCACTGGGGTTCAAGTAGTTCAAGACATACACTGCTCCTAGGAAACTTCTCTTCTGAAAGGATTGACTATGTTAAGCGCTATTGACCTTTTGAACCACATTGCACATGTTGAACACTCTCGAACTGTTTGAACTAGGTTCAAAGAGTTTTCCACCTGGAGAGAGATGATATAACATATCACCGAACACGACCCGTAAAAGAACCGTTGCAAAAACACTTTGAGTGAATATTAGTATGAAAACCTCCTAGATACCTATGAACCTGCGGAACCTAAATGAACCTCATGAACCTGCTTCAAAATGGTTCAATGAGTTCACGAGGTACAAACTAATCACTAAAACTTGGCATTTTTGATTTAAAAACAATCTATAAACAGATTTAAGGTTTTGGACTGAGGGATTCCAAGAAAGGTGAAGACTTCAAATCAAATTTAATAGGGTGATTTATTCCTATTATGAAGAATAAATGACGCGGTAACACATGTATAAATACTTGTGTCATGTGGTGAATATTTTTGTGGTTACGATCTTACAGTTGATTTGATTAACTACTTAACTATTTCTGATAAGGCATGATAACCAGAAACAATGAGAAATGAAGCATTGGCATATGATGAAGCATTGGCATATGATAAAGCATTTGGATGTTTACAAGTTAAATGTTTACTATTAAGTTGCTGTAACAGTCAACCGACATTCTTATGAGTATTGATCTTAACAGTGGTATTTTATTGATAAGTTTACTTTGTATGTTTGAGTTTGAGTTTGGAAAGTTTGTATCAATTTTTCTATTTACTGATTCACCCCCCCTTCTCAGTAATCTACCAGATACTTATTCTTTTATTATACCATCATAATGCACATTATGCATAATAGGAGATAAGCTCCACTTACCAGTGGAGTGACACCTTGTTATCTGCATTCTACAATTCTCTCACGTGAATTCCCTGTTTGTGCAACACATCTTCAAACATGCACGTGTGATCTAGTGTGGGCACATTCACTATCAATCATCTCTTCACATGGTGACTACATCTTTATCCATTGGGAGTCCTGCCATTCTATAACCTCACAACATACTGGTGACCTGTTCATTCTTCTCCTCTGCTGTTGATGTGATTTAGGTAACATTTTGCCTCTTCATCACAAACAACAACTGAAGCACCTTTCCCATCCTACTTGTACACTGGTCATGAGCTTTCCAATTGGCAACTACACACTGCCAACACAACACTTATCAGTTGACATCCTTTCCTTACTGGTGATATCCTATACTGGTAACCTTTCCCTTTCATTCACACAAGTCAGGCACTAACTTGTGTACCGGTGACACCAGTGATCATTACTCTAAATGACATTCTCTACTTTACCTTACCAGTGTTCTGCAACACAAGGTGATATCATCTCATAATGTATTTCTTCATGGAAATGTTATAAAAAACATCTCTCATACCGGTAGTCATCCCATACCGGTTGACATCAATGACAACACAATGCCAACAATTGATACTTGATTGGTCGCACCCCATATATTATTGAGAAATAGTTATTTGGCTGCATTTTGAGACAGTTCAGGATTACACAACACATGTCTTCCGGTATTGCCATGTATGCACATTGATACAAGGATAGGCAAGATTGGGGCCCTACCTTATCTTTTGAGATACGTGCAAAGTTTTTGGCTACTCCGAGAGTTGTTTATGATTTGAGACCACATATTTTTAGATGCCTACAGTGAATGCCTTCTTTTCTTCACCTTCAATTGACGAAGTGAACATTATCTCTTGGTCAGATTTACCTTTGTGGGTTGAGCCTTGACCAACTTCAAAGCCTAAGGCTCTGGTGTCTTTGGATTGCTTTTGTTTCCTAAACATCTTATCCAAAGCCTTAGTTCTGCTTTCATACTTCTTATTTTTATTTCTTCCTTGCTTTCTTCAAGCTCCTTTCTGAGCTTTATTATTTCTGCTTCTAGCTCTTGATGCTCCTTTTCTTTCTTTGACAGATCAAGGGCTGCAGCTTCACCAATCCTCTTAGTTTCTTTGAGTTACAACTTCAAGTTAGATATGATTTGACCGGACTCTTCTAGAGACCGCTTCAAGAGATCTTGTTCATCTACTACAACAAGCTTAACCCTCTTGAGTTCTCTTCTTGTTTTACTCAATTCTTCAAGTGCATTGATAAGTTCACTCTCCAAATCCACTTCAACCTCAATGTCCTCTTCTTCCACATCTTCATCAGCAGGTTTGTCAAGTGCCATGAAAAGATTTACTTTTTTGTCATTCTCATGGTCATCATCTACTGATGGAGCTTCATCATCTATTGTGTCATCCTCAATGGTATATAGGTTGTTTTGGTTCTGGTAGCCTCTTGTTCCTTGCAGGTAGTCATTCCTTTTTCTATCTTTGTCGACAGATCTTCTGAACTCTCTTGACTCATCTCCACCATATTCTTTATGAGGACAACTTGCAGTGAAGTGTCCTACCTTCCCGTAGTTGAAGCATTTAAGTGGCAACTTTCCTTTGTACCAGCCGGATTCTCTTTTGAGTTTCCTGATAAAGTTTTCTACTTCAACATTAGAGTCTTCATTGGATTATTTATGAGTAATATCTTCTTTGCCCTTTTTGGTGATGTTGAATGCTGCTTCTTTCGTTGTGTAAGTCTCACTGGTTGTTCTCATATCATAGGCTGTCAGGGATCCAAATAGTTCATCCATTGTAAAAGTCTTTAGATCCTTGGATTCTTCTATGGTTGACACCTTAGTATCATATTTGGGAGTGAGAGATCTAAGTATATTTTTGACAAGAATCTCATCCGCGATCTCTTCTCCAAGTCCTCTAATAGTATTCATAGTTTCATCAAATCTGTGAAGATAGTCTGCAATCTTTTCATCATCTTTCATTTTGATGATTTCAAGTTGGCTCCTTAGTGTTTGCAGCTTGGCTTCCTTGACCTTTGCATCTCCCTCAAACAACCTCTGCAATTTGTCCCATGTCTCCTTTGCTGAAACACAGTGCATGACTTTGATAAATTCTTTATTGGATAGTCCACTCAAGATGACATGTTTTACCTTTGCATTATTCTCATACTCCCTTTTTGCATCCGGATCAGTGGGAGGAGTATTAGGAACAACATACCCATTCTTGACCGACATCCACACATCAAAACCAAGAGATGAAAGATAGGTCTCCATTCTTCTACTCCAGAAGGCATAGTTGGATCCATCAAACATGGGGGCTTTTGAGGAAGAAGAATCACTTCTTACCATTGTTCTCAAAGTCCAGAATCTACCCAAGGTTTAAAGATAACTAGGAACCTATGCTATGATACCAATTGTTGAACATAGAGTACCATTGAGAGGGGGGGTGAACCAGTGGTTCCTAAGTTTTTCATTTTTGATCTAACTTGAGAATATCAATTCTTTACTTAATCACTTAAATAGTCAAACTAGAAATACAAGAAAGAAAGCCAAAGAGACCATACTCACACAGGTAACTCACAACACCATATTTTTGAGGAAAAAACCCAATATGGGAAAAACCTCGGTTAGAAAAGTTGATGAAGTCTATTGCTTCAATCCAGCCTCATAGGTAAAACATAGATTTATAAATATTTTGGGTACCAACCCAAGGAGCACCAAGCCCTGCACTTTTAGGGCACCAACCCAAGGAACACCAACCCCTGCACCAAGCTTCAACTTGGCGATCTATCTTGAAATACTATTTGAATACAATTAAGGCTTCTTGCTGCAAATGAATTCTGCAACTCTTGAATCAAATAAATCCTTGTTGTCTTTCTCTCCCTTTCACACACAGTGTCTCAGCACACTATGTCTCACTAAGATGCTAATTGCTTTGCCACACCTTCCTGATTAGGCTCAACTACCAGACTATTATACTACCGGTAGAATTCTTTCACTGGTTTTCTCACTCACACACACTGCAACTTGCTCAGAACACTTTTCCAAGTTTCTCTCACCACCCACTATCTCTTATCTTCCCCTTTACAATCTTCACAACATCAACCACTTTTCTGTCTGGAGCTCTCATCACTTATCCAGAGATTTCCTGCCAAAAATGTAATTTAAAAAAATGAGCGATAAGGGTTTCCTTTTTCCGACACAATCTTCATGAGATCTAATCCACCTATCTTGGATCAATCATCTGTCCTTGAAGACTGCTCCTGCACATGGTTTACATTATCCTATGCATGTTTTCCTCTAAGTGGCAATCACAAATCAGATCTTCTATCATGAAGTCAGACAACACATAAAGTATTCCAGAAGTTTCCTTTATGAGAATGTCCTGAATCAGATTTCCTTTGCCTTGATTCAGGCGCCAACTGCTCCCTGATCTTCCTTTGTCATTCCTTCTTCCTTGAGCCGATGCAATCCCGTGATTTGTGGCTCCTTCATTAATGACGATTATCTATTTCATCAACCCCGTCGATGAGACTTCATCAACTACAACACACTTTCCACCTCAGCTCCATATGGTATCACAACTATCAAGACACGACCTACCAACATGCAGTCGGTCCAACAAACACATACCGGTAAAACCCTTTGCCAGTAGAGCGTTCTTCTTCTGTTAACTGGTATAGCATCCTGTACTGGTTGCACATCTTCACCTCTAGTGGTGTGAGACAATTTTTAACATTCCGCCTCTTCATCATACCGGTTGACATCAATGACAACTTAGTGCCAAAATGCCAAAAGATGATCTATATGCATTGATTGCAAAGATTATACATGCATTGATTAGATGGATGATTTTATGATGATCTACTCTTTCTTTCATTTTCATGATGATGATGTTCTATATGATGAAATGAAAATGCATTTGATTTTTTATTTTAATGATCATGGATGCACAATGAAAATGATTCTATAATGCTTTACTTAAATTATGTAAATGCAATGATCTATATGAGAATTCTTTTAATGATGACGTATGTAAATGAATTTTTATTTCTTAACTCTTTCATATATATGCGTATGATGATGAAATGATGAAATGATCTATATGAAATGTATTTAATTTTTAATTTTTGATGATCATGGATGCAATTTAATGGTTATGGATGTAAATGAAAATGATACTAACTTAAATGATATGCTTAAATAAACTCATGTAATGAATTCCTATATGATGATGCATATGCTTATATAAATGAGATGATATTATGAAACACTTAAAATGATATGATAAATGAATCTAAGTGCAAAGATGCAATTAAATGACCTTAATGGATAAAAATGAACTAAAATGATATTGTATACGGGAAAAGTGGTGCAATGAAACAAAATTTATGAAATCATGACTAGTCCACACACCAATGGGACTCTTGGTGCAAGATATGGAGCTATATGGAATAGCTCAACTTCCCAAGGGATGTTTCATTGTTCTCTATCTCACAAGACCCCTTAAGCCAATGCCTTTTCTCTTAGATCACTGAACACAGTGACTTAGGGGTGACAATCATGAGAATGAGGGATGTTTTGATCAATCTAACATGAATGCAATCCTAATGTGCATGATATTAATAAAAAGATGAACTAAAATAGCATGCATATGATGATAAGATGAAAGGATTAGTAACAAGACTATCCTAGCATATCACACTAGTCTACCATGATTATAAATAAAGATGTTATGATTATTTCTATCAAAGAGAGGCTAAATGCTAGATAAAGATGATTTAAATGCTTAGTAAAATGCCTATACGTTTGATGCTAAAGACTTGGATATGAAATGGTGGAATGAGAGCTCTATTTATAGGAAAAATAGGGCAATGAAGGGTCAATATTGAATGATCTTATCAAGGGTCAGGATTGAAAGTTATCAATCCATGTTTACAATTCTCACCAATGAAATGGTGACCATTATCAACAAGAGACTGCTTGAGAAGAGATGTAAGAAGCATTAAATGCCTAAGAAGATCTCATGGTTACCTTAGAAGGTAAGGGTTAAGGTTAGGCTAGAGTCATCCATTGGATAAAGATTTTACCCAAGGGGTAAATTCTTGTGCAAGGGTTAAAGGAATAACCATGGTCAAAGCAGTGAATGCTTGATGAGACCCTATGGTTAGATGAGGGTTGAGTTAGGAAAAAAATATCTAACCATGCCAAAAAGGGTTAGTTAACCATTAATGACTTGGAAGACTTTGAGGACAAATTTGTAAGAGTCCTTCCAAATTTGGGGGAACTCAACAAGTTAGCTTGTTGAAGGCATAAAGGCTTTAATGCCTTTGGAAGACTTTACTCCAAATTTGAGAAGTGACATCCTCAAATTTAGGGAAAGGGGATAATTTAAAGGGTTTTAGGCTAATTGATTAGGATTAGATGGGTTCTAGAAGAATCTGGAAAGAGGGTTAGGAGGCAAGTGGGAGATGTAGGAGAATGGAAGTGGATGGAGGGTAATTTTAATTAAAATAAATTGCTTTATTTCAACAAAATAGATGCAAGTGGGGGATTTAAATAAATTAGATTTATTTATTTGAAGTGAACTATTTAGTAAAATGTAAATTTAATTAAAAAGAGAGAGAATGGATTTAATTAAATAAAATGATTTATTTAATTAAATGACATGAAAGGCTTAGGTGAATTTAAATAAATAAATTGAATAATTTATTTAATCAAATAGAGGAATGTGGATGATTTAATTAAATCAAATTTAACTAAATAGAGGAATGAGAATAAAATGAACATTAAATATTCATTTAGGAAAGTGGTCATTTTTATACATCTACATTTTGCCCCTCTTTGAAGTGATGTGTGTGCACATGTTGATTCAAAGAAAATTGATGTGTCGCCAAAATTTGATCGGTGTGATGTCGTGTGTCGAGATGTCGATGTCGTGCCCCAGATTTGATAAATGGTATTGATAATGCCCCCTTGGGAGATGAATAAAAAAAATGGAAATTTAGGTGCTATTGATAATTGTTGTAGATTTGATCGCATTTTAAAATTTTATCTGTGTTTAATGCGCACCAATTGATTCATCTCCCGATAATGATGTTTGCTAGGGTTACAAGTGAGAGCATGAGCAAAATACATGCCCCACCTACTAACCCTAATTTCCTTTTACCATATAAAAAGATGAAAAGTGATTTCATTTGTATCATTTGTGCTTTTTGACTTTTGGAGATAGTGACATTTAGAGAGTGATAAAATGCCGGTTCCCTATGCTTCGCACCAATTCGAGCGCATTCATAGATACCAGAGGCCCGCCACGTATGATCCACCTGTAAGTCATCTAAATTTTGCCCCTTTTGCTTTTTGTTTGGTCGATTTTGATCACATTTTTGAATTTTTGTGTCGGATTTTCACAGTTTAACGCATAGGGTCAATTTCGTAGCACATACGATAAAATCTTTAGCGCATAGGGTTAGTGAATTAGGGTAGCATTGAGGGGTTGTTGGGTAGCACGTCACAGGGTTAGGGTAGCACATAGGGGTAGGATAGCACATATGGGTAATAGGGTAGCGCATAGCAGGAAAAGGGTAGCGCATGGGTGGAACAGGGTAGCACATAGGTATAGGTACAGGCACAGGTACAGGCCAAACAATGTCAGATTATGCAGATTACCACAAAGTGGGATACAGTGTTAGAGCGCTTAGGTCAAGTAGAGGCTCGAGCATATAACCTGGAGAGAGTGGCGGCTGGTGGTTCTATGAGAGACACATTGAGAGATGTAGTATGAAGCTAAGGAGGTTGAGTACTATAGATGCTTATACGAGGAGGTGGTTCCAAGAGATCACAAAGCTTCTAGTTATGTTGCGGTGAGATCCAGTCGATTCATGCAGACTCATTCAAGGACGAAGAGCAGAGGTATGACCGAGCCGCCTCATCATGATCCACCTAGAGATCTACCATGAGACCATTAGCCTCAGGAGATAGTCATACCTGAGAGACTTGCCTCCATTGTATTTTGATTATTGTGTTGTATTTGGACAGACATGACATCTTTTATATATTTGACCATTTTTGAGATATATATACGACACCGATTTTTTGATCCACATGTGATGTGTTTTTATGGATGATGATTTGTACATTGATGTAATGGTTCTATGGTGATGATACAATGTTTAGATAAATGCTTTTGATTGGATATTTATTGATATGCTTGGATGATTCATGATGCAAAGATATGATTTGTGAGATGTATCTTGAAACTGAGATGTATGATAATGATATTCCATGAGATGTATCTTGAAAATGAGATGTATGATAATGATATGCTGTAAGATGTATCTTGTATGATAATGATATGCAACTAATTGTAAAATGATATGTGACTAATTGACCATCCTCATTATTTCGTTTGTCATTCCTGTATAGTCACATGTTGTTGCTTCCTTTGTGTTTATCATCATTGAGCTGTTTTGATATGTTGAAAATTTATACAAGCATAATGGTATAATTGAACCATAATGACCTCAGAAAAATTTATATGAATTTTGATATTGCAAGATGGCATGAGTGTCGAAGTATAATTGAACCAAGATGACCCGAGTGTTGCTTGCATAAAAACAAACAAGATTAAACCATTTGTATGCGCAAAGTGGAACAATGTCTTTAGTGATATGCTTTGAATCACGTCTCAAGACAAGTATTTACACAATACAAGTGATCGCCTCACAAGAAGAAAACTAAAAAAATATTGGAGTCCCAATCATTTTCTCTAGTGCAATGTATTGTTGAGAAAATTGAGGGGATCCAATAGTTCAAAAGAGTTCAGGTGAAAAGATAGTCAAAAATTTATCCAAGATGTAAACAATTTATACTTCAGAAAATCATCCATCACGTGTTGTGAAGTTGTTTAAGTGGATCAATGTTTTGTTCTCTTGATTGCTGGAGTTTTGCTTGATAGGATTTTCTTGGCATGCTGTGATTCTTGTTTTGTTGACATGATGGAATTAGATGAATGTTTCCCCTAGCTAGATTTACCGATCGATGTGGATATGTACAGTGATTACCAAGCCATGGTGGGATATGATGAACTGATATTCAGATAAGCATGGACAATGACTACGTTAAGTATGTCTTGGATAATGCTATTTTGATAAAGTATTGGGAGATGGCCAGTGGTGTTTAATTTTGGATACAAAAGTTAGGAGCAAAGATAGATAGAGGAACTGTTCTCTTGCAAGTAGTGCCTGTTGCCAGGTTTTCACCATTTGTTTTTATTGTGCCTTTTTGTTGTTTTGGAATTTTTTTGTATTTTTTGATTTTTTTTTGCATTTTTACTTGTTCCGTGCATTAGACTACTCAAGTATAGTATTTCTTCAGATGGATTCTATTGGTTGGTTCATCGAGCACATCGCCTTCTGAAGTTGTTATTTGATAGGCACCTAATCCATAGGCTGAGATGATGACATAGGGATCCAACTAGTTAGGTTCAAACTTCCCCTTCTTTTCTCGATCGTGTTAATTTATGGGATTTTATTTGAGTACGAGATGACCGACTTTAAAATTCTTAGGGATGACTTTGTGGTTGTAGCTTCTGCACATGCGTTGCTGGTATGCTTTGAGGTAATTATAGGCATGTTGTCGCTTTTCATCTAGAAGTTCTAGCTCTTGTAGTCCGTTTACTTGATACTCCTCATCCAGAATGAGGCCTTTCAAAGATACTCAGAGTAAGGGAATTTTTACCTCAAGGGGTGAAATTTCTTCTAATCCATACACCAATGAATATGGTGTAGCTCCGATAGGTGTCCGGATGCTAGTCCTGTATGCCCAAAGTGTCGGATTGAGTTGCACATGCCAATCCTTTCCTGCATCATTGACTGTCTTCTTGAGGATTTTCAATTTTGTTTTATTTGATGCCTTTGCTTGACCATTCCCCTGTGGGTAGTAAGGTGTAGAGAAACGATGTTGGATTTTGAATCATTCACAATCCTAGTTTTTGAAGGGACGTCCATTATCTGTGATGATGGAACTGGGAATGCCATATCTGCAAATCAAATAATTAAGAATAAAAGAGGCAATTTGTTTTCCAGTTACAGTGGTCATGGGGACTGCTTCGATCCATTTTGTGAAATATTCTATTGTAGTGATAATGAACTCATGTCCTTTTGAAGATGAAGGGTGTATTTTTCCTACTAAGTCCAGTCCCCATTGACAAAAGGGCCAAGATGTTGCAAATGGCTGCAATTCCTATACTAGTGCATGTATAAGATTGCCATGGATTTGGCATTTAGGACATTTCTTTGCAAAATGATAAGAGTCTTTTTCCATTGTCGGCCAGTAATATCCCATTCTTAGAAGTTTTTTAGCAAGAGTAGGACTAGTTGAATGTGTGCCATAGATACCTTCATGAAGCTCTTGTAAAGTAGACTCAGATTCATTACGATCAAGGTAACGAAGAAGAGTACCATCTAGACCTCGACGGTAAAGAGTATCAGTAGTTAGAGTATAACGGGTGGCTTGCCGGATAAAATTGTATTTTTGATTTTGAGATAAGTCAATGGGTAGGGTATTGGTTTTGGGATACTCATATATTGTTCCCTATAATGGAGAGTCTGAACCGGTTAAGGCATATATAACATGGGATGCAAAATTGTCATAAGCTAGGGAAAACAATTTCTCTACCAGAAACTCACAATGGCTCTGTTGTTCTTGAATTTGTAATAGTGAAGCGATAGTGGCCATTGCATTGGCTGCTCTATTATCCAACCTTGGTATTTGTTTAAAGGTGATGTGTACAAAATACTATTTGGAATCATCCACCATTCTTTTGTATGGCAGTAACTTGTCATCTTTTGTCTGATAGTCATTGTTGATCTGATTTATGATTAGTTGGGAATCTCCATAGACTTTCAATTTTGTGATTCTCCATTCCATGACCATTTTGATTCCTGTAACCAGTGCCTCATATTCAATAATGTTATTTGTGTATGGAAACATGAGTCTATATGATCTTGGTATGGTGTGTCCTTCGGGAGTGATGAACAAGATGCCGACACCTGAGCCATGTTGAATGTAGGAACCATCAAAGTACAAGGTCCATTGCTTGGTGGTAATAGTAAGGACATCCTTATCTAAAAATTTGATCTCCATTGGTTGTTTATCTGGTAGTGGTGTGTCAACTAATTGATCTGCAATTACTTGTCCTTTGATAGCTCAACGCTCTATGTAGTGGATATCAAATTCACTGAGAATCAAGACCCATTTAGCTACTCTGCCTGTGAGAGCTGATTTGTTGAGTAAATACTTGAGAGGATAAATTTTGGCTATTAGCTTGATTGTGTGAGCTAGCATGTAATGTTGAAACTTTTGAGAAGCGAAGACTACATTTAAGCAAGCTTTCTTAATGAATGTGTAATTGAGCTCATATCCATTTAAGGTTCTACTGATGTAATAGATAGCTCGATCCTTGCCTTCTTGATCTTCTTGTGCTAATAATGCCCCCAATGATATGTAGAGAATAAGTATTGTAGACGTATAAAAATGACCATATTCCTAAATAAATATTTTATGTTCATTTCCCTATTTAATTAAATCCAATTTAATTAAATTATCCACATTCTTCTATTTTATTAAGTAAATTACTCAATTTATTTAAATAAAATACACTATACCATTTAATGAATAAATCATTTTATTCAATTAAATCCCCCCTATCCACTTTTAATTAAATTCAAAATTTAATTAAATAGTTATCCTAAATTGAATAAATCTAATTTATTTAATTTCTCCAAATTGCAACCAAATTGAATTAAAACATTTAATTCAATTAAATCCTATTATCCCCCCCATCCACTTGCAAAATCCCAAACCCCTTTCTAATCCCTTCTAAAATCTTCTAATCGCTTCTAATTAACCTAACCCTCCTCTAAACTTTGTCACATCCCTAAGCAAAGGGAACTCACTTCTCAAAAACCTTAAAGTCTTTGATAACCATTAAAGGTTTTCAACCTTCAACCACCAAAACCCTTAAAGTCTTTGAAAACCATTAAAGGTTTTCAACCTTCAACTACTTAATCCCCAAAGTCTCCAATAATCATTAATGGTTAATTCAAACTCTCCCACATGGTTAAAACATTTGTTTTGACTCAACCTCTACCCAACCCAAAGGTCTCATCAGGCCATTAATGTTTTGACCATGATTATCTCTTAATCATTTGCACAAAGGTTTATCCTTGGATTAAATCTTAATCCGTTGGGTAAACCTAATTTAGACTTGACCCTTAGCCATGAGGTCTTCTCAGGCCTTTAATACCTCCAACCTCTTCTCTCAACCCAATCCTATGTTGACATTTGTCACTATTTTATTGATGCCAATTGTGCACATGGATCCCCAACTTTCAAACTTGGCCCTTGATTAAACCATTCAATCTTGACCATCCATTGCCCTGTTTGTGCTATAAATAGAGCTCTCATTCCTCCATTTAAAAAAAACAATCATCTTTCAAATTTGTAGCATCACACTTATGCTCAAATTCTTTCAAGCTTTCATTTCATATATGCTCATCATTTAGCCTCTTTTAGATCAGAAATTAGTCTAAATATGCATGCTTAGATTACTTTCTTTATCATTTTAGTTCAATCATAGACTAAATATAGTATGCTAGGATAGTATTCATACTAATCTTGTCATCTTATCATTTAGTTTATTGCATTTTAGCATCATACATAGCTTACAACACATCTCATACTAAAATCAATCAAAAGCATCTCGCGTTCTCATATTTGCCATCCCTAAACCATTTTGCTCAGTGATCTGAGAGCAAAAACATTGGTTTGAGGGACATTGTGAGATAGAGAACCATGGGACCCTCCTTGGGAAGCTGAGTAATACTACGTTACTCCATAGCTTGCATTAAGAAGTCCTGTGTGTGTGTGTGGACAAGTATTTAACAAATTTTCACATATTAAGTTTTATTCGCCCACTTTTTCCGCATACAAGTATCTTTCCTACTATTGGTGGTACCAGAACTGGTGGGTTCATTATATATTTCTTGATTTGATAGAATGATTCTGCACATTTGGCTTCCCATCTAAATGGTACATTCTTATGTAGAAAATGATTGAATGGTAGAATTTTACTTGCTAGTTGGGTGTTGAATCACTTGATTGACTAGAGCTGTCCTTGTAGAGATCTGAGTTGGCTAATGTTCTTGGGAGGTGGCATTTCCATAATGGCCTATACCTTTGCTGGATCTACTTCAATGCTTTTTACTGACATGATGTAGCTTAATAATTTACCCGATGTTAACCCGAAAACACACTTCTTAGCATTGAGCCTGACTTGGAATTTCTCCAATCTTTCAAAATATTTCTCTAGTATGCCCAAATGTTCTGCTCGGGTAAATGATTTAGCCAGTAAATCCACATAGTCTTCCATGAAGGTATGCATCATATCATGAAAGATTGTCATCATTGCTCGTTGATAAGTTTCCTTAGCATTCTTTAAGCCAAAATGCATCACATTCCAACAATATGTTCCCCAAGGATAGGTGAAAGCTGTTTTATCTTGATCCTTTGGAGCTATCTTGATTTGATTATAGCTAGAAAAACCATCCATTAATGATAGCATTGCATGGCTTGCTATGATGTCTACAATTATGTCGATGCTGGGCAAAGGAAAGTCATCCTTTGGACAGGCTTGGTTAACATCCCTGGAATTTGTACATATCCTGATGCTTTTGTTTGTCTTTGAAACTGGTACAATGTTTGAAATCCATTCAGCATAGTCGATAGGTCAAATAAATCTGATGTCTAATAGTTTCTTTAGTTCAGCTTTGACCATTTTTGCTACATGTGGATTCATCTTTCTCAACTTTTTGTTGACTAGCTTAGCTCTTGGAGCAATAGATAAGTGATGCATGATTAAGTGTGGATCAATCCCGAGCATATCTGCATAGGACCAAGCAAAATTGATTTGCTTTTCTTCGAAGAGTTTGATAAACTCTAGCTTTTTTGCATCTATTAGAGATTCTGCTAGGAGTATGTTTTTGGCTATTTCTTTTGTACCAATATTCATGGGTTGAGTGGGCTCAATCAATATGGGCAATCACTCCTAATAGTGTTTGGGAAGAGTGTCAAGTCTCCCATCCGTAGGTGCCTTAAAAAGGTTTTCACCCTCAGATGCCTTCTTTATTTTTACCCTTTTCTGATCTAGTGCTGCCATTGACTGGTTTTTAGTAGTAGGTCCTTTATTTCTTTCATTTTTGCGACTGAGAGACTTGGCACTCCCCTGATTGTAGAGGTTGTTACTTTGTTCCTTGGTAGAGTCTATTTTCAAGTTAACAATACATAGGTAATGGATAATAGAGTCATCATCTGGGAAAATAGGTATGTTGTGGTTTTCAAGTTCATCCCAGTCTATGAGATTAGGAAAGATGAGTGGTAAAGAGTCATTGGGTGGATCAAGTTCGGCTATGGTGAGTGTCATGATACAGGCATCATTAAGGTTGGCTAGGATATTGAATGAGTTAATGATATTGTTGAGGTCCTCGATGGTATCATCTTCGATGTAGACTTCCTCATAATGCCACTACTCATTTTCTTTGGCTTCATAGATATTTTGTGGACCAAATTCATGTAGTCTAGACTATGTGCCTTGTCCTTCTTGAGAAAGGGGTGTATGCCTAGCATTTTTAGGAATATATTCAGTAATATTTGAAGAGCTACCCCATTCATAGTCATTAGAATCAGCCTCAAAAGTATTGTCCCATAGTTTTTCAGTGCTGCTGACAGGGGTGTTGTAAGGTGAAAAGAGATCTTTGATGATTGATACCAGTCTGATAGTTTTCTCTGATTTTGTATCAAATCCTCCTTGTACTTTTTGCATTTGTTCATATACTATTTCTCCTCAGGGAGAAGTGATGTTTTCAGGGGGCGATTCTTCCTTGTTTGGAACAGGTTTCTGAACGTGATGTACTTCTGCATAAGATGCTTCTTCTCTTTGATTGACCAACTCCTCTTGTTGTTTCTCTTTTTCCTAGTGTTTGCATTCCTTTTGTATTGTTTTTGCTGATTCGTGTAGTGCTTCTTGCCATGAGTCCTCCTTGTACTTTTTTTTCCCTTTCCACTGAGGTTTTTGATATTTATTTGATTTCTTCTTTAGGGGTAGAGTGTGTCCATATCCCAATCCTATTTTGTCTCTAGAAAACTATGAAGGAGGATCCAATGGTTCTATGACACCTTCTTGACGCTTGCCGATAGGTCCTTTGCCATTGTACCCCATTTGATGCATGATCAGGTAGCCTTTCCCATACAATTGTGTTGGTATAGATACTTTCATAGTAGCAGCTCTGACTTCTTCCTCATCCTTGTATAGCCAACTAAGGATGTCCTTCTCTTTTGATTCATGTGCTAGTGTGCCTAATTGGATAAATTTGCCATCAAACTTGGTGATGGGCTGTGTTGCTTGATGTGTTAATGCAGAAGGTTTCCAATGAGATTTAGGTGATGCTGGTAAGTTGGTTAGACACATAGGTTCCAAAGAGTATTCTCCCATGCCTTTCTCTTTGATTTTCATCTTTTGCTTGAAATCCATGGATAAAGATTTGAGATTTTCTTGCTGACAATCTGGTGCCGAGGAAGTTTGTTTTTCCCTGTTATGTGGAACCAAGCTATCTTGGGCTGGCCCCATAGAATTACAATGTAGAAAAGGGTTATTATCTACTGATATAGAAATCTCCTGCCCATTGTAAGGGAATTTAACACACTGGTGGTAAGTTGAGGATACTACTTGCATTTCATGTATCCAAGGTCAACCCAATAAAATATTATATGTGAGGTCTATTTCTAAGACTTGACACATAGTGTCCCTTTGTATCGATCCCACTTGAATTGGAAGTGTCATGGTTCCATTGGATGATTTTTCTTCATCATCATATGATTTGATAGTGATATTTTTGCATGGATCAATAGACTACTTAGAGAACCCTAATGCACACATAAGTTTTAAGGTATAGATATTGAGTCCAGCTCCTTCATCTATTAATACTCTTTTAACTTGATGTTTGTAGACCAAGACTTCAATGTGCAGGGGAGTATTGTGTGGATGGCTAAATGATATATTATCATGCTTAGAAAATGTGAGATTATGAGGCCCTTTCATGTGAGCTACCATGGCTTGAAATTTGTCAATATCTAGATCTTGAGGTACATTTGTTTCCAATAGTGCCTATTCCAAGATGTCTTTATGTTTTGGTGAAAGTTTTAATAACTCAAGTATGGATATTCGAGGAGTTCTGTGCAGCTGACTTACCAGATCATATTGAGTCTTGGGGATAGTAGTTGCTGCTGATGTATGCCCTTTCAAAACATATTTCTGAGCTCTGGTGGTTACATTGATCGATTCATGTTCGCATTTGTCCTTGATTGTAATGACATTTACTTGATTGTCATATGTTGATATATGATTGATGGTGTTATTGTATATGTGATTGATACGAACTCCTCGTGTATCATTTGATGATGAAGCTACATCCTTCTTGTAATTTGGAAGAGGATTTTTAAAGGCACCATGATCACTATTTATCTTGAGACCATCGACCATTAAATCAACTCTATCAATCATGTCTTGAACAATGTTTTTAAGCTTCATGCAATCATTTGTTTGATGTCCTTTGTTTCGATGAAAATCACAAAAGTGTGAGTCATTCCACCAAGGTGGTTTGACCTGGGGTTCAAAGTTGTTTTTAGCTAGTAATGAGATAATTTTGTTTGCCAGAAGTTCTCAGAATGCTGATTCTAATGATTGCCCCAATGGTGTGTAAATGCGTTTATTTGGAAAGTTGTTGGTGTTACCCCTTGAATTTGGATTAGGTCCTCGATTTGTGTTGTTGTTTTGGGTATTGTTGGTGTTGTTTGTATTTGAAGATTTTGGATTGTTATTCGGTGCATAAGTGTTAGTGCCTTGGTTAGCACCCTTTTGATTCTTGGTAGCCTAAGAATTATCTGGTAAGGCCAATACATGTTGTTTGGACTTCACATCATTAGCCTCGTTTCCTCCTTCATTTCCAGTATTTTTGTTTCTAGTCCATAACTTGGATTTATCTAAGTTGTTGTTGTTTTTGTTGTTGTTGTTGAAATAAGAGTTGGATGAATTAGTTCCTTCTTCGAAGAATTTCAGTGTTCCTTTCTTAATACATGGCTCCTCCACTTGGATTCCATTTTCGATCAACTTGGAAAAAGATGGTATGCATTGGAGCTTGAGTAAATAACTCATCTCACTATTCAAATTGTCGATGAAAATTTCCTTCTTTTCCTTCTCGGGAACATCTCGAGGACATCTCGAAACCATTCGTCTCCAACGTTGAAGAAACACCATGAATGTTTCATTGTTTTTCTATTTGGTATTGCAAACATCTAGCATGGTGATTGCATGTTGAGTATTGTAGGAGTATTGAGTGATAAATTTGTTGACTAACTCATCAAAGGATTTGACAAGAGGTGTAAGTTTGGATAACCATTCCATTGTTTTCCCTCCCAAGCTTCTTGGGAATAGCCTCATCAAATAGGTGTCATCATGGGCAAATTCAAGGCTCATGGTACAAAATTCCCAAACATGACCGTGAGGATCACTTTTACCATCATATTTGTCAAATTTGGGAATGTCCAAATTTGGGGGGAAAAGGTATCATGTTTAACCTTCTGTCAAAAGGGTAAGGACAAATTTCATTTAAGGAATATCATACTATTGTCCCATGTTGCATGCCATGTATTTGTCTTTGCAACATTTTCATTTGTTGTGTGAGAGAAACCAAGGAAGCATTTGTTTGTCGAGGGAAGAGTTCTTCCCTCCCATTATCCCTAGTTTAGGTAGGCATGTGTTGTGGTATGTTTGGCTCAGGTATGTTTTGATCAGGGTCACATGCTTCTTCTTCTCTTTGTTGTTCCTGATAAGTATAATGCTGAGACCTTGTTCTAAAGGCGTTAGCATCGAAGTCTTCAAGAATCCTAAATCCTTTTCTTGTTAGCATGAGTAGGTATTTTTATTTGTCGGCCTCTATGAGTCTTTCCATAAGTCTTTGAAATGAGGCACTTTCTTGATATTCTTAGAGGAGTTCCTCAGTAATCTCTATGTCTTCTAGATTTGGATACTCGAAAGGATTTGATAATCTTTGACCCATAATAGACTCTAGTTTGTTGGTATTATGGATGTGTTGCATTAGTTTTGTCATTGATGTCAACACTTGTCAACACCTATCCTTCTGGAGATCTTTGGTTATGTTCACCGGCATGTTCAGTGACTTATGCACAGTCACTGATATTTGGTTCACCGACACAGAGGATGACTTGTTATCATCTGGAGATCACTTGGTTATGTCGAAGACATGGTTTGGACACTTGGTTTTGGTGATTTGGTTATTGCTCTAATCGAGTTTGCATATTTGTTGTTACTGGAAAATTGGTCTAGATTATAGACCAGCATGCGTTATCTAATCCAGATCAACATGCCACGTTATGGAGATGATTATTGATTAGTTATTATTGTAAATGCATTAAGCCGACATGATGCATCACATATTGATTCAATTGAAATTTATTTAATTGTAATATTTTTAGTGAGTCGACCTACACATTTGGTCTTAGGTTTTGGTATATATGTAAGATCTCATTTGGGAGATTAACATGGTAGCGGAAGAGGAATGTAATAAGGTATATGTAGATATAAGAAAATCTACTCACATAGACATCATTTGAAGACTAAAGGAAGGTTTTGAAGAAGACAATCAGAGCTTAACTGGTACTGAATCTAGCATATGAAGATGCTACCTTGGGCAGTACATTATCATTGGATTTAACCATCCAATTGTAGTTAGTGTGACTTTCATTTTGTGATTGAGCAGTGAGCTCTAGGCAGTTGGCCTTTCTGCATGTGCAGACCCCATTTGTACATGTAAATGTTATTGCAATTTCAATTTAATGAACAAGTTATATGCTAGATAGTGTATTTCTTATTTTTGTATTATTACTATGACAATAATATTATCGTATTTCTTTTCTGCAGGTCTGAAGGATGAACATGTATCGATTTCAATGTCATTCCTTTTCTTTTGAATCATGTATATATATCAAGGCAGTCATGATCAAGTGGCACCTTGATCGGACATGTCTTTTAGACATGTCCGACCAAGATGTCCCTTGGTCGTGACTATCTACCGATTCACTTCGGTGTTTATCATAATAGTTCGGTGTCATTTGCATATGTTAATAGTTCGATATAAACACACCCGATAATGAATCGGTGTCAAGGTAGAGTATGATATAAACACACTTGATAATGAATTGGTGTCAAAGCAGATTATGATATAAGTGTAGACATCTAAAAATGGTCAACGCTTGCGGAGTCATACTTTAACATTGATGCATTGCCTTATTTTAGGGTTTTTGCGTCGCATTAAATTTCTCCTATGATTCGTACTTGGTCTTTATCATTTGTGAGCATTGAGTCATTCTTCTACATTCTTCATTCGTCTCGCTTTCGAATTTGGTCTTGTCGACAACAATCTCCAGTCATGATTTTGATCGATCTTATCTTGTCGCATCAATGTGCGTGCTCATTTGTCATCATTTTGGACATCCTCAATCGTAATTAGAGTTTTGTCCTCTTATCAATCTTATCATCTGGTGATCGATTTGTCATCAATCCTTATCATTTTCAATCTTGTCATTTTGTGATCGATTTGTCATCGATCGTTGTCATGTTCAATCTTGTCATTTTGCGATCGATTTGTCATCGATCGTGATCATTTTCAATCTTGTTGTCTTGCAATCTATTTTGTCATCGATGCTTTTCCTCTTGTCAACTTTGTCATTTTGAGATTGATTTATCATCGATCATCGTCCTTCTCAATCATATCAATTTGGATCAATTAGTCATTGTTCCTCGTCAATTGGCGCATTTATCAATCAAATCGTTTGTCAGCATTGGTCTTTTGTCAGTCAGAATCATGATCAAATCGAATCGATATCAATTATCTTTTGTCATGACCTAATTGTCATCCTTGCATTGCTAATTCATCTTCTAGGGTTCTGTGATTTAATCATTTAACCCTATTTGTCATTTCTCTCTCTAGGATTAATAAATTATTTATTTATCCTAAGTCTTCTCATCGCAATTAAATGTTCATTTAATTGGCTAATTATTCCTCTTTTTGTGAATTAATTAATAAATGACAAATTATTAATTAATTTACCTAATTTCTAATTCCTATTTTTCATCAATTTCTAATTCACCTAATTTCAATTCTCTCCTATTTTTCTCCTAATTTCATGGGAATGACATAGCAATTTGTCATAATTTGTCATAATTGTCAATCAATCAATTTTGACATAGAAATTTGTCATAATTTTGTCATGAATTATCAATCAATCAAATTTTGCATAGAAAGTGCATAATTTGTCATAATTTGTCATAATTGACATTTTTGATTTGCAATTTCCATTTGAATCATGCTAATTTGATCTTTTTCTCCAATTTCTCTATAAATTGGATGAATTTCTTCAATCACATTATTGAATTAATCACTTTTTCTAATCACTTTATCTAATCACTTTATCTAATCACTTTTCTGAATCACTTTGTCAAATCAGTCCGGCTTCGAGTACTCTTGCGCCACTATCTTGTCTACTTGCTTTCATCTCATGTGTATGCACTTGAAGGTGAGATCCACAAACAAAGGCTATTTGAAGAAGAAAGAAGGACAATGGAGCCACATGAAGGAAGCATTCAGATCTATATTTGGTTTGCTTAGTTTTTAGTTTTGAATGTTTTGCTTTCATGTCTTTATTGAGTGTGTTTAGGATTGATCATTGCATTTGAGCTTTTGTGATTGAGCTAGATTAGTATTGACTTGGTTGTGATGATTTCCGAATTCCTAGTTACTTTAATTGGTGAACCCGATGTGAACTAATGGTCTAACCATGTCTTGAGTGCCTTTTGAGTTGATTTGCAGGTCAAAAACCCAAGAAATAAGGTAATGCAGGGCTTTCTGGGGACTTTTGCACCTGTGTGAGACAATTTGCACCTGTGTCAAGCATTCTGTGCCTGTGTCAAGGACATTCTATGCCTGTGTCAAGCATTCTGCACCTGTGCCATGCATTTTGCGCCTGTGTAAGTCCATAAACAGAGGTAAAAAAAGCAATGTTTTACTTGAAAATTGTTGTGTTTTGCATTCTGTTTCTGCTTTTTTGGTTTTTGGTACCAACTCTCTGTGCAACACCTTGGAATTACGCATGGAAAAGACAACAAATGAAACTACTAACATGTTTTATGTAGGTTCAATAGTCGAAGACTAAACATATCAAACTTCTGACTTGGGTTTTGCAGGTTGCCTTGGACATACAACTAAACTTTGTGTTTGCAATTAATATTTAGGCACCTAGTATGATTTCTAAATAGGATGGAATGAATGTATGTTTGCTTTGACTATTGAGTTTGACATTGGAGTAGGAGATTATGCTCTCATCCTTCTTAGGGTGATCAGAAATCCAGATCTTCAATACCATGCTCATGTTTTTGATTGTGTGTCACCTTTAGAGGGCCTGCCTTCCTGACCATTTGCTTTTGCAAGCAAGTGATAATCGTGAGAAGGGAATGACCCAAAGTGAGCATATCCAGAGTACCCTGGCATTCTAACTCACTATAAATAAATACCTGATGGGCGAAATCTTTGAAGGAAGGGTTACGTGGGAATTGTAGTTACTTGGGAAGTGATGACCCTTAGACTCTTTCTCATATCAACATCTAAGTAGGGCCTCAAGGTCTAAATCATGCTTGCATGACTATATTTATTTGGTATCTTGGTGGGCTTAATGTCTCAATCACGCTTGCATGACACCAAGGAGTAACGCTTAACAAAAATCCTTACTAAACACCTTGTATTTAGAGGCCAAAAATCCTTCTAGTTGCTTGAGAAGGATAGGTTTGGATACTTGGAAGAGATACTAAGTTCGCCATGGGGAGATTTCCATGGGGACTGATGCTTGGCTTCCCTGATAAGTGAGTGCCATGGAGGGGAGCCCGTGGGGTCAAGCATCTATGTATTCTCCTTGAATCCCATAACGAGTCTACCTCTCAAGTGCCTAATGTCCTTGCCTACCATATGAAATGTGTGAATGAGCATGATTGTCTTGAGTCCAAGTTAAAATATCTTGTCTTCTTCGCTTGTCAAAAGTTGAGTTGTGTCTCATTTCAAAAACACAAGAACATTTCATCCAACAAAATTCAAAAAAATCTTCAAACATGGTTGTCAAACATTTTTCAAAATCTTGTCTCAACATTCATGTCACTTAGATTTAGGTTCATCCTAGGTTTGCATTTTGCAAAGTCATTGTCAAGTACCAAGGTTAGGTTCCATCTAAGTCATACTCCTTTGCATATCAATAAGAGTCATCCATTTGCATGTGTTCTCTTGCATTAGAGTAATACCATTTCATAATTCAACCTTAGGTTTTGTCTTAGGTTGACATTGTCATACATTTGCATTTGCATCTTTGTCCTCATAACATTAGGTCACATTTGCATACCCTAGGTCTCTTCATCAAGCTTAGGTCATTATCATATCATATTAGGGTCATTTGCATAGTAATTGTCTCTTTGCATATAGTGTCAAAACTAGGTTTTGTCATACTTGAGTAATTCAAATCTTTGATAAACCCTAAGTCATTGTTAAGAAGTCTTGACCTTATCAAACTTTTATCTTTTGTCATTTCGTCAAACCTAGCTTAGTATCCAAGCATATAGGGGAGACATTGTTATTTTTTCCTTTTGTCACTTGGTCCTTTTGTCCTTTGAGGTCTAGACATCATTTCAATTTCCTAAGGGTCTCTTTTAGATTTGCATTCCAAAATTTTTGTCAAAATCTTGAAAAACAACCAAAAACATAGATTGCATTCTTGCCATAGATTGCATTTTCATCTATTTAGGTTGCATTTAGTTGCATATCATACATCATCCTTTTAAAATAAAATAAAAATTCCAAAAATATTGCATTTGCATAGTGACATGTTTGTTGAAATGAGGTCTCAACCTTCTTATGAAGCCATGTCATCACAATTGAGCAATCAATCATGTCAATCCAATCTCTACATGTCTCAGAACTTGGATCAAGCTTATCATGATGATGTAAATGTCCAAATACAAAAACTAGAGGAGAAACTAGCTCAAGAAGAGGAGATATTGGAACAAAGAGTGAAAAACATTGAGAAGAATAGATCACAAATGTCCAAAATGTTTCAAAAATTTCCAGGTCGAAATCCAACGATTGAGCCAATTGATGTAAGATCTCTTCTTGAACGATCAGACATACTAGTTCTCCTCTCACAAATAGAGATGATGAAACAATTTCAAGAAAAGAGACAACAACAATTTCAACATTATGTGCCTCCACAACAAGAACAAGAAGGTGTTTACTATCAATCAGATTTTCAACCAATACAACCAATGGTTCAACCAATTGTTCAACATATACAACCAATGCAACCAATGGTCCAATTTCAACAATATATCCAACCAACTATACAATGTCAACAAATAGTTCAACCAATGGTGGAATATCAACAAGTTCAATCAACATATCAATGTCAACAACCACAACCAAACCTTCAAAAACAAAGGTTGCAGCCCACACCAAGCCAAGTTTCAAACATGTCAGAACAATTGAACCAAGTCCAATATCCAAACATGAAATCAAACCAAATTCTTGCCAAACAAGTTCAATTTCCAGATACAACTATGTCAAAACCTTGAAAGAAAGGTGGCTTTATTGCAAGGATCTTAAGGAACCTACCAAGTGAGTTCTTTGAGGAAGATCAAGATAATACAATTATGTCTAGCAATGCCTCATCCCCCCATAAACAAATTGACTCTCCAGTGGCATCTATCCCTACACCTCTAGAAGTTTCACAAGAACCTTCCATATTGTCCTCATCAAACAATACACCTAAGGATGAAATTATCCAAGAGCTATCCATAATTTATTACCAAAATAATCCAATTCATGATGCACATCCTTGTCATGTTTTAGAAATACAAGACCCAATGCAACCATGCACTTTATTGCCATTACCTATTTTAGAGGACCCCATTCGAAGTCCCTCTTCCTCATGTTCAAGCATTGATTCCTTGCCAGAATCCATCACAAATGTTCAAAGTGCATTTCCTTCATGCCAAAACATTGATTCCTTGTTAGAATCCCCCATGCACATCCAAATCCCAACCCCATGTCAAGAGGATAATTTAGAGCATGAAGAAATGAGTCCTAAAGAAAATCAAGATCAAGATCCTGAAACCTTATCATCCCATCCAATTGTTGACCAGGAATCCATCTTCCCAGATACTCATGATGATTCCCCTATTCTTGTCCATCCTATCCAAAGTCCTATTGACACTCCATTCCCCGAGCAAGATCAAGATATCCTATTCCATCCAATCCCAAATGATCCCCTTCCATTTCACGAAAAAAATATCCTTTCAAATCCCATTGGCATTCCACTTCCTAAGAAAGATCAAGATATCCCTTCCATCCTTTCTGATGATCCCATTGAAAGTCAAGAGAAAAGCACCTTTAAAGAGGATTTCAATGATCTTCCTCCTTGTCAAGATCAAATTATTCCTTTAAATCCTCCACAAGATCCTTTTGTTCCTCCGTCTCCTTGTCTTAATGCTCCATATACACTCCAAGATCGCATTTCTTTTGATGATCCCATTATTTCTCCCATTCCATCTTTTGAAGAGCCTATCATTGAACCATGTCCACTACACAATCCTAGTCCCCCTCATGATCCTAATTCCCCTCATGATTCTAACGTGTCAGTGCAAGATGTTCATGAACCCTCGACATGCATAATGGGTTCTTCCACTTTGGTGCAATCCGATCCACTTCAAGATCTCATTATTTCTCTCATATCATATCCACCTCGTAATGGACTCGCGTCTTTTTCCCAAAGAAAAAAGTATCCTACAAGTCAACATATTCATAAAGGAAAAGGGGTAAACCTTCATAGGCAAGCATCCCTTCATGTTAAAGAAAATATTAAGGGTCATGGCCTCAGTGAAATTCCTCAAGACGTTGGTATCCCTCCATCAAAATCCAAACATATCCCTTCCCCATCATCCCTTCCATCCATCTTAGGTCCTTATATCCCTTTGTCCTCTATGCAAGGTCAGAAAAGGCACACATCCTTAAGTAAATTTCATCAATCCAAAAGAAGTCCATTTCATTTATATCCATCCATGCATTCCTTTCCCCCTCCAAGCAATTTGGATGCCAAGTATAAAAGTCATAAGTCTAGAAATCCACATGTATTCAAGGATCAACATGTCCAATATAATCGACATGTCAAAACAAAGAACAATATGATCTATAAAGAAAAAGAAATATCCAAAAGGCCACAAAGGCCCACTGAGAAAAATCAAAAACAAAAGTCAAAATATATATGGGTTCCTAAATCCCTTGTGCAAGCAATGCACTCCAAGGAACCACAAAAGCATGAAAAATCAAAAACCATGTGGATCCCTAAGCAGCTTCTTGAAGCACAAAAAGAAAAATCCAACTTGGCATCCAAAATTTCTATTCCTCCATCTAAACTTTCCAAGTCTATTCCTCCATCACCTTCTTCATCTATTTTGGGCCCTTATGTCCCAAAATTCATAGCCTTTCCTCCATCAAAATCTCAATATCCAAAATACATCTTTCCTCCATCAATCCATCACCCCTCAAGGTGTGTGCCAATGTCGATCTTGCCAACATTTCTATCCACTGAAGCCCAATTCTTCCAATACCCTATCCATTATCCAATGCATATTTTCCATCCTTCCATCCCTCTGGTCCAATCCTTTGCATAAACCCTTGCCTTAGTTTCATCTCAGATTCCATGTCCTTATCCTACCAACGTCTTTGAGCATGCTTTTAAAAGTCATGGTCCTTTTTTTTTCAAGGCTACTATCTAAAACAAAGAAAAAAAAAGATGCTTGAGTCCTTCTTCCATCCCCTATCATGTGTCCATCTTCTACAAAAAAAAAGTCAAAATACAAAAAAAAAAGTCAAAAAAAAAAAAAAAAGTGAAAAAAAAAGACAAAAGAAAAAAAGTAAAGCAAAAATAATTCATCCACTGGTGAAAACCTGGCAAACAGGCGCCTTGGGCAAGTACCATGATGAAAACTTGGCAAACAGGCATCATGCGTAATCTATGAACTTCTTGCATACCATACTTGGGGGCAGGTTTCCTCCTTCATATCTTATTGCCCTTCACTATCCTATCGAACCCCTGTCATTACCCTTCATATCCTATTGTCCCTCATGTCCATTTCCTCTTTTCACCTTTGATCTTGACAAGGATGAGGATCTTCATGAGCATCACGGATCTTGTTCACAACTTTCACTCTATCGTAGCTTTTGGTCTTTATCCATTTGCTTATTGCAACCTTTCATCCATATTCCCTAGCTTATTGCAACTTTCTGCCACTATCCCGTATCCTATCCCGACCTTTAGTCCATGTCCCTTATCCATTCTTGGTCTTGCTTATCCTATCCATATCTTATCACTATCCATACACTCTTTTTCATTCCTTGATCTTGATCTAACATAAGGACGCAAAATTTAAACATGGTTTCAAAAACCTCTTGACATGTCCCCCATGCCGTGTCATTTCTTTACATTGTCATATCCAGTCTCTTGTCCCATCACATCATAGCCCTTGAAAATTGCATTCGTATTGTCTCCATAATAAAAGGCCTTTGTCTTCCCTGTATCCACCATCATTTCAGAAAGCCTATTTATTCACCTGTCATATGCCTTGCCTTGCTAGACATTGGGGGAAAAATCCCTAAAAAATCAAATAATGTCCTTAAATAATTCAAAAAAATTGAAAAATGTCCTGAAATAATCCAAAAAAATTGAAAAATGTCCTGAAATAATCCAAAAAAATTGCAAACTGTCCTGAAAAAATCCCTAAAAAAGTCATAAAGTCTTGAAAAAAATGAACAAAAACATTATAAAAACTAGCAAAAACAAGCATTTTGCAATAAAGTATCCCATTTGTGCATTGACAGATCACTGAGCATCCCTCCAATGACTCACAATCACACATTGTGCTTTAACTGAAATCATGCATTAACAGATGAACTTTTTCAATCAAACCAGACATTCAAACCGATCACAATTGTCATATCAATCGAATATCAGCATCAAAATCATTTGTCCTTGTTACTACTATCATGGATCTTATACAGGGTGTGGTATACTCGAAACCAGACTGTGTCCTATCTTAGACGGGGTACCACATGTCCTGAAACCAGACAGCATGATCATCCTGTCAACACTTTCAACTTTTGACAATGAAGATCAAGATGTTTGTTTGCCTTGTTGAAATTAGTGAGTCTTATCATTTATTGATTTATCTTTGATCATGTTCCTATGTTGCTCGATGATGTCATTGAGTGATTTAGAGTGACTGGGATGGTTCATGGTCCCTTTATTTCTTTTTGTTGTGATTGTTGTTTGTCTGCGATGTGTCTATCTTTTGCAAAAAGGGTTGCATTTCAGCTCTGGCCTTCAATGCCAGAGCTGAAATGCATCCATTTTGCTACATTAAAATAAAGGTTCTCACCTACAAAGTGCATTACTAAAAGCAAGTTTTTCTTCGTCTCTAACTGTCCTCTGTCTCATTTCTTCTTACTAACATTTCTTTCGTCAGTTCAGATAGTTAGTCTGGTCTAGTGCTTCGATCTCCAACACATATGTTGCATCCTGCATTCATTTGGTTAGTACATTTGCATTACATCAAGCATCATATCAAGCATTTTATCCATTTCATATTATAAATGCATGAAAAATACATAAAAAATATATCCATACATATTCCACAATGGTACATAAACAGTGCATAAGTCATCCATACATAGAAAATAACTATAAGTCATAACATATTGCAGCCCATCATATCGATGCATATCATATCACATATCACAATAATATCAGGGTACAAAATTGGACTGTCTGTCCTAAGTATGGCCCGCAGGCTGACTACATAATATCAAACTACATATGTCATCTGTTTGTCATAAAGGAGGACGTGCCTCTATCACTGGGTGCTCCCTTTGTCCTCCTCATCTTGGACATGTCTCATGGATGATGTCCCTCCTATCCCCAGTCCTGGCTGTGGTGGTCTCATAGGTCCACTCACCCCCATGCTGCTCAGTGACCTCTGAGAGCATGCCCTACTCTCTGTCCTTGACTGTGCCCGATATGATGCTGCTCTCTACTTTGGTGGAACTGCACTCTCATATAGTGTCCTCCAATGGCGTATCTCCTCTCTGGTCTCTACCAACGTCTGTGCCATCTCACATACACTGGCATCCCTAATCAACCCAATATACTTGGTGACTCTCTGTTCTTCTCGCTGTGCCTGAGCTATTGTTGTATCTCGAGCCGCTGTGAGTCTGGCTATCTCCATTCTGAACTGATCCTGCTCTATCCTCAAGATGGCATTCTATCTCTCTAATGTCGCCATGTGATCCTGCTGACTCGCTATGGTAGCCCTGCACATCTCCATCTCCTCTATGCTAGCTGTCTCTGGCTCTATGGTTATATCCTGCAATGCCTCCTGATCGCCTGAATCTGGCTCATCATCATCATCCCCCTCATCATCTTTGTCCTCGTCATCCCCCTCATCCTCATCACCACCCTCATCCTCCTTGTCCTCATCATCTCCCTCCTCCTCTCCTGTGAGTGGGAAGTCCTCCTGTCGCCTAGGTACTGGAATATCTGGATCTGTCAATGGCACTGGCCGTCGTCGTGCAAACCATCGCTCATACTCCTCTATCATCCTAGCATCCGCCACATCTGCCCTCCAATCCCACTGTCTCTACTATAGCTATGTGAAGTCCGCATATGCTATGTGTGGCTGAATCATACTCCCCCACTGACTCGTCTCTTTGTGAGATCGGGCAAAGTGTGCAGTCCTTCTAGGTACATCCTTCCTCTCTCCAAACTGTCATCTGACTCTCTCTGGCAGGTACATCTCAATCACTCTTTGGCAATTCACTGGTCACCCAATTAGGTATCTCTCCTATCTGCAATACAATAGCTCCTCATGATCATTTGACCATCCAGGGCACTCAAGATATGGCCTCCATGTGAACTCTCTCAGTCTGTCTAGCTCATGTCGCCAATACAATATGTATCCAAAAGGATCCTGTCTCAGTGCTCCCCCATAGCAGTACACATATGGTCGATGTGGTACTACCTGTCTCTCTGTAATCGGTCGACATATGGCTATGTGCTCAAATGCCCATACTTGTAACAGTGTGACTCCACAGCTCAAAGTCTGTACTCCCTGATATGCTATCTAATGCAACTGAAAATATAGCATAGCCAGTACACATGGTCCCCATGCATACACTGTCCCCTCTATCGCCATCCACTCTAGCACTCTTCCCCATCCAATAGGAAATCCATGTCCTCGTCTATCTCCTGCTAGTAGGCATGCTATCACCACATATCGCCGATCATACTCTGATGCCATGGTTTCCCAGCCGATCTCCCTCTCTACAATATCCAAATCATCTGCGTCGCACTCAAATAATCTATACGTGTCTCTCCCTATCACTAGGTCATACTCTATCATCTCCCCATGAATTGAGATGCAGAGGATGCACCATACATCCTCTAGTGTCACAGTCACCTCTCCAGTTGCCAGATGGAAGGAGGAAGTCTCTGAATGCCATCGCTCTGCCAATGTGGTAAGCAGTCCTGTGTTTGCCCTAATCTCGGGCATGAATGTGACATAGTATATCTGAAGTCCTACTAATGTATCTCTGTCTGTGTTCCTGAGTCTATGTCGTAACATGAAGCAGTCAGGTCAGTTCTCTCGCGTGATCAATGGATACTGTCGACTCTGCATCACAATTGGGGCATATTTTGTCAGTATTAGGGTTTGCTCCTACGAGCTACATTTCCTTGTTTCATGTCCAAATTAGGGTGTTCTTTATCTATTTTGACCTATCCTACCCTTATCCCCCCTTTTCAGATCATTTGCATGCCGTTTCGGACCAAAATTGAGTTGCCAATGCACAACTGCACTTGTGTGATGAGTCCTGTGCCTGTGTAACATAACCTGCACTTGTGTACCCTACACAAGCACAAAATACCATACACAAGAACAAAATTCACCCTACACAAGCACAGAAGTCAGTTTCTGCATTCCCTGTGGGCCCTGCAATGTCCCGCAAGCAAGTCAAAATTCATGAAATTTAAAATATGGGTTTTTGAGATACATATCGCTACTCCTGCATTCTCCAGTCATTTGTAAGTGTGTACACATTCTCTGAGGTGATCTGCCATTGGAATGTTTGCCATCTCTCTGCAAGTGTCCTTTTTCAGAGCAACAAATTCTCCTCTTTGGCTAGTGCAAGTGAGCAATTTTCACTCTCTTGGTCTCATTTGTAGATCTTTGTCAGTGCATAGATGGACATGCACCCTCTCCATCTCATGCTAGTCGTGGTCTTTTGCACCATCAATTGCTTGTCCTTCATGCATCCGATCTTCGATTGTCAGTTCGTTCGATCCTATCATTTTTATCGATCAATTGGCCTCTTTTTTGCATGTTTCCGACCAATTCCTTGAGGGGGCATGCATATGTCATTGTTAATTGTCTAGGGCATTTTCATTTAAGTTCTTTGAAACAATGCTTAGAATAGCATTGTCTCAAAGAGGGGCAAAATGTAGACATCTAAAAATGGTCAATGCTTGCGGAGTCATACTTTAACATTGACGCATTGCCTTATTTTAGGGTTTTTGCGTCGCATTAACATTTCTCCTATGATTCGTACTTGGTCTTTATCATTTGTGAGCATTGAGTCATTCTTCTGCATTCTTCATTCATCTCACTTTCAAATTTGGTCTTGTCGACAACAATCTCCAGTCATGATTTTGATCGATCTTATCCTGTGGCATCAATGTGCGTGCTCATTTGTCATCATTTTGGACATCCTCAATCGTAATTAGAGTTTTGTCCTCTTATCAATCTTATCATCTGGTGATCGATTTGTCATCAATCCTTATCATTTTCAATCTTGTCATTTTGTGATCGATTTGTCATCGATTGTTGTCATGTTCGATGTTGTCATTTTGCGATCAATTTGTCATCGATCGTGGTCATTTTCAATCTTGTTGTCTTGCAATCTATTTTGTCATCGATCCTTGTCCTCTTGTCAACTTTGTCATTTTGAGATCGATTTATCATCGATCATCGTCCTTCTCAATCATATCAATTTGGATCAATTAGTCATTGTTCCTGGTCAATTGGTGCATTTATCAATCAAATTGTTTGTCAGCATTGGTCTTTTGTCAGTCAGAATCATGATCAAATCGAATCGATATCAATTATCTTTTTTCATGACCTAATTGTCATCCTTGCATTGCTAATTCATCTTCTAGGGTTCTGTGATTTAATCATTTAACCCTGTTTGTCATTTCTCTCTCTAGGATTAATAAATTATTTATTTATCCTAAGTCTTCTCATTGCAATTAAATGTTCATTTAATTGGCTAATTATTCCTCTTTTTGTGAATTAATTAATAAATGACAAATTATTAATTAATTTACCTAATTTCTAATTCCTATTTTTCATCAATTTCTAATTCACCTAATTTCAATTCTCTCCTATTTTTCTCCTAATTTCATGGGAATGACATAGCAATTTGTCATAATTTGTCACAATTGTCATTCAATCAATTTTGACATAGAAATTTGTCATAATTTTGTCATGAATAATCAATCAATCAAATTTTGAATAGAAAGTGCGTAATTTGTCATAATTTGTCATAATTGACATTTTTGATTTGCAATTTCCATTTGAATCGAATCATGCTAATTTGATCTTTTTCTCCAATTTCTCTATAAATTGGATGAATTTCTTCAATCACATTATCAAATTAATCACTTTTTCTAATCACTTTGTCTAATCACATTATTGAATTAATCACTTTTTTGAATCACTTTGTCAAATCAATCACGCTTCGAGTACTCTTGCGCCACTATCTTGTCTACTTGCTTTCATCTCATGTGTATGCACTTGAAGGTGAGATCCACAAACAAAGGCTATTTGAAGAAGAAAGAAGGACAATGGAGCCACATGAAGGAAGCATTCAGATCTATATTTGGTTTGCTTAGTTTTTAGTTTTGAATGTTTTACTTTCATGTCTTTATTGAGTGTGTTTAGGATTGATCATTGCATTTGAGCTAGATTAGTATTGACTTGGTTGTGATGATTTCTGAATTCCTAGCTACAATAAGCACACCCGATAATGAATCAGTGTCTAAGTAAACAATAACAATAACTAATAGAATTATATGCTATCGGGTTAATACCCCGATAGTATATTAATGTCAATTCATAAATGAATCGACATTAATATGCTATCGGGTTATTAGCTCGATAGCATTAGATTGACACTTAACATAGTTAAGGAGGTCATCGATCTAATCCATCTTTATCCATTATCATAATCAAGATCAAAGTTATAGTCTGATAAACATATTCAGTTCAGATAATCTAATAGCATAGATGAGTAAAACAAAACAGAATAGAGGAGATTAATGAGTTAGGAAAATCTTATCTTGTAGAAGCTACTAATGCATTAACTCCCCCTCTTAGCTTTGGAAGATAGATAAAGTAACCTGCATCACATTTCTTTTCTATAATGTCAGTCTCCAAGAATATATATCATCTATACATATGATATGAAGTACCATCAGGACATAAGATACAAATATAAAACATCTCTCTAAGTATGCAATATAGAGTATCACCTAACCATGTGGTATAAAAGATTCATCATTTTATTATGACAAGATATCACCTATACACGTAATATCAGTATTGCCTAAACATGCAATACTAAGGATAAACATATGAGGATGGTTAAATTCTCATCTTATCCAGGTTGTGATATGTGCACAAACATTTTATACAAATATTTTATCACAACACCATCATGGCACATCCATGACATACTAGAGATCCAACATGATAACTGGTTTGAGAATCATAAGATCATCACCTTATGCTGTCTTCATACAAGTGTTCATAATTTGAGAGATCATCACCTCTTAGATATGAACACAGGGGGTAAAACCCAGAATGTCTCATCATGACAAAAGAAGTTTATATATTAAACATCTTATTTACAAAGAAGATTACCTTTCTATCATACCTAAACCCTTTCTGAAGTGATCAACCTTCACTCTGGAAAGTGGTTTGGTCAGAATATTTGCAGTCTGATCTCCCGTACTAACATATTCTAATTTGATCACATTTTTTTCTACCATGTCTCGTACATAATGGTATGGGATCTCAATATGTTTGGATCTATCATGGAGCACTGGATTCACTAAAATTTTTATGCAACTTTGATTGTCGCAATGGATGATAGTAAGTTTCATCGGATCACCAAACAATCCCACAAGTAACTTTCCAAGCCACACTGCTTCTCAGGCAGCCATGGAGGCTGCAATGTATTCGGCCTTGGTGGAACTTTGCACTGCAGGAGACTGCTTTCTGCTGATCCAGGATATCATGGCTGATCCCAAACTGAAGCAGCACCCAGAGGTGCTTTTTTGGTCAGTCACACTTCTAGCCCCATCTGAATCTGTGAATCTGTGTAGATTAAGATCAACTTTCTCATACATGAGACCAAGGTTTGAGGTGCCTTGTAAATATCTCATAATGTGTTTTACTGCAACCAGATGTATCTCTTTTGGCTCACACATAAACTGACTCAAAGCATTTACTACATAGTAGATATTTGGCCTTGTATTTATCAGATACATAAGAGACCCAATCATTTGCCTATATAGAGCAGGGTCAGTAGAAGGTGATTCTGCTGCTGCTTCTTTAAGTTTATGAAGATTGGTTTCCATTGGAGTGGCCATGGGTCTGCAGTTTAGCATTTCAAATCTCTTCAGGATGTCCAAGGTGTACTTGCCTTGGTTTGGAAAAATGTTATCAGAATTCTGCCATACTTCCAACCCTAGGAAATAATGAAGGAATCCTAGGTCCTTCATATCAAATTCTTTGGATAGCACTTTCTTGCATTGATCTATAAGGTGATCTTCTCCTATGATTAATAAGTCATCAACATATAAAATCATTATTAGCTTATCACCTTTATTCTATTTGTAGTAGAGATTAGGATCTGCATCATTTTTAGAGAAGCCTAGTTTTGATACATATGTGTCAATTCTTTCATACCAGACCCTGGGAGCCCGTTTAAGCCCATATAGAGCTTTCTTGACTCTACACACATGAGACTCTGCATGATGGATCTCAAACCCTTCAGGTTTCTCTAGGTATACTTCTTCAGATATCTCTCCATTAAGAAAAGCTGTCTTTACATCCATTTGATGTATCTTCCATCCCTTTGCTGCTGCAATGGCTAGCACAGTCCTTACTGAGGTATATCTGGCTATGGGAGCAAATGTTTCTTCATAGTCTATTCCTTCCTTTTGAGAAAACCCTCTAGCTACAAATCTTGCCTTATGTTTTTCAATACTGCCATCTGCTGCATGTTTGATCTTAAAAAGCCATTTAGAAGAAACGATAGATTTCTTAGTTGGCCTAGGAACAATATCCCATACATCATTTTTCATTATGGATTGATACTCTTCATACATAGTATCCTTCCATACTTGATGTTTAAGGGCATCTGTTACATTGTCAGGTTCATTTTTAGATAGATCATTCATAAGAGCAACATAGCTAGTAAATTTATTAGCTCTTTTGCTTTCTCTGAAGGTTCCAGAAGGAGCAGCAAACCTCTGAGCTTCTTCTACTATTTTGGTGGCCCATAGTGGTCTTTTCTTGAGATTTCTAGGTGAGTGTTCATTTTCATTTTTAGTTTCATCTAGATTCTCCCTCTGAAACTCAGGAGCAGGATCTTCATCTAAGTTAGAGGTAGGGACATAGATTTCAGGTTCTATGAAGTTCTGAGCTCTTTTGAAGGCTAGGTCCTCCTCAAAGATTACATCCCTACTTAGTTCAATATTTCTTTGACCAGGTACATAGATTCTATAGGCTTTGGAGGTTTCACTATATCCTACAAGAAATCCTCTTTTTCTAAAAGGCTCTAGTTTTAGTCTTTTTTCTTTAGGTACATGGATATAGACAGGACATCCAAATATCCTAAGGTGGCTAATATCTGGTTTAATTTTAGTGAATACTTCCTTAGGAGTTTTGTCTTTAAGATGGGAGTGAGGGCATCTATTTTGTATATATACAACGGTGCTGGATGCTTCTACCCAGAGATTTGTGTTAAGGTTTTGATCTAGAATCATGGCCTTGGCAGCTTCAACTATAGTCCTATTTTTCCTTTCAGCTACCCCATTTTGTTGGGGGTTATAAGGTATAGTGAGCTCCCTCTTAATCCCATTATCTCTACAAAATTCTTTAAATGAATCTGATGTGTATTCTCCCCCATTGTCGGTTCTTAGGGTTTTAACTTTGTTTCCTGAGTGGTTTTCAGTTAGTGATTTAAATTCTTTAAACCTAGAGAGGTTCTCTTCTGATTCTTTACTTTTCAGAAAGTAGATCCAAGTCTTCCTAGGGTAATCATCAACAAATATTACATAATAAAAGAATCGCCCTAGAGAGGATACGGACATAGGTCCGCATACATCAGAATGATCTAACTCTAGAATTTTACTAGTTTTCCTAGTACTATTTTGGAATGTACCTTTGGTATTTTTACCTAGGGCACATCCTTTGCATGCCCCCGAATGATCTTGCTTTAAGTTGGGTAGGCCCATGACAAGGTTTCCCATTGAAGATAAAGCCCTAAAATTTAGATGGCCTAATATTCTATGCCAAACTTCATTTGCATTAGTGGCTTCATGGATTAGGGCTAGGTTGGGTTCCGTGCACAACTCATACAAATAGCCCCATCTTTGTCCAATGGTCTTTGCTTTCTTGAAGTAAGAGTTCTTTGGCCAGGCCAATACTTTGTTGTCCATGAACGTCACTCTGTATCTGTTATCTTCTAGTGTCGATATAGAGACTAGATTCCTTTTGATGTTGGGGACATATAGTACTCCTTTGAGCCGCAAGGATATGCCTGTCTTCAATTTGATGGTGCAGGTTCCTATTCCTCTAATTGGATGTGTGGAGTCATCTCTGATGGTTACGTCCTCATCACTCTCCTCTGTCATGGAGTCAAGTACTTCTCTAAACCCAGTGATGTGCCTGGATGAACCACTATTAATCACCCATGAGTTGATTTTGTTAGAAGCTTGGCTTGTGAGTGCTGAGTAGAATACGTATTTTCCGGAGTCATCTTCCCCTTTAGTCTTTCCTACTTTGGCAAATGTAGCATGTTTCTTGGTTCTTCCCAAGAACTTTGCAACATAGTGTCCGAATTGATCACATCTGTAACATTGAATGTGGGATAAGTCCTTCTTTGAAGTATTCTTGCCTTGACAACCTTTTCTCTTTCTAAACCGCCTTTTCTTGTTTTGCTTGGTGGAGTTAGTGTTTAGGACTTGTAGATCTTCATCTATGTTCTTATGTTTCATTCCCATCTTGTTCAATATTGATTCTTCTTAGAGACAATCATCCCTTAGTCTTTCAAACTTAGGATATTTGGACCTTGCACTAATGCCTTGGACGAATGTGCTTCATCCACTAGGCAACCCATCTAGAGAAATGCATGTTAACTCTTTGCTTTGGATCTCGTAGTCTAGAGTTGCTAGTTCATCTCTTAGAACTGATATCCACACAAAGTAGGCATTGATTGTCTCCCCCTTGTTCATGGTGATGTGATTTATTTCTCATTTTAATGCTAGAGTTCAACTTGCATTTGATATCTCAAATGTACTTTCAAGTGCTCTGAACATTTTATAGGCTGTCTGATGTTTTCTTATGATGGGCATTATGTTGTTTCTCACCCCATCAACTATTATTTTTTTTGCCTTTTTATTTCCCTCAATCCATGTTGTTTTTTCAAGTTCATTTTTAGTTTGAACAAATGAATCCACTTTGTTCTCCTTTAAGATCATTTGAATTCTGAATTTCCAGGTTGAAAAATCATCGCCACCTCTGAGTCTATCTTCGAATCTGATAGCGTTGGCCATTGGAGAAATGTGATGTAGTATATAAATTTGTTCTTAAATTTGTTTCACAAAATTGAATAGCCTCAAGTTTGATCAACCTGGCTCTAATACCATGTAAATGTTATTGCAATTTCAATTTAATGAACAAGTTATATGCTAGATAGTATATTTCTTATTTTTGTATTATTACTATGACAATAATATTATTGTATTTCTTTTCTGCAGGTCTGAAGGATGAACATGTATCGATTTCAATGTCATTCCTTTTCTTTTGAATGATGTATATATATCAAGGCAGTCACGACCAAGTGGCACCTTGATCGGACATGTCTTTTAGACATGTCCGACCAAGATGTCACTTGGTCATGACTATCTACTGATTCACTTCAGTGTTTATCATAATAGTTCAGTGTCATTTGCATATGTTAATAGTTCGATATAAACACACTCAATAATGAATTGGTGTCAAGGTAGAGTATGATATAAACACACCCAATAATGAATCAGTGTCAAAGCAGATTATGATATAAGCACACTCGATAATGAATCGGTGTCTAAGTAAACAATAACAATAACTAATAGCATTATATGATATCGGGTTAATACCCCGATAGTATATTAATGCAGATTCATAAATGAATCGATATTAATATGCTATCAGGTTATGAGCTTGATAGCATTAGATCGACGCTTAACATAGTGAAGGAGGTCGTTGATCTAATCCATCTTTATCCATTATCATAGTCAAGATCAAAGTTATAGTCTGATAAACATATTCAATTAAGATAATCTAATAGCATAGATGAGTAAAACAAAACAGAATAGAGGAGATTAATGAGTTAGGAAAATCTTATCTTGTAGAAGCTACTAATGCATTAACAGTATACACATACTATCTATAGTAGTATCATCTGATTGTGGGTAAGGTTTCCCACCATGGTTTTTCCCCTTACAGGGTTTCCACGTACAAATATCTATGTTATGTGTTGTGGATGTTATTTATCTTTCTGTTTCATGCATTAAGCTTCACTGATATTGTTATTAACTGTTAAACTATCAACCAACATTAAGTTTGGTTCACTGGTATTATGCATCAAGTTTAATTAAGTTATATTTGGGTCGAAATTAATAGACAATTGATTCACCCCCCTCTTAGTTACCTCCAGGTCCTAACAACTGGAATGAGAGGTAAGTCCTCTTTTCACAGAAGTTTAACAGCTTGAAGAGATTTTATGGCAACTAACTATTTCAGGAAGGATAGTCCGAAGCTTGATGGAACTAACTATGGTATATGGAAGATCAGAATGGAGACACATCTGAATTGCATTGGAAGAGATATATGTGATGTTACAAAGATTGGCTATGTTGGTCCTATACAGAGTCAGCCTAATCCACCAAACTTGACTAAAGATAAGGAGAATGATTGCAAAGCAAGAGAAGCACTTTTGAGTGCATTGTCAGATCAACAAATCATGGGATTATTAGACCGATCTATTGCTAAAGCTATTTGGGATAAATTAGAGACATTTAATGAAGGTGATACCACTGTCAAAATTGCAAAACTGGAATGCTTCCGGGTCAAGTATGAAAATCTAAAAATGGAAGAAGATGAAAGAATTTCTGCTTTTATGGAAATAGTAAATGAAATTGTTTTGTGTATACAATGTTGTGGAGGATCCTTAAGTGAAGACAAGATTGTTTCTAAATTTTTAAGAGCATTGCCATTGACATACTATTGGCAAATGCACACTCCAATGAGACATTGTAGGTGATTGAAGGTTTTGTCATTGATGGCAACCTTACAATCCTATGACACCGGCAAGGCATTCAACAGGCACTAGCAAGATCAGACTCTACATCGGTACTCAGACTACCGACACTAGCACTAAAAGGAAGCATACCGGCACAGGAAGCCGACAAGAATTTTATTGTTAATGTATTTTGTTTATTATTGTAAAAACATTGTAAGCCGACTTGGCAAGATGTAACATGACTCTTATATAAGAGAGTTCTTTATAGAACATTGTAAGGAAGTAGGATTATTATGGAAGAATGTAATTAGGTGAGATATGACATACCTATTATGCAAATTATAGGTTAAGGGTTTATGTAAGAAGTAGAGCAGAAACTGGTATTGGATCTAGCATTATAGATGCTATTTTGAAGCAGTACAAGACACTAGATTTATATAATCCATTTTGTAAGTTAGTGAGACTTCCCATTTTGTATTTGAGCAGTGAGCTCTAGGCACTTGGCCTTCCTGCATGTGCAGGCCCCTCTTGTAGCAGTAATATTCTCTTATTGGCCAATAAGTGAATATTGTGGGTCACAAATCCCACTGAGGTTTTTCCCACACCAGGTTTCCTTGTTAAATCATTATGTTATGGTGTGTTTTTCATGTGATTATTGTTATCTCTATTTATTGCATTACTTTTTGTTTACCGATACATAGTATTAATATGTTCTGCATGTTTTAAGTTGAAAAATTGCTCATACCAGTCAGATACTGATTCACCCCCCCCCTCTCAATATCTATGGGAATCCTATCAATTGGTATCAGAGCCAGGTCCTCTATTTTCAGAAGCCTAATAGCTTGAGGAAGATCTTGACACTGGTAGACATAGAAAATTTGATGAAGCAATTGGAAGTAGCTCTCTTAGATTTTGATTCAAAAAAATTGAAAAATATCAAACTTGAAGATGATCTAAAGGTAGCTCAGGAAATTATTCAAGTACTTCAAGAAAATATTACCATTGCAAGAAACAAGAGAAGAGAACTCTATGAAAAAATACAAATTGAGGACGATGAAAAAGAAACTCTTAATGATATGATAAACAAGCTAAAGCTAGAGAACATAACAACAAGGAATGAGATGTAGGATATGACTATGAGATTTTGTAAGGAAATTGAAGATAGAAAGAAGAATTAAGAAGATTTTACTAAAAGACTAAGTGATGCAGCAAATGAGAACACAAGACTTAGCTATGAAAATGATTTGTTGAAGACAGATCTGATGCATACACAGAATGACTCAAATGAACTGATGAGACAAAAAGAAATCCTAGAAAGAGAACTAGATACATCAAATTAGCACAAAGAAAAATTCAAGAAAATCTCAGAAGAACTTGGTCACTTGTTGAAGAATCAGAAACCTAAAGGTGACACTTGTGGAATTGGCTTTGAAGTTGGTGAAAGCTTTGGTACTACAAACACATAGGATCATAGCAAACCGGTAAGACAACCTACTGCTTATAAATTCAATGGAAAATGCTTTAACTGTAATAAGTATGGTCACAGAGCAAATCAAGTAGATCTAGAAGTTATTAGAATACCAGTACACCCACTGGTCAATGTTCAAAATGCAACAAAGTTGGTCATAACTCTGAAAATTGCAGAATGAATGTGAGATGTTATATTCATGGAAGATTTGGACACTTATCTAATCAATGCAAAACACAAACTGGCATAGGTTATGGAAAGGCTATTTAGAAAAATAATGTGACTTGTTATGCATGTAACAAAATTGGGCATATTGCAAAATTTTGTAGAAGCAAGTCCTCACCGGCAAACAACAAAGGTCCTAGCTTGAAAGGAAAAGAAAAAGTTGAAGAAGTTAAGCATGAATTTTCAAAACAATGGATCAGGAAATTAGAACTGAATTTGGATAGAAATACTCCTCCACTGGTAGAACCAAGCAATACTCCACCAACAGAACAGAGTAGCACTCCACCAGTAGGAGTCTCTTCATCCAATTGAAGAAATTTCTTTGAGGGTTTGGAAATCAATGTGAAATATGCTATTATTCCCTCGGTTGATGGTGAAAAGTAGAAAATTACTTCTATACCGGTAAATAGAGTTAAGTGATTACTTAACCAACATAGATTAAATGAGGTAGTTGGCAAATTAACATTATAAATTAGTGGTTTTGGCTCCATTTTACTTCATCGAGCATTCAAATATTTGAAGAGCATGCAAACTCCAGAGCTAAGGCATTTCGAGCAAAGAGGCAAGGCATTTCAGAAATCAATCTTTGAAAGGTAGAAAAAGGTATTTGTAATCATGGCATCCTCCTCTGTACCTAAATTCATAGAAAACCCTACTATTGTGGAAGTGATCAAATTCCCTAGGCCCATATTTCAGCTAGTTCCTGAGATAGCAAAGAAGGATGATAATGTAGGTGCTTTTTCCCAAATTCCCAAAGGAGTTGTTTATGCAAAAGACCCTAGAATTTATATCCATTTCCATATAGAAGAATTAGGAGATGAAGAAATCAAGAACATGTACAAAATTGTTATATGTGATGATTCCAGTAATGTAAAACTTGAACACCAAATTGTTGAAACCCTAGGATTCACAAAAATCCTCAGCATTCCGGATTTCCCCAAGGAAGTTATAATAATAGTGTTGAGTAGAGTACATGGTGAATTCTTTTGGCTTGATTCAGTTCATAAAATTACCAAGGAAGCTGTGAAAGCTATAATAGGGTTACCCTCCATCGGTAACAAACCAAACAAAACAAAGAAGGTCTCAAATCACCTGGTAATAAATCTAATAGGTGCAACATCTGACAAAAGGTCCTTAAGGGTTAATGATGTGACAGACATAAATGTGAAATTCATTAGCATGATTTTAGGTTACAAAATAACTCATGCAAACAGACTGAACTTAGTTTCCAGGTTATGCATAAAAAGTGCTCATGACATGATTAATGAAAATGTGAAAATTGATGTATTTGAGTGGTTAAAAGATGAATTGATTGATAATCTAGGAAAGATCAAGAAGGATAAGAAATGGACATTTAGGTTTGACAATTTACTTGTATGTCTAATGCTACATATAATAAAATAGGTTCCCGGTATAGGCAACAAAAACCTTGGATTTGACATACCGATAGGAAAACAGTTAGCTGACTTATTGAACAATATGGGTGAAAACAAGGAGAAGAATATCAATGAATATTTTCTAGCACTAAAGGCCAGAATGAACACCAGAGTCAGACTATCATAGAAAATTGTGGATAAATATAAGGATGAGATATGTTTTATGATCAAGAAAGATGAGATCTAGATGGAAGTAGTGATCCCAAGAAAAATTTGGGTTACGGAAATGGGCTATGAGACCAATGACCACATCATTGAGACATATGAAAAAGCCCTTCTGGAAGCACCCAAGGAATCTAAGGAAGAGGTATTTGGTAGTGCTAAAACCATTGAAAGCCAAATTCAATCCAAAAAAAGAGTGAAGAAAGTAGAAGTAATTGTGAGGAGAGGTTCAAGACAGGCAAAGGCTATCAAAGAAGATGCACTGAAACAAACCGGTATCACTGAAGATGAGTTGGAGGCACTACAAACTGAAACTCATCTTTCATCGGTAGCTACTTCATCAGAGAGTGATATGTGTGCAACATTTAAAAGAGTTTTAAGGAAAAGAGAACCTTCACCGATATCCACTCCTTCACCAAGAAGAACCAGGCAAAAACAATAGGCAGTGAGGTCTTCGGTCAATAAGACAACCCTTAAGAAGAAGAAATTGACACCAAAGAAGAAGACTCAATAAAATATTGCTCCGATTGATAGACTGTTAGATGAGATCACAGAAGAAGGAAAACTTAAAAACATCAACAAATTGTATGACTCACTATCAGCTAATGATAAAGAAAAGGTTGAAAACAATGTTATTTTACACTTGAACATCTACAAGAAGTTCTTAATGCAAGTTATTGATGAACTACTAGATGAACTATTCAAGAGACTGGAAGCAAGAAGACAAGCCGTGGTAGAGCTTGACAAGAAAATCAAAATTGAAAAATTAATTGCTGTCTACCCAATTAACTCTCCAAAAGAAATTGATGATCTAATTGCAGAGGAAAATCGGTCAGTATTCTCTACTGCACACCGGCATATTGCACTAATGGTTGGAAGAATAAATGAGGTTGCAAAGGAAACTGCTAACGGATGGGATATATTCCTTGTGGAGAAAGAAAAACAGGAAGACTATAGAAATCCCAAGCCTATCAAAGTTTATAAAAAGGACAAGGATAAAGGGAAAGGCAAGATTGGTGATCCTCCAAGCTTAAAGATAACTGATAATTTACCCCCACCGCCTCAAGATACTCCATCGGTACAAACAACTAAAGATCAACAGACAAATGATAGTATGGATGTATCACAAGAGGATACTAATCCTAACTTTGAGGTACTATACACTGTGGATGTTGATACTCAAAAGGTCAATATTGTGGTGGATAAAGACACAACCGGTAAGACAGATATGGCTAGTGAGCCACCGGTAAATGATAAAATAGATAACACACAAGAAAAATCGGCAGATGATAACACAGGACAACAAGTAGAGACACAAACAGAACAACAGGCTCCAGAACAACAACAGGTAAATGCAGAATCAGTGCCACCGACATCTAGTGAACAAGGTAAACCATTGGTTAAGGAAATGGAAACATAGACTGACCTACCAGAGGTCACTACAAGCAAGGATAGTGCTCCCACTGACAGAATTCAGTATGTTGGTTCCTCTTGTATAGGATTTAAATCAACCTATGTAACTGAAGTTCTTTTAGATTCTTTGAAGAAAATAATAGATTGTAGTTCACAGGCCTATAAAGCTATAGATGACACGATCCCAATTTTAAAGATGATAGTTCCAAAATGCAATATAGACAATAAGGATTCATTGAGTCAACTTGACACTTTGTCCAAGTATATTACTAACAACATAGTGATAGTTGAGCAAATAAAGGAAGATGCATTCAAAGAGAAGTTAGAAAAAGAAAAACAGAAATTCTTTGAGGATCAAATAAAGAAGTGTACAAGGGAATTTGACACACTTCTACCAGAATTGTGTAGCAAACTTAAGGAATTCAAAACTTTGTATAGAGACACTTGCAAGACAAACTTTTTAACAATTGACATTGACAGAAAAATAAGCAAGATACAGGAGGAAATTAATAAGCTAGCTGACAATTTTATTAATTCATCGGATTCATTATCCATTTTTGAGCTAAAGATAATAGGTTTTGAGGAAGAATTACTAAAGTTAGAAAGAGAAAAGGAGAAAATAAAAAGCAAGGCTAAGGATCTGAAATGAAGATTAAGTCCAAAGTTGGACTACTTAGCATGTTTAAGGAAAGAAATATCTGAAGCATTAGTACAGAGATAGAAAACACTGGCAAAGCAAATGCAACACCTCACTGGTACAGTTCAAAGAATAGAGGTAGCAATAAAAGATAGTAAGAAGTTTCTTGAAAGCCTAAATTTAATTTTGGTAGATCTTTTTCAAATTGTAACCACCCGGTTACAAGGTTGAGACAGAAAACCATATTCTATTGACACCATGACAACCTTTGTCATTGATGCCAAAGGGGGAGTAGTGGAATGAGAAAATAATTAGCAAAGAACTCATCTGCTTAGGGGGAGTTCATACATTTTTGGTACACACATTTTTGGTAACATATTTTTGGACTTCAATTTTTGGGCACACTTTTGAATTTTCTCATGAGTGTTGCCATCAATGCTAAAGGGGGAGATTGTTGGCAAATGCACACTCCAATGAGACATTGTAGGTGATTGAAGGTTTTGTCATTGATGGCAACCTTACAATCCTATGACATTGGCAAGGCATTCCACTGGCACTAGCAAGATCAGACTCTACACCAGCATTCAGACTATTGGCACTGGCAGTAAAAGGAAGCATACTGGCACAGGAAGCCGACAAGAATTTTATTGATAATGTATTTTGTTTATTATTGTAAAAATATTGTAAGCCAACTTGGCAAGATGTAAAATGACTCTTATATAAGAGATTTCATTATAAAACATTGTAAGGAAGTAGGATTATTATGGAAGAATGTAATTAGGTGAAATAAGATAGACCCATTATGCGAATTATAGGTTAAGGGTTTATGTAAGAAGCAGAGCAGAAACCAGTATTGGATTTGGCATTATAGATGCTATTTTGAAGTAGTATAAGACACTGGATTTATATAATCCATTTTGTAAGTTAGTGAGACTTCCCATTTTGTATTTGAGCAGTGAGCTCTAGGCACTTGGCCTTCCTGCATGTGCAGGCCCCTCTTGTAGCAGTAATATTCTCTTATTGGCTAGAAAGTGAATATTGTGGGTAACAAATCCCACCGAGGTTTTTCCTGCACTAGGTTTCCTCATTAAATCATTGTGTTATGGTGTGTTTTTCATGTGATTACTATTATCTCTATTTATTGCATTACTTTCTATTTACCGGTACACAATATTAATATGTTATGCATGTTTTAAGTTGAAAAATTTCTCATATCAGTTAGATACTGATTCACCCCCCCTCTTGATATATGTGGGAATCCTAACACATACAAAATGAAAGTAACTACTATTAATTAATTGAGAACAATTCCTAATACATCAGTATCTAGAGATACCTTGGTTGGAAAACTTTCAACTTTTGAACTTGAGGAATTTGGTCTTGTTGCTACAATTAAGATAGATGTAGCCTTCAAAGCATCATCATTTGCATCATCATCATCATCATCATCTAAGAAATCTGATTGGAAAGCACTTTATGCAAGAGAACTTGAACACATCAGAAGAGAGAATGAAGAATTGGAAGAGCTTGAAGCACTATTTGCAAGGAAAATGCCTAAAGGTCCAGTTGGAAGTAAGTATGAAGGTAAAGCACCATTTAAATGTTTTAACTGCAATAAAATTGGTCATGTGGCATCTAGGTGTCCTGATAGACATGCAAGATTGAAAGAAGAAGCTAAAAGAACATATAAGCCTAACCTTGAATATCCAAGATACAGATTTAAGAAGAATAGAGACAAATCATGTTACTATGCTGATGAAGGAGTTACTGATGATTTTGATGAGGAACCGATAGACAATGGATGGGCTTTTGTTGCAATAACAGAAGATCAACCAACACCTACTATACAACCGTTAGGGCAGCCCCTGTCAGCTAAAATTGAAGAAAAGGATGAATGGATCATTGATTCCGGATGTTCACATCATATGACTGGTGATAAAAGTGTTGACATTTTCAATAGAAAGGGAGATTGTTGAAATTCATTAAGGATATTGAGAAGGTTGTTGGAGATTATTGATATAACTGAATAAAGATGATAACTATTTGTATACCATTATTTTATCATTGATGTCAAGAAATTGATTTTCTGATTTAGTATGATGTTTCCATATCTTAAGAAGCATGTTTTGATGAGTATTAAGTGGTCGGTAAGTGACACAGAAAGAATGTGATGAATAAGGGAGGAAATAAGTTATTCAATGGGCAACTATTACCGAGTTAGACAATGATGAGATCATGATGTTTAGATTATTTTGATATCCTATATATGTTGTTGATGATAGTTATGATACTAATTGTTAAGTATAGATGCCAAGCTAACAAGATGAGAGGGGGGGGGTGAACCATACAAACTTAAACCTCCATGAAATCAACAGATTCAACCTCGGTAGCTTTAACAGATATATGTAACCAAAACTATAAAACATGCAAACTTAAGAACACATAATCATATCAACACTCATAACACTAGATTTAACGTGGAAACCCAAATACAGAAAAACCACAGTGGGATTTCGGACCCACTAAGAAATATACTCTTTTAGAGTATTCTCGGTTAAAAGCAAATCCTGTTAAAGATTACAAACACATTGCTAGATGTGATCCGGTTAAGGGATTTCCCTCAAATCTATTAGGATCTTCACCTTGTTAGAGGTGAACTTGTTAAAGGGTTTCAAACACTCAATCAGAATGTCAGCTTGCTAGAGGATTTACAAATAAGACTGTTAAGTCCACTTGGTTAAGAGATTTTTTGTCACTTACAAATAAATAATAGTAATGAGTATGTCTGCAACTTTGCATTTAAAATGCTAAAGTAGATTCTTATTTGCTCAATACAATCTAGTCATAGGACTTATCTTGTCCCTCTGCTGGGCTGCTTACTCTATTATTCGAATAGGTCTTAAGGCTTATGTGCTCGGTAATCACTATGTAGCATCCTCATGCTTACATTTGCCTGCATACATTATTTATCAACAATACCTTATTTATAAATAATTTGCTAATTGTTTAATCTCCCTGATCACATTTCCCATGATCAATCTTAGCCATCAGATCTTCAATCTTGACCAGGTTCAATGTATCCTTCAATCAGAAAATGTTTTACCTTACCTTGGAACTTGCATACATTTCTTGGAACTTGTGCTAGGGTATTGCGGGTCAATCTAAGCTATAGATCTTCCTATCGATCTTCCATTGCCATATATCCTTAACAAACTTTATACATGTTGTATCAATCAATTAATCATAACCAGCTCATTAGCTTCCATCATTAAATAACACATGTATACATCCAATGCATTCTATTATTACTCAGTTGCAACTCGGTAAATAATAAACTTCACTCGGTAGACATTCCGCCTTCATTAACCAATAGCGATAACCTTAGGGTTTATCGACTAGGTTCCTTGCTCGGTAACATAGTATAGTATTAACCTTACAAACAATAGCATATACAGGATATCAAAACAATCTAAACAACATGATCTCATCATTGTCTATCTCGGTAATAGTTGCCCATTGAACAACTTATTCCTTCCCTTATTCATCACATTCTTTTTGTGTCTTTTACCGACATCTTAATTCTCTTCAAAACACACTTCTTAAGATATGGCAACATCATACTAAAACAGAAAATCAATTTCTTGACATCAATGACAAAATAATATTGTGAAGATAGTAAAAATCCTTAATCAGTTATATCCATAATTATCAACAACCTTCTCAATATCCTAATTGAAATGCCAACAATCTCTTATTGTCTGTTATAATGCCAACAATCTCCCCCTTTGTCATTGATGGCAAAACCAATTGATTTGACCTAAAAGATTCAAATTCAGATTGCTGTGATTGTGATTGCTCAGATTGCTGAAATTCTCTCCCCCTATCATTAGTCTTCTCCACCATACATTAGTTTTCTCCCCCTTTGACAACAATACCAAAAGAAAACTAATAGATAAGTTCTTCCTGTGTGAAGTAATTCCTTTGCTGTTCGGTATCAACTCAGTCTCGGTTAGAGCAGTTTATCTTCAATTCCTGTTCCCTATTTTTGTTTCTTGCACACTTTTAGAAAACATCCTAAAGTGTGTAAATCAGCATCAACTCTGAAAATATATTCTTTAGAGTCATCGAATTGATGCTTTTACTGAACTTGGTCAGTGAGTAGAAGATAGGGGTAGGACCCCTAACTTATTTTTGAGATACTCAAAAGTGTCCCTTGGCAGTGGCTTGGTGAAAATATATGCTATTTGTTCCTTTGAACTAACATACTCCAACACCACTTTCTTCTCTTGAACTTCTTCTCTAAGATAATGATATTTGATAGAGATGTGCTTTGTGTTAGAGTGCATAACATGATTCTTTGAAATGTTAATGACACTAGTATTATCATAGAATATAGTTACTGGCTCGGTAACTTTCTCATTTATGCCTTCCAACAGTTGTTTGATCCATGTTATATTGGTACAATTCAATGCTATAGCAACATATTTAGCTTTTGTTGTTGACTGTGAAATACATCCTTGTTTCTTTCTAAGCCAACTCACTAGTCTTTCTCCTAAAAAAGAAAGCTCCACCACTTGTGCTTTTCCTGTCATCTATGTTGCCTGCCCAATCAGCATTAGTATAAACTTTTAAATCAAAGTCATTTCCTTTCTGATATACTAAGCCATAATCCTCAGTGCCTTTCAAGTATCTGAAAATTCTCTTGATTGCTGTCATGTGTGTTTCCTTGGGATGTGCAGAAAATCTTGCAACTATACCTACTACATGTGCTATATCTGACCTGCTGTGAACAACATGTTGCAACTTTCCAATCATAGATCGGTAAAGTGTCTCATCAATAGGTGCAGAATCATCATTCTTTGATAGTTTACAGTTGGTAGTCATAGGAGTACTTACTGGTTTTGAATCCTCCATTCCAAATTTCTTCAAGATTTCCTTTATGTACTTGGATTGAGTAATGAAAATCTCATCTTTCATTTACAGTATCTATAAACCTATAAAATACTTTATCTCACTAATTAATGACATCTCAAATTCTTTGCTCATTTCATTTCCAAAGTTCTTGCATAAAGAGTCATTTCCACAAAAGATAATATCATCAACAAATATGGTTGAGATCGGTATTCCATTTTCATCATTCTTCATGTACATATTGCTATTTTCACTTGTCCTTATAAAACCAATCTTGATTAAATAAGAGTGCAATCTTTCATACCATGCTCTAGGTGCTTGTTTCTGACCATACAAATCTTTGTTCAGTTTACATACCTGATCTTTATTCTCTCCTTCAACAAACCCTTTAGGTTGTTCAATAAAAACTTTTTCTTCTAATATACCATTCAGAAATGCAGATTTGACATCCATTTGATATACTTTGAAATTCTTGTAAGCAACATATGTCAACAATGTTCTTACTCCTTCAAGTCTTGCCACAGGTGCAAAAGTCTCACCATAATCAATTCCCTCTTCTTGAGCATAACCTTTGCAAACTAGTTTTGCTTTATTTCGAATGACCTCACCTTTTTCATTCAGCTTGTTTCTGAAAAGCCACTTTGTACCGATTACATTTTTGTCCTTTGGTCTTGGGACTAGTGTCCATGTGTCATTCTTCTTGATTTGATCAATCTCTTATGTCATAGCATTTATCTAATATTCACTATTAAATGCCTCTTTCACTATCCTTGGTTCAAATTCAGATATCAGACATGTGTTCTATCTCAGTTTGTTCCTTGTCATCACTAGATCATCCTTATCTCCTATAATTTGACTTGATGCATGATGTCTTCTGACATACTTGGCTAATATAGGCTTGGTAGATTCTATATGATCTTCTTCATCACTCAGTAACTGGATATTCTCTTCATTTCTTTCAGTAGTTCTCTTGGTAGGGCTTGTTTTTTGAACATATACAAATCCTTCATAATCTTCTGGTTCTTTGGAGTTTCCTTCGTCATTTCTTTCTGCAAATTCGTCAATTTTCACATTTGCACTTTCTACTATTTTGTTAGAGGATTTGATCAGACATTTAAATGCTTTGCTTCTAGAAGAATAACCAAGAAATGTTCCTTCTTCACTTTTCTGATCAAACTTACCATTTTTGTCATCTTTATGAACATATCATCTACTTCCAAAGATTTAAAAATAACTTACATTAGGTTTCTTGTCATACCAGATTTGATATGGTGTCTTCAAGGTTCCTTTCTTCAGTTGTACTCGGTTCAGGATGTAAACTGCAGTGCTGATTGCTTCTATCCAAAATGTTTGAGGTACCTTCTTTTCTATCATCAAGGTTCTTGCACAATCCACAATTGATCTGTTTCTTCTCTTGGCTCTCCCATTTTGCTGGGGTGTTCTAGGTGCAGATACTTGCCTCTTTATACCATGATCATTGTAGTATAAGTTAAATTCATCAGACGTGAACTCACTTCCTCTATTAGATCTAAGACATTTCAGTTGTCTTCCTATTTCATTTTCAACTCTTGCCTTGTACCATTTAAACATTTGAAAAGCTTCTAATTTTTCTTTTAAAAACATTACTGACATCATTCTTGAGTAATCATCCACAAATAATATGAAATACTTATCACCATAATAACTCTGAACTTTCATAGGACCACAAAGATCAATATGCACAAGATCTAAAATTCCCTTAGAAGTGTAGGAATGACTTGTAAAGCTTGATCTTGTCATCTTACCCATCCGACATCCTCGACATATAGCATTATCAGGTTTCTCAAGACTCCGTAGACCTCTTACTCAGTGCTTCTTACTTATTTTGATCAGATTATCAAAATTTACATGACAAAGCCTTTTGTGCCATAACCAGGTATCATCTATCTTTGCATATAGACACTTATTCCGAGTTGAGTCAAGGTGAAATGTGTTACCTTTTGTTTGTGTCCCGGTAGCTGCTAACTTTCCATGCTTGTCATGAACTTTGACAATTCCTTTCTGAAACTCTATTCGATATCCTGTATTGTTTAGCTGTGCTACACACAACAAATTGTATTTCAAACCTTAAACCCAATAAACATCATTACATTTAGCATTGTCAAGAAGTATTATAGATCCTTTACCTCTCATTGGACATGGTGCATCATTACCAAATCTTACATAGCTTCCATCATTATCTTCTAACATAACAAACTTGTGTTTATCACCTGTCATGTGATGTGAGAATCCACTATCTATGATCCAAGAATCATTATTATTTATGTGAGATATTAAAGCTTTTTCTTCATACCTTTCTTCATCTGATCCATCTTTTATAGCCACATAAACAACTTCATCTGTATAAGTTTCATCTGATTTATCATCATTAGATTCCTCATCAGCTATTAGGCATGACTTTTTATCTCTTCTTCTGAAGTTTCGGTGTGCTCTGTAATGATTATCTTTCTGTCTATCATCTCGATAATCTCTCTTTTCATTGGATTCTTTGTCAGGACAATTAGGAGCCATATGTCATATTCTATCACAGTTAAAACATTTCAAAGGCAACTTTCCTTTGTACTTACCTTTTCCTCTCGGTAGCGTTCTAGCTAATAGTTCTTCAAACTCTTCTTGCTTTCTGATTTCTTCATAAAGTTTGTGTACCTCCTCCATGTTTTTTCAAAATATTTCACTTGCTCCACTGTGATTCCCTTCAGAGTACTTATACTTTCTATCATTGTAATCATCGGATTCATCAAGATGAAAAGAACTAAATGCAGACTCAATTTTATTTACTGAAGACCCACTGTTATCAAAGTTAAGTTACTTAAATGCATGTAGCTTACCAATAGTAGCATCCAAAGAAACTAGCATATTGGGTATAGACCTCAATTCATTGATTGCAGAGACTTGGATTGCATAAGCTGATAGAAGGGTTCTTAACAACTTACTTGTTATATCCTTTTCTTTAATAGTTCCACCTACTCCTTTGATTTGATTGACAATCTCCTTTAACCTTGTACTATAATGAGTTATGTTCTCACCTTCATTCATTCTCATAGATTCAAGTTGTCCTCTTAAACTATCCACTTTTCCTCTTTGAACATTTTCATCACCACCATACACAGATATGAGCTTGTCCCACATTGCCTTGGCATCATTGCAGCCTTCTAGATCATTAAACTCTGAGTCGGACAATGCAGATGTTATTTGAATCATTGCTTGAATATGTTCTTTCTTTTCTTTTATCTCTTCCATTGTCAATGGATAGGTGCTAGGTGTAATGAAATCATTCTCCAGATAATATACAACATATTCTCCAATTCCTGATAGGTGCAGCTTCATCCTTTTCTGCCATGTAGAGAAACTTGACTTGTTTGGCTTCAGTGCATCCCTCTTATACATCTTTGGATCTTTGCCTCAAGTACCTTTAAACTTTTCTTCTGGAGTCCAGAGCTCTAGTACCAATTGATAGTTCTGATACTAATTGTTAAGTACATATGTAAGGCTAACAAGATGAGAGGGGGGGGGGTGAATCATACAAACTTAAACCTCCATGAAATCAATAGATTCAACCTCGGTAGCTTTAACAGATATATGTAACCAAAACTGTAAAACATGCAAACTTAAGAACACATAATCATATAAACACTCATAACACCAGATTTAACGTGGAAACCCAAATAGGGAAAAATCACTATGGGATTTTGGACCCACTAAGAAATATACTCTTCTAGAGTATGCTCGGTTAAAAGAAAATCCTGTTAAAGATTACAAACACATTGCTAGATGTGATCCAGTTAAGGGATTTCCCTCAGATCTGTTAGGATCTTCACCTTGTTAGAGGTGACCTTGTTAAAGGTTTTCAAACACTCAATCAAAATGTCACCTTGCTAGAGGATTTACAAATAAGATTGTTAAGTCCACTCGGTTAAGAGATTTTCTGTCACTTACAAATAAATAATAGTAATGAGTATGTCTGCAACTTTGCATCTAAAATGCTAAAATAGATTCTTATTTTCTCAATACAATCTAGTCATAGGACTTATCTTGTCCCTCTGCTGGGCTCCTTACTCTATTATTCAAATAGGTCTTCAAGCTTCTGTGCTTGGTAATCACTATGTAGCATCCCTGTGCTTACATTGTCCGCATACGTTGTTTATCAATAGTACCTTATTTATAAACAATTTGCTAACCACTTAATCTCCTTGATCACATTTGCCATGATCAATCTTAGCCATCAGATCTTCAATCTTGACCAGGTTCAATGTAGCCTTCGATTGGAAAATGTTTTACCTTGCCTTGGAACTTGCATACATTTCTTGGAACTTGTGTTAGGGTATTGCCATTCAATTTGAGCTGTAGATCTTCCTGCCAATCTTCCATTGCCATAAATCCTTAACAAACTTTATACATGTTGTATCAATCATTTAATCATAACCAACTCATCAGCTTCCATCATTAAATAATGCATCTATACATACAATGCATTCATTTATTTCTCAGTTGCAACTCGGTAAATACTAAACTTCACTTGGTAGACATTCCACCTTTATTAACCGATAGCGATAACCTTAGGGTTTACCGACTAGGTTCCTTGCTCGGTAACATAGTATAGTATTAACCTTACAAACAATAGCATATGTAGGATTTCAAAACAATGTAAACAACATGATCTCATCATTGTCTAACTCGGTAATAGTTGCTCATTGAATAACTTATTCCTCCCCTTATTCATCACATTCTTTATGTGTCTTTTACCGACATCTTAATTCTCTTCAAAACATACTTCTTAAGATATGGCAACATCATACTAAATCAGAAAATCAATTTCTTGACATCAATGACAAAATAATATCATGAAGATAGTAAATAGCCTTAATCAGTTATATCTATAATTATCAACAACCTTCTCAATATCCTAATTGAAATGCCAACAATCTCTTATTGTCTGTTATAATGCCAACAGTTGATTGTAAGGTTAATACTATACTACGTCACCGAGCAAAGAACCTAGTCAATAAACCCTAAGGAACCTAGTCAGTAAACCCTAAGGTTATCGATATCGGTTAATGAAGGCGGAATGTCTACCAAGTAAAGTTTAGTATTTACCAAGTTGCAACCGAGTTATGACAGATCACATTGGATGGATAAAAGCATTATTTAATGAAGGACAATGATTAGCTGGAGATGTATAAATGATTGGTAGGCCGTGCATGAAATTTGTTAAGGATCTATGGCAATGGAAGATCAGTAGGAAGATCTATAGCTTATATTGAACCGCAATAACCTTGAGCAAGTTCAAAGAAAGGAATGGAAGTCCCAAGGTGAGGTAAAATATTTTCAGATCGAAAGATACATTGAACCTAGTCAAGATTGAAGATCTGATGGCTAAGATTGATCATGGGAAATGTGATCAAGGAGATTCAGTAGTTAGCAAATTGTTTATAAATAAGGAATTGTTGATAAACAATGTATGCAGGAAAATGTAAGCACATGGATGATACATAGTGATTACCAAGCACAGAAGCTTGAAGACTTGTTTGAATAATAGAGTAGGGAGCCCAACAGAGGGACAAGATAAGTCCTATGACTAGATTGTTTTGAGCAAATAAGAATCTGCTTTAGCATTTTCGATGTGAAGTTGCAAATATATTTTTATTACTGTTATTTTGTGAAGTGATAGAAAATCTCTTAACCGAGTGGACTTAACAGTCTTATTTGTAAACCCTCTAGCAAGGTAACATTCTAAATGAGTTTTTGAAATCCTTTAACAAGGTCACTTCTAACAAAGTGAAGATCCTAATAGATCTGAGGGAAATCCCTTAACTGGGTCACATCTAGCAATGTGTTTGTAATCTTTAACAAGATTTGCTTTTAACTGAGCATACTCTAGAAGGGTATATTTCTTAGTGGGTCCAAAATCCCACAGTGGTTTTTCCCTATTTGGGTTTCCACGTTAAATCTGGTGTTATATGTGTTATGATGATTATGTGTTTATGAGATTGCATGTTTAGCAGTTTTTGGTTATATTGCTGAAGTTTAAGTTACCAAGGTTGAATCTATTGATTTTATGGAAGATTAAGTTTGTACGATTCACCCCCACCTCTCATCTAGTTAGCTATTGGCATCAGAACTTTACAATTGGTATCAGAGCTTTGGACTCCAGAAGAAAATTTTAAAGGTACTTGAGGCAAAGATCCAAAGATGTATAAAAGGGATGCACCAAAGCTGAACCATTCCAATGACCTTGGAAGAGATAAAGGCAAAGCAAGAACATATTCAAGCTATGATTGAAATAACATCAGCATTGACTAACTCAGAGTTTAATGACCCAGAAGGCTGTAATGATGCAAAAGCAAGGTGGACCAAGCTCATATTTGTATATAGCGGTGATGAACACGTTCAAAGAGAAAAAGTAGATAGTCTAAGAGGACAACTTGAATCCATGAGAATGAATGAAGGTGAGAACATAACCCAATACAGTACAAGGTTAAAGGAGACTGTTAATCAAATTAAAGGAGCAAGAGGAACTATTGAAGAAAAGGATGTAACAAGTAAGTGGTTGAGAACACTTCTTCCTGCTTATGCCATTCAAGTCTCTGCAATCGATGAACTAAGGTCTGTACCTAACATGCCAATTTCTTTGGATGCTACTATTGGTAAGCTACGTGCATTTGAGTTAAGTAATTTTGATAACAGTGGGTCTTCGGTAAATAAAGTAGAATCTGCATTCAGTTCTTTTCATTTTGGTGAACCTAATGACTACAATGATAGAATGAGTAAGTACTCTGAAGGGAATCACAGTGGAGCAAGTGAAAGATTTTGCAAGAACATGGAAGAAGTGCACAAATTGTATGAGGAAATCAAGAAGAAAGAAGAGTTTGAAGCATTATTAGCTAGAAGGTTACCGAGAGGAAAAGGTAAGTATAAAGGAAAGCTACCTTTAAAATGTTTCAATTGTGATAAAATAGGACATATGGCTTCTAACTATCCTGACAAAGAATCTAGTGAAAAGAGAGAATACTAAGATAACAGGAAGAAAGACAACCAATACAGAGGACACTAAGACTTCAGAAGGAGAGACAGAAAGACATGCCTAGTAGCTGATGAGGAATCCAACGATGACAAATCTGATGAAACAGATATAGAGGAAGTTGTTTATGTGGTTATTAAAGATGGATCAAATGAAGAAAGGTATGAAAAAAAGGCCCTAGTATCTCACATAAATACTAATGATTCTTAGATCATAGACAGTGGATGCTCACATCACATGACAGGTGATAAACACAAGTTTGTTAAATTAGAAGACTATGATGGAGGCTATGTAAGATTTGGTAATGATGCACCATGTCCGGTGAAAGGTAAAGGATCTATAACACTTCTTGAAAATGCTAAATGTGATGATGTATACTGGGTTGAAGGTTTGAAATACAATTTTTTGAGTGTAGCACAGCTAAACAATACAAGATACCGAATAGAATTTTAGAAATGAATTGTCAAAGTTCATGACAAGCATGGAAAGTTAGCTGCTACCGGGACACAAACAAAAGGTAATACATTTGATCTTGACTCAACTCAGAACAAGTGTCTTTATGCAAAGATAGATGATACCTGGTTATGGCATAAAAGGTTTTGTCATTTAAATTTTGATAATCTGATCAAAATAAGTAAGAAGCACCAAGTAAGAGGTCTATCGAGTCTGGAAAAATCTGAGAATGCTATATGCCGAGGATGCCAGATGGGTAAGATGACAAGATCAATATTTCCAAGTAAGTCCTACACTTCCAAAGGAATTTTAGATCTAGTACACACTGATCTTTGTGGTCCTCTGAAAGTTCAAAGTGATTATGGTGATAAATATTTCATATTATTTGTGGATGATTACTCAAGGATGATGTCAGTTATGTTTTTAAAAGAAAAATCAGAAGCTTTTCAAATATTTAAATGGTACAAGGCAAGAGTTGAAAATGAAACAGGAAGACAGCTGAAATGTATTAGATCTGATAGAGGAGGAGAGTTCACTTCTGATGAATTTAACTTATATTGCAATGATCATGGTATAAAAAGGCAAGTGTCTACACCAAGAACACCTCAGCAAAATGGGATAGCCAAGAGAAGAAACAAATCAATTGTGGATTGTGCCAGAACCCTGATGATAGAAAAGAGGACACATCAAACATTTTGGAGAGAAGTAATCAACACTGCAGTTTACACCCTGAACCAAGTTCAACTGAAGAAAGGAACTATGAAGACACCATATGAGATCTGGTATGACAAGAAACCTAATGTAAGTTATTTTAAAATCTTTGGAAGTAAATACTATGTTGACAAAGATGACAAAAATGGAAAGTTTGATCAGAAATGTGAAGAAGGAACATTTCTTGGTTATTCTTCTAGAAGTAAAGCATTTAAATGTCTGATCAAATCATCTAACAAAATAGTAGAAAGTGCAAATGTGAAAATTGATGAATTTGCAAAAAGAAATGATGAAGGAAATTCTAGAGAACCAGAAGATTATGAAGAATTTGTTTATATTCAACTGAGAAGTCCTACCGAGAAAGCTGCTAAAGAAAATGAAGATAATGTCCAGTTACCGAGTGATGAAGAAGATCACATAGAACATACCGAGCCTATATTAGCCAAATATGTTAGAAGACATCATGCATCAAGTTAGATTATAGGAGATAAGGATGACCCAGTGATGACAAGGAACAAACTAAGACAGAACACATGTCTGATATCTGAATTTGAACCGAGAATAGTAAAAGAGGCTTTTAACAGTGAAGATTGGGTAAATTCTATGACAGAAGAGATTGATCAAATCAAGAAGGATGACACATGGACACTGATCCCAAGACTAAACGACAAAAATGTAATCGGTATAAAGTGGATTTTCAGAAACAAACTAAATGAAAAAGGTGAGGTCATTCAAAACAAAGCAAGACTAGTTTGCAAAGGTTATGCTCAAGAAGAAGGAATAGATTATGGTGAGACCTTTGCACCTGTGGCTAGACTCGAGGGAGTAAGAACATTGTTGGCATATGCTTCTTTCAAAAATTTGAAGTTATATCAAATGGATGTTAAATTTGCATTTTTGAATGGTATGCTAGAAGAAGAAGTTTATATTGAACAACCCGAAGGATTTGTTGAAGACAAGAGTAAAGACTAGGTATGTAAACTAAACAAAGCTTTATATGGTCTGAAACGAGCACCTAGAGCATGGTATGAGAGATTGCACTGTTATTTGATCAAAATTGGTTTTATAAGGACAAGTGAAAACAACAATATGTACATGAAGAGTGATGAGGACAATGAAATACTGATCTCAACCATATTTGTTGATGATATTATATTTTGTGGAAATGACTTCTTATGCAAGAACTTTGGAAATGAAATGAGCAAAGAATTTGAGATGTCATTAATCGGTGAGATAAAGTATTTTATAGGTTTACAGATACTGCAAATGAAAGATGAGATTTTCATTACTCAATCCAAGTACATAAAGGAAATCTTGAAGAAATTTGGAATGGAGGATTCTAAACCAGTAAGTACTCCTATGACTACCAACTGTAAACTATCAAAGAATGATGAATCTGCATCTGTTGATGAGACACTTTATCGATCTATGATTGGGAAGTTGCAATATGTTGTGCATAGTAGACCAGATATAACAAATGCAGTAGGTATTGTTGCAAGATTTTCTGTAGATCCCAAGGAAACCCATATGACAACAATCAAGAGAATTTTCAAATACTTGAGAGGCACTGAAGATTATGGTTTAGTATATGAAAAGAGGAATGATTTTGATTTAGAAGTTTATACTGATGCTGATTGGGGAGGCAACCTAGATGACAGGAAAAGCACAAGTGGTGGAGCTTTCTTTTTAGGAGAAAGACTAGTAAGTTGGCTTAGCAAGAAACAAGAATGTATCTTATAGTCAATAACAGAAGCTGAATATGTTGCTGCAGCATTGAACTACACAAATGTAATATGGATCAAACAACTGTTGGAAGATATAAATGAAAACGTTATGAAGCCAGTAACTATATTCTATGATAATACTAGTGCCATTAACATTTCAAAGAATTCGGTAATGCACTCTAAGACAAAACATATCTCTATAAAGTATCATTATCTCAAAGAAGAAGTTCAAGAGAAGAAAGTTGTGCTAGAATATATCATTTCAAAGGAGCAATTAGCAGACATCTTCACAAAGCCACTGCCAAGGGACACTTTTGAGTATCTCAGAAGCAAGTTAGGGATCCTACCCCTATCTTCTACTCACTGACAGAGTTCGGTGAAAGCATCAATTCAATGAATCTACAGAATATTATGTGTGGATTGATGCTAATTTACGCACTTTAGAAGGTTTTCTAAAGGTGTGTAGGAAATAGTGAATAGAGACAAGTTGCTCTCGCCGAGACTAAGATGATATATAGCAAGGCAAATCACTTCACAAGGGAAGAAATCATGATTTAGTTCATTTACTTTTTGGCATTGTTGTCAAATGGGGAGAAGACTAAATGGTAAAATCCTAAATGAAGAAGATAACTGAAGACTAATGATAGGGGGAGAAGATTACAAAAGGGAGAAGACTTCAGAAGATTTTAACAGCTCAAGGATAACAGAAGAAGTCTAACAATAATCTAAATCTGAATCAATTTGAATATCTTGTTGGTATTACCATTTAATTGTTGGTTTTACCATCCATGCCAAAGGGGGAGATTGGTTGCATTTTTAGTAGAAAGGGAGATTGTTGATATTCATTAAGGATATTGAGAAGGTTGTTGGAGATTATTGATATAACTGAATAAGGATGATAACTATCTTTATAACATTATTTTGTCATTGATGTCAAGAAATTGATTTTCTGATTCAGTATGATGTTGCCATATCTTAAGAAGCATGTTTTGATGAGTATTAAGTGGTCGGTAAGTGACACAGAAAGAATGTGATGAATAAGGGAAGAAATAAGTTATTCAATGGGCAACTATTATCGAGTTAGACAATGATGAGATCATGATGTTTAGATTGTTTTGATATCCTACATATGTTGTTGATTGTAAGGTTGATACTATACTACATCATTGAGCAAAGAACCTAGTCGGTAAACCCTAAGGAACCTAGTTGGTAAACCCTAAGGTTATCGATATAGGTTAATGAAGGCGGAATGTCTACCGAGTAAAGTTTAGTATTTACCGAGTTGCAACAGAGTTATGACAGATCGCATTGGATGGATAAAAGCATTATTTAATGAAGGACAATGGTTAGCTGGAGATGTATAAATGATTGGTATGATGTGCATGGAGTTTGTTAAGGATCTATGGCAATGGAAGATCGACAGGAAGATCTACATCTCAGATTGAACCACAATAACCTTGTGCAAGTTCCAAGAAAGGAATACAAGTCCCAAGGTGAGGTAAAATATTTTCAGATCGAAGGATACATTGAACCTAGTCAAGATTGAAGATCTGATGGCTAAGATTGATCATGGGAAATGTGATAAAAGAGATTCAACGGTTAGCAAATTGTTTATAAATAAGGAATTGTTGATAAACAATGTATGCGAGCAAGTGTAAGCACACGGATGCTACATAGTGATTACCGAGCATAGAAGCTTGAAGACCTATTTGAATAATAAAGTAGGGAGCCCAACAGAGGGACAAGATAAGTCTTATGACTAGATTGTTTTGAGCAAATAAGAATCTACTTTATCATTTTAGATGTGAAGTTGCAGATATATTTTTATTACTGTTATTTTGTAATTGACAGAAAATCTCTTAACTGAGTGGACTTAACAGTCTTATTTGTAAACCATCTAGCAAGGTAACATTCTAAATGAGTGTTTGAAATCCTTTAACAAGGTCACTTCTAACAAAGTGAAGATCCTAATAGATCTAAGGGAAATCCCTTAACCGGGTCACATCTAGCAATGTGTTTGTAATCTTTAACATGATTTTATTTTAACCGAGCATACTTTAGAAGAGTATATTTCTTAGTGGGTCCGAAATCCCATAGTGGTTTTTCCCTATTTGGGTTTCCATGTTAAATCTGGTGTTATATGTGTTATGATGATTATGTGTTTATGAGTTTGCATGTTTAGCAGTTTTTGGTTATATTGCTGAGTTTAAGTTACTGAGGTTGAATCTGTTGATTTTATGGAAGATTAAGTTTGTATGATTCAACCCCCCCCTCTCATCTTGTTAGCTATTGGAATTAGAACTTTAGAAAAATTCTTAAATTTTTTAGGAATACAATGGAGGTCTAGTAATATTTGGGGATGATAAAGCTTTTTCTATAAGTGGAAAAGGCACTATATCTTTTGATTGTAAGCACAATACTGACAACGTTTATTATGTTGAAGGTTTGAAGCATAATATTTTGAGTGTTGGTCAATTAGTTGAAAAGGGATTTTAGTTACAATTCAATAATGGTAATTGCAAAATCATAAATAGAACTAGTTTGGAAATTGCAACCGGTAATCAAACTAGAGGTAATATCTTTCACTTGAATAATAATGAGAAGACATGCTTGATTGCACATATTGATGAAAGTTAGTTATGGCATAAAAGACTTTGTCATATGAATTTTGATTGCATTATGAAGATCAGTACAACTAAGGTAGTAAGGGATTTACCTAAGATTATAAAACCTCACAATTCGGTATGTAACGAATGTTAAAAATTGAAAGCAAGTTAGAACAACTTTTAAGAGTATTCCAAAGAAATCCAATAATTTTCTTGATTTAATTCATATTGATATATGTGGTTTGGCAAGAACTAGAAGTTTACAAGGAGATAGATATTTTATGCTAATCATTGATCATTATTCTAGAATGTGTTGGGTTACTTTTCTCAGGGAGAAATCAGAAGCTTTTGGGAAATTCAAACTATTCAAGGTAATGATAGAAAATGAAACTGGTAAGACAATCAAATGTTTAAGATCAGATCAAGGAGGTGAATTCACATCTAAAGAATTTAATACATTATGTGAAGTGAATGGAATCAGAAGACAATTATCAACACCTCAGACACCCCAACAAAATGGAGTTGTAGAAAGGAAGAACATAACTATTCTGGATGCAGCCAAAAGCATGATATTAGAAGAAAACCTATCTCATGTGTATTGGAGAGAAGTAGTCAATACACCGGTTTACACATTCAACAAAGTTCACATCAAAGGTGAAACCGGTAAGACCCCTCATGAACTATGGTTTGGTAATACTCCTACTCTTAAATATTTTAGAATATTTGGAAGCAAATGTTATATTAGGAGAGATAATTATATTGATAAATTTGATCCTAGATGTGATGAAGGAATATTTATTGGTTACTCATATAAGAGCAAGGCATATAGGTGTTTTAATAAAAGATTGTAGAAAATCATTGAGAGTGCAAATGTGAAGATCAATGAACAGTTTAGAAGTAATTCAAGGTCTATGGACTCTGAACCAACAGTTGAGATAATCACAAATGAGCCTATAGTGAATACACCAGTACAAACTATTGATCCAGTCACATCGGCATCATTTGAGAATTCCATAGTGACTGAAGAACAATAAGTAGTGAACACACCCATGTATGTAAGGTTGAATCACTCTGAAAGTCAGATAATTGGGAATAAGTATTAAGGTGTAATGACTAGAGGAAGTCTAACAAATGAAGAGGTATGTCTAATTTCTCAAATTGAACTAGCATCAGTTTTTTGAGGCATGCAAAGATAAACATTGGATTAAAGCTATGGAAGATGAATTAGAACAAATTGAAAATAATAACACGTGGACATTGGTTCCCCGACCTAAAAACAAAAATGTAATTGGAACTAAATGGGTATTCAGAAATAAACTTAATGAAAATGGTAATGTAATAAAAAACAAAGCAAGATTAGTGTGTAAGGGACATTCACATAAAGAGGGAATTGATTACAATGAAACCTTTGCATCGATAGCTAGAATTGAGGCAGTTAGACTATTTCTAGCATTTGCAACTCACAAGAACTACAAAGTATATCAAATGGATATTAAATGTGCATTTCTGAATGGTGATCTTGAAGAGGAAGTTTACATTGAACAACTTGATGGATTTTATTTGACAAATGACAAAGATATGGTTTGCAGGTTAAGGAAAGATTTATATGGATTAAAGCAAACTCCTAGAGCTTGGTATGCTAGATTGGACAAATATCTTTTGAATCTTGGTTACACTAAAGGTAATGCTGACAATAAATTATATTTCAAAGTGACTAATGATGACATCTTGGTTATTTAAGTTTTTGTTGATGATATCATTTTTGGAGGAGAAGCTGGATTGTGTAAAGACTTTTCTAATAAGATGCAAGAAGAATTTGAAATGTCTATGATTGGGGAGATATAATTCTTTTTAGGATTGTAGATTTCATAGACTGATAAAGGTATATTCATATGTCAATCTAAGTACTTGAAGGAACTACTAAATAAATTTGGTATGGAAAACTTTAAACTGGTAAGTACTCCTATGATTACAACTGACAAACTATCATTGAAGGATGATACAACACCTGTTAATTCGACAAGATATAAATCTATAACTGGAGGTTTACTGTATTTGACATAAACAAGACCTGATATTATGAATGCATTTGTAGACACCTAAAAATGGTCAACGCTTGTGGAGTCATACTTTAACATTTGCGCATTGCCTCATTTTAGGTTTTTGCGTCGCATTAAAATTTCTCCTATGATTCGCACTTGATCTTTATCATTTGCAAGCATCGAGTCATTCTTCTACATTCTTCATTTGTCTCGCTTCCGGAATTGGTCTTGTCGACAACAATCTTCAATCATGATTTTGGTCAATCTTATCCTGTCACATCAATGTGCGTGTTCATTTGTCATCATTTTGGACATCATCAATCCTAATTAGGGTTTTGTCCTCTTATCAATTTTGTCATCTGGCGATCGATTTGTCATCGATCATTGTCATTTTTTTTTCAATCTTGTCATTTGGCGATTGATTTGTCATCGATCGTTGTCATTTTTCAATCTTGTCATTTTGCGATCGATTTGTCATCGATCGTGGTCATTTTCAATCTTGTCGTTTTGCAATCCATTTTGTCATCGATCCTTGTCATCTTGTCAATTTTGTCATCGATTTGTCATCGATCGTCATCGTCCTTCTCAATCATGTCAATTTGGATCAATTAGTCATTGTTTCTCGGCAATTGGCGCATTTATCAATCAAATCATTTATCGCATTGGTCATTTATCAATTCAAAATCATGATCGACATTAATTATCTTTTGTTAAGACCTAAATTGTCATCCTTGTGTTGCTAATTCATCTTTTAGGGTTTTATGATTTAATCATTTAACCTTGTTTGTCATTTCCCTCTCTCGGATTAATAAATTATTTATTTATCCTAAGTCTTCTCATCGCAATTAAATCTTTATTTAATTGGCTAATTATTCCTCTTTTTGTGAATTAATTAATAAATTACAAATTATTAATTAATTTACCTAATTTTCTCCTAGCTCCTAATTTCCTAATTTTCTTCTAATTCTTAATTCCTAATTTTCCTCTTTTTCTAATTTCCTAATTTCTATTTTTCATCTAATTTCAATTCCCTCCTATTTTTCTCCTAATTTCATGGGAATGACATTTCAATTTGTCATAATTTGTCATAATTGACAATCAATCAATTTTGACATAGAAATGTGTCATAAATTGTCATGAATTATCAATCAATCAATTTTTGCATAGAAAGTGCATAATTTGTCATAATTGACATGTTTGATTTGCAATTTCCATTCGAATTGAATCATGCTAATTTGATCTTTTTCTCCAATTTCTCTATAAATTGGATGAATTTCTTCAATCCCAACTAATGAGAATAATCAGATTATCAAATTTCTAATCAATCACACTTCGAGTACTCTTGTGCCAATATCAATCTTGCTTTCACATTAGGTGTATGCACTTGAAGGTGAGATCCACAAACAAAGGCTATTTGGAGAAGAAAGAAGAACAATGGAGCCACATGAAGGAGCATTTAGATCTACAATTGGTTTGCATAATCTTTAGTATTGAATGTTTTATTTTCATGTCTCTATTGAGTGTGTTTAGGATAGATCATTGCATTTTAGTTTTGTGATTGAGCTAGATTAGTTTTGATATTGCTTGTGATGATTCCTAATTTCCTAGCTACATTAATTGGTATGGAAAAATCTAAACCGGTAAGTACTCCTATGATTACAACTGACAAACTATCATTAAAGGATGATACAACACCTGTTAATTCGACAAGATATAAATCTATAATTGGAGGTGTATGGTGGAAAAGTGGGCTGATAAAACTTTAAATGTGAAAATATTGTAAAATACTAGTCCACACACACACAGAGGATTTCTTGATGCAAGCTATGGAGTAACGTAGTGTTACTCAGCTTCCCAAGGAGGGTCCCATGGTTCTCTATCTCACAATGTCCCTCAAACCAACATTTTGCTCTCAGATCACTGAGCAAAATGGTTTAGGGATGGCAAATATGAGAAGGAGAGATGCTTTTGATTGATTTTAGTATGAGATGTGTTGTAAGCTATGTATGATGCTAAAATGCAATAAACTAGATGATAAGATGACGAGATTAGTATGGATACTATCCTAGCATGATATATTTAATCTATGATTGAGCTAAATGATAAAGAAAGTATTCTAAACATGCATATTTAGACTAATTTCTATTCTAAAAGAGGCTAAATGATGAGTATAAAAATGATATGAAAGCTTGAAAGAATTTGAGCATAAGTGTAATGCTTCAAATTTGAAAGATGATTGTTTAGAATGGAGGAATGAGAGCTCTATTTATAGCACAAATAGGGCAATGGATGGTCAGGATTAAAAGGTTTAATCAAGGGCCAAGTTTGAAAGTTGGGGATCCATGTGCACAATTTGTACCAATGACATGGTGACAAGTGTCAACATAGGATTGGGTTGAGAGAAGAGGTTGGAGGCATTAAAGGCTTGAGAAGACCTCATGGTTATCTAAAGGCTAAGGGTCAAGTCTAAGTTAGGCTTACCCATTGGATTAAGAGTTAATCCAAGGATAAACCTTTGTGCAAATGATTAAGAGATAATCATGGTCAAAGCATTAATGGCCTGATGAGACCTTTGGGTTGGGTAGAGGTTGAGTCAAAACAAATGTTTTAACCATGTGGGAGGGTTTGAATTAACCATTAATGGTTATTGGAGACTTTGGGGATTAAGTGGTTCAAGGTTGGAAGCTTTCAAAGGTTATCAAAGACTTTGAGGCTTTGAGAAGTGACTTCCCTTTGCTTAGGGATGTGACAAAGTTTAGAGGAGGGGTTAGGTTAATTAGAAGTGATTAGAAGATTCTAGAAGGGATTAGAAATGGGTTTGGGATTTTGCAAGTGGATGGGGGGATAATAGGATTTAAATTGAATTAAATGATTTTATTCAATTTAATTGCAATTAAATAAATTAGATTTATTCAATTTAGGATAACTATTTAATTAAATTTGAATTTAATTAAAAGTGGATAGAAGGGATTTATTGAATAAAATGATTTATTCATTAAATGGGTATAGTGAATTTTATTTAAATAAATTGAGTAATTTACTTAATAAAATAGAGGAATGCGGGTAATTTAATTAAATTGGATTTAATTAAATAGAGAAATGAACATAAAATATTCATTTAGGAATATGGTCATTTTTATATGTCTACAGGAGGTTTACTGTATTTGACATAAACAAGACCCGATATTATGAATGCATTATGTATTTTTTCAAGATTTCAGACCAATCCTAAAAAAAATCATGAATCAGCAGTGAAAAGGATTTTTTGGCATCTACAAGACACAACAAATCTTGGTTTATGGTATCCTAAAGATAATTTTTTTGATTTATGTGCATACACAGATGCTAATTGGGCAAGAGATGTAGATGACAAAAAGAGAACCATCGACAGAGCATTATTTATTGGTAGCAGATTGATTTCATGGTTGAGCAAGAAACAAAGTTGTACATCATTATCAACAACAGGATCAGAATATGTTGCAACAACAAGTAATTGTACTCAGGTATTATGGATTAAGAAAATGTTGAAGGACATAAAGGTAAAATGCAAAGAACCTATAATCATTTACTGTGATAATATGGAAGCAATTGATATATCCAAGAATCTAGTATTTCACTCTAAAACTAAACATGTTTCTATCAAATTCATTTTTTTGAAAGAGAATGTTGAAGCAAAAGAAGTGAAATTGGTTTATGTGAATACTAAAGAGCAGATTGCAGATATCTTTACCAAGCCTTTGCCTATGGAAACTTTTGAATATCTCAGAGAGTAGCTTGGGGTAATACCCTCATTGGTAGAGACTTAGACAGTTGGAGATTGACATCAAACTGACATGAATTAACAAAGAAACCTTTTTTCAGCTTTGATGAAGGAGAGATACTTCTCAAGGGGAGTAGTTGGATAAGTTGGTATTTGTAATTAGTTCTATGAACTGGTTATCTCTGGTTTTTGTATTTCTCTGGCATTTGATGTCAAAGGGGGAGAGATATCTATGGAAAAAAACATTGGGGAGAGATTATTCAAAGGGGGAGAGATATTATGTGTAAAGCGGAAAATCGATCGAACCCTAGTTGCTCTCCCCTCTTCCAACTCCAAGGAGAGAGAAGGGAGGTCACTAGGGTTGATGGTTTTCACTTAAGGGAGAGACTTTACATTCAAAAGAGGGGTTGAAATCCACAAGATCCAATCCCACACAATGCAAGATTGGATTCTAGATGAGTTTCAAGGGTTAAGATAGCAAGGCTACCCTTTTTTGTAAAGAATGTGCATAGAATGATTAAGCTAGGAATGCATAGAAAGTGAGAAAGATTCGCTTATAAACTAAGATAGGGATATAGGATGAAGCTCTGGACCTGGAATTAGCAGTAAAATGTTGATACGATGTTGTCCTACCAATTTGAGCAAAAGTTGACGGGACGATGGCGCCCGACGCGCACACGGTCCTTTGAAAAATCCGCAAAACGAAGGGGGATCTGTTTGTCTCTGCACAAGGATTCCAGATCTTCAATTTCAGTCGCGTACCTGCAACCTACACACAGAAAAGCAAAGACGATTGGGGGGTTAGGGATTAGGGGTTTGCCTTTAGGTCAAACCCCGGTTTTGGAATTAACCAAGAAATGAGAAATGCTGTAAATGTAAATGATTGTAATGTAAAACAAGTACTAATACCTTGTTGTAAGGATGTTTGTATCCTTATGTGCGAAGGTATAGATGTTGTTGTTTGTTGTATGTTGTATGTTGTAGTATGTGATCTCCTCTTCAATGGTTGAATCCTTGTCTTGAATGCAACACTTAGCCTTGAATGGAGACTTAGAATGATCAATAGTTTGAAAGAATGCTTGAATCCTTGAATGCTTGAATATCGTTTCCATGCTTGTACACATATGTCCTTCTTCTACCCAAATGGGAGGGGAAAATGTCATTTATATACTTGCCAATTAGGGTTGATAGACTGATTTTCCCGACCTTAGGCCGACCAAGAAATGATATTTTCCATTTGGCAAACAAAAAGACCCGAAGTCCCATAGGAGACCGGGCCCAAAATAGGGCCAGGGACCAGGGTGCTGGGCGCCCTGGTCCTAAAGGACCAGGGCGCTGGGCGCTCTGGTCCCACCTCCCGGGACAACAGGGTGCAAAGGAGGTTCAGGCCAGGGTGCAAGAAAATGCAGTTTTTGGTGTCGTGGACAAGTTTCGGGGTCTCCATTCAGGTTCCGTGTTGCGTCACCATCGTGAAGACCGAAATGCAGTTGAAATTGCAAGTGTCACAATTTTAGGACGCTACATTATGTATTTTTGATTTCTGGAAATTGATCTCTTTGGGAGATTATTGGTTTTTGGTTTATTAGCATTTCTACTTTGGCACTTTGATGGTTTTTCCATCTTGTGTTGCCATCAATGCCAAAGGGGGAGATTGTTGGTATTATGGATGTGTTGCATTAGTTTTGTCATTGATGTCAACACTTGTCAACACCTATCCTTCTGGAGATCTTTGGTTATGTTCATTGACATGTTCAGTGACTTATGCACAATCACTGGTATTTGGTTCACCGACAGGTTATATTGTTCACCGGCACAAAGGATTCCTAGTTATCATCTGGAGATCACTTGATTATGTTGAAGACATGGTTTTGACACTTAGTTTAGGTGATTTGGTTATTGATATAATCAAGTTTTCATATTTGTTGTTACCGGCAAATCGGTCTAGGTTATGGATCGACATGCGTTATCTATTCCAAATCAGCACGACACATTATGAAGATGATTTATTGATTGGTTATTATTGTAAATGCATTAAGCTGACATGATGCATCACATATTGATTCATTTGTAATTGATTTAATTGTAATATTTTTAGTGAGTCGACCTACACATTTGGTCTTAGGTTTTGGTATATATGTAAGATCTCATTTGTGAGATTAACATGGTAGTGGAAGAGGAATGTAATAAGGTATATGTGAATATAAGAAAATCTACTCACACAGACATCATTTGAAGATTAAAGGAAGGTTTTTAAGAAGACAATCAAAGCTTAATTGGTACTGAATCTAGCATATGAATATGCTACCTTAGGCAGTACATTATCATTGGATTTAACCATTCAATTGTAGTCAGTGTGACACTCATTTTGTGATTGAGCAGTGAGATCTAGGCAGCTGGCCTTTCTACATGTGCAGACCCCATTTGTACACACATACTATCTATAGTAGTATCATCTAATTGTGGGTAAGGTTTCCCACCGTGTTTTTTCCCCTTACAGGGTTTCCACATACAAATATTTGTGTTATGTGTTGTGGATGTTATTTATCTTTCTGTTTCATGCATTAAGCTTCACCGATATTATTATTAACTGTTAAACTATCAACCGGCATTAAATTTGGTTTACCAGTATTATGCATCAAGTTTGATTAAGTTATATTTGGGTTGAAATTAATAGACAACTGAGTCACCCCCCCTCTCAGTTGCCTCTGGGTCCTAACATGGTTGCGGTTCGCTTTGCTTGTTTCATTGAGAGCAAGTTGATAGTTCTGATACTAAATATTTAGTATAGATGCCAAGATAATAAGATGAGAGGGGGGGGGTGAATCATACAAACTTAATCTTCCATAAAAACATCATATTCAACCTCGGTAACATATGCTTCAGTAATATAACCAAAACTACTAAACATGCAAACTCAAAAGCATATAAACATCATAACACTCATAACACCAGATTTAACGTGGAAACCCAAATAGGGAAAAACCACTGTGGGATTTTGGACCCACTAAGAAATATACTCTTCTAGAGTATGCTCGGTTAAAAGCAAATCTTGTTAAAGATTACAAACACATTGCTAGATGTGACCCGGTTAAAGGATTTCCCTCAGATCTGTTAGGTCCTTCACCTTGTTAGAAGTGACCTTGTTAAAGGATTTCAAACACTCAATCAGAATGTCACCTTGCTAGAGGGTTTTACAAATAAGACTGTTAAGTCCACTTGATTAAGAGATTTTTTGTCACTTTACAAAATAACAGTAATAAAAATCTATCTGCAACTTCACATCTAAAAATGCTAAAGTAGATTATTATTTGCTCAATACAATATAGACATAGAACTAATCTTGTCCATCTGCTGGCCTCTATACTCTGTTATTCAAACAGGTCTTCAAGCTTCTGTGCTCGGTAATCACTATGTAGCATCTTTGTGCGTACACTTGCTCGCATATATTGTTTATCAACAGTTCCTTATTTATAAACAATTTGCCAAACGCTTAATCTCCTTGATCACATTTCTCATGATCAATCATAGCCATCAGATCTTCAAACTTTGACCAGGTTCAATGTATCCTTCGATCTGAAAACATTTTACCCCACCTTGGAACTTGCATACATTTCTTGGAACTTATGCTAGGGTATTGCGGTTCAATCTGAGCTGTAGATCTTCCTGCCAATTTTCCTTTGCCATAGATTCTTTAACAAACTTCATTCACGACATACCAATCATTTAATCATAGCCAACTCATCAGCTTCCTTCATTAAATAATGTTTTTATTCATTCAATTCATTCTGTTATTACTCGGTTGCAACTCGGTAAATACTAAACTTCACTCGGTATACATTCTACCTTCATTAACTGATAGCGATAACCTTAGGGTTTACCGACTAGGTTCCTTAGGGTTTTACCGACTAGGTTCTTTGCTCAGTAACATAGTATAGTATTAACCTTACAATCAATAACATATGTATGATATCAAAATAATCTAAACATCATGATCTCATCATTATCTAACTCGGTAATAGTTGCCCATTGAATAACTTATTTCTCCCCTTATTCATCATATTTTTTCTGTCTTTTATCGACATCTTTATACTCATCAAATCATACTTCTTAAGATATGACAACATCATACTGAATTAGAAAATAAATTTCTTGACATCAATGACAAAATAATAATATTAAGATAGTAAACATCCTTAATCAGTTATATCCATAATCATCAACAACCTTCTCAATATCCTTATTGAAATGCCAACAATCTCTCCTTGTCTGTTAGAATTCCAAATGCCAACAATCTCCCCCTTTTGCATTGATGGCAAAACCAATTGATTTGACCTAATTGATTCAGATTGCTATGAGATTTTGAAATGCTGAAATGCTCTCCCCCTATCATCAGAATTCTCCCCCATACATTAGTCTTCTCCTCTTTTATTCAGTCTTCTCCCCCTCTAACAACAATGCCAAAAAGTAAAGAACTAAAACATAATTTCTTCCTGTATGAAGTGATTTTCTGCTGTTGTGTGTCAATTTAGTCTCAGTTAGAGCATTTATGTCTTCAATTCTCGTTCCCTGTGTTTGTTTCCTGCACACCTTTAGAAAGCATCCTAAAGTGTGTAAATCAGTATCAACTCCTAAAAGATATTTTGTAGAGTCATCGAATTGATGCTTTCGCCAAACTCGGTCAGTGAGTAGAAGTTAGGGGTAGGACCCCTAACTTACTTCTAAGATACTCAAAAGTGTCCCTTGGCAGTGGCTTGGTGAAGATATTTTCTATTTGTTCCTTTGTGCTAACATACTCCAACACCACTTTCTTCTCTTGAGCTTCTTCTCTAAGATAATGATATTTGATAGAGATGTGCTTTGTTTTAGAGTGCATAACAAGATTCTTTGAAATGTTAATGGCATTAGTATTGTCACAGAATATAGTTACTGGCTCGGTAACTTTCTCATTTATACCTTCCAACATTTGTTTGATCCATGCTATGTTGGTACAATTCAATGCTACAACAACGTATTCAGCTTCTGCTATTGACTGTGAAACACATCCTTGTTTCTTGCTAAGCCAACTCACTAGTCTTTCTCCTAAAAAGAAAGCTCCTCCACTTGTTCTTTTCCTATCATCAATGTTGCCTGCCCAATCAGCATCAGTATAAACTTTTAAATAAAAGTCATTTCCTTTCTGATATATTAAGCCATAATCCTCAGTGCCTTACAAGTATCTAAAAATTCTCTTGATTGTTGTCATGTGTGTTTCCTTAGGATTTGCAGAGAATCTTGCAACTATACCTACTGCATGTGCTATGTCTGGCCTGCTGTGAACAACATATTGCAACTTTCCAATCATTGATCGGTAAAGTGTCTCATCAATAGATGCAGATTCATCATTCTTTGATAGTTTACAGTTGGTAGTCATAGGAGTACTTACTGGTTTAGAATCCTCCATTCCAAATTTCTTCAAGATTTCCTTTATGTACTTGGATTGAGTAATGAAAATCTCATATTTCATTTACAGTATTTGTAAACTTATAAAATACTTTATCTCACTGATTAATGACATCTCAAATTCTTTGCTCATTTCATTTCCAAAGTTCTTGCATAAAGAGTCATTTCCACAAAAGATATTATCATCAACAAATATGGCTGAGATCAGTATTCCATTTTCATCATTCTTCATGTACATATTGTTGTTTTCACTTGTCCTTATAAAACCAATCTTGATGAGATAAGAGTGCAATCTTTCATACCATGCTCTAGGTGCTTGTTTCAGACCATATAAGGCTTTTTTCAATTTACATACCTGATCTTTATTATTGTCTTCAACAAATCCTTCAGGTTGTTCAATAAAAACTTCTTCTTCTAATATACCATTCAAAAATGCTGATTTGACATCCATTTGATATACCTTGAAATTTTTGAAAGCAGCATATGCCAACAATGTTCTTACTCCTTCAAGTCTAGCCACAGGTGCAAAAATTTCACCATAATCAATTCCTTCTTCTTGAGCATAACCTTTGCAAACTAGTCTTGCTTTATTTTGAATGACCTTACCTTTTTTATTCAGCTTGTTTCTAAAAATCCACTTTGTACCAATTACATTTTTGTCCTTCAGTCTTAGGACCAGTGTCCATGTGTCATTCTTCTTGATTTGACCAATCTCTTCTGTCATAGCATTTATCCAATATTCACTATTAAATGCCTCTTTCACTATTCTCGGTTCAAATTCAAATATCAGACATGTGTTCTGTCTCAGTTTGTTCCTTGCATCACTGGATCATCCTTATGTCCTATAATTTGTCTTGATGCATGATGTCTTCTGACATACTTGGCTAATACAGGCTCGGTAGGCTCTGTATAATCTTCTTCATCACTCGGTAACTAAATATTTTCTTCATTTCCTTCTGCAGTTTTCTCGATAGGACTTGTCGGTTGAACATAGACAAATTCATCATAATCTTCTGGTTCCTTGGAATTTCCTTCATCATTCCTTTTTGCAAATTCATCAATTTTCACATTTGCACTTTCTACTATTTTGTTAGATGATTTGATCAGACATTTAAATGCTTTACTTCTAGAAGAATAACAAAGAAATGTTCCTTCTTCACTTTTCTGATCAAACTTGCCATTTCTATCATCTTTGTGTACATAGCATCTACTTCCAAAGATTTTAAGATAACTTACATTAGGTTTCTTGTCATACCAGATTTCATATGGTGTCTTCAAAGTTCCTTTCTTCAGTTGTACTCGGTTCAGGGTGTAAACTGCTATGCTTATTGCTTCTCTCCAAAATGTTTGTGGCACTTTCTTTTCAATCATTAGGGTTCTGGCACAATCGACAATAGATCTATTTCTTCTCTCAGAAATTCCATTTTGTTGTGGAGTTCTCGGTGCAGAGACCTGTCTTTTAATACCACGATCATTGTAGAATAAGTTGAACTTATCAGATGCAAACTCTCCTCCTCTACCTGATCTAAGACATTTCAGTTGTCTTCCTATTTCATTTTCAAATCTTACCTTGTACCATTTAAACATTTGAAAAGCTTCTGATTTTTCTTTTAAAAACATAACTGACATCATCCTTGAGTAATCAGCCATAAATAATATGAAATATTTATCACCATAATAACTTTGAACTTTCATAGGACCACAAAGATCAATGTGCACAAGATCTAAAATTCCCTTGGAAGTGTAGGACTTACTTGTAAAGCTTGATCTTGTCATTTTACCCATCTGGCATCCTCGACACATAGCATTCTTAGGTTTCTCAAGACTCGATAGGCCTCTTACTTGGTGCTTCTTACTTATTTTGATCAGATTATCAAAATTTACATGACAAAACCTTTTATGCCATAAGTAGGTATCATCTATCTTTGCATACAGACATTTATTCTGAGTTGAGTCAAGGTAAAATGTGTTACCTTTTGTTTGTGCCCCGGTAGCAGCTAACTTTCCATTCTTGTCATGAACTTTGACAATTCTTTTCTGAAATTCTATTCGGTATCCTTTATTGTTTAGCTGTGCTACACTCAAAAAATTATATTTCAAACCTTCAACTCAATAAACATCATTGCATCTTGCATTGTCAAGAAGTGTTATGGATCCTTTACCTTTTACCGCACATGGTGCATCATTACCAAATCTTAGATAACCTCCATCACAGTCTTCTAACATAACAAACTTGTGTTTATAACCTATCATGTGATGTGAGCATCCACTATCTATGATCCAAGAATCATTAGTATTTATGTGAGATATTAGGGCTTTTTCTTCATACCTTTCTTCATCTGATCCATCTTTGATAGCCACATAAACTACTTCCTCTGTATTAGTTTCATCTGATTTCTCATCATTGGATTCCTCATCGGCTATTAAGCATGACTTTCTATCTCTTCTTCTGAAGTCTCGGTGTCCTCTGTAATGATTATCTTTCTATCTATCATCTCGGTAATCTCTCTTTTCAGTAGAATCTTTGTCAGGACAGTTAGAAGCCATATGTCCTATCTTATCACAATTGAAACATTTCAAAGGTAGTTTTCCTTTATACTTACCTTTGCCTCTCAGTAACCTTCTGGCTAAAAGTGCTTCAAACTCTTCTTGCTTTCTGATTTCCTCATGCAGTTTGTGTACTTCCTCCATGTTCTTGCAAAATCTTTCACTTGCTCCACTATTATCCCCTTTAGTGTACTTACTCATTCTATCATTGTAATCATCAGATTCATCAATATGAAAAGAACTAAATGTAGATTCAACTTTGTTTATCGATGACCCACTGTTATCAAATTTACTTAACTCAAATGCATGTAGCTTACCAATAGTAGAATCTAAAGAAACTGGCATATTAGGTACAGACCTCACATCATTGATTGTAGAGACTCAGATTGCATAAGCTGGTAGAAGGGTTTTTAACAACTTACTTGTTATATCCTTTTCTTCAATAGTTCCACCTGCTCCTTTGATTTGATTGATAATCTCCTTTAGTCTTGTACTATACTGGGTTATGTTCTCACCTTCATTCATCCTCATAGATTCAAGTTGTCCTCTTAGACTATCCACTTTTTCTCTTTGAACATGTTCATCTCCACCATACACAGATATGAGCTTTTCCCACAGTGCCTTTGCATCATTGCAGCCTTCTAGATCATTAAACTCTGAATCGGTCAATGTAGATGTTATTTCAATCATTGCTTGAATAAGTTCTTGCTTTGCCTTTATCTCTTCCATTGTCAATGGATAGGTGCTCGGTGTGATGAAATCATTCTCCAGATAATATACAACATATTCTCCAACTCCTGATAGGTGCAACTTCATCCTTTTCTGCCATGTAGAGAAACTTGACTTGTTTAGCTTCGGTGCATCCCTCTTATACATCTTTGGATCTTTGCCTCAAGTACCTTTAAACTTTTTTTCGGAGTCCAAAGTTCTGATACTAAATGTTTAGGACAAATGCCAAGCTAATAAGATGAGAGGGGGGGGGTGAATCATACAAACTTAATCTTCCATAAGAACATCAGATTCATCCTCGGTAACATATGCTTCAGTAATATAACCAAAACTGCTAAACATGCAAACTCAAAAGCATATATAGATCATAACACTCTTAACACCAAATTTAATGTGGAAACCCAAATAGGGAAAAACCACTATGGGATTTCAGACCCACTAAGAAATATACTCTTCTAGATTATGCTCGGTTAAAAGAAAATCCTGTTAAACATTACAAACACATTGCTAGATGTGACCCAGTTAAGGGATTTCCCTCAAATCTGTTAGGATCTTCACCTTGTTAGAAGTGACCCTGTTAAAGGATTTCAAACACTCAATCAGAATGTCACCTTGCTAGAGGGTTTTACAAATAAGACAGTTAAGTCCACTCGGTTAAGAGATTTTCTGTCACTTTACAAAAAAACAGTAATAAAAATCTATCTGCAACTTCACATCTAAAAATGCTAAAGCAGATTCTTATTTTCTCAATACAATATAGATATAGAACTAATCTTGTCTATTGGTTGGGCTCTATACTCTATTATTCAAATAGCTCTTCAAGCTTCTGTGCTCGATAATCACCATGTAGCATCCCTATGCATACACTTGCCCACATACATTGTTTATCAACAGTTCCTTATTTATAAACAATTCGCCAATCACTTAATCTCCTTGATCACATTTCCCATGATCAATCATAGCCATCAGATCTTCAAACTTTGACCAGGTTCAATGTATCCTTCAATCTGAAAATATTTTACCCCACCTTGGAACTTGCATACATTTCTTGGAACTTGTGATAGGGTATTCCGATTCAATCTGAGTTGTAGATCTTCCTGCCGATTTTCCTTTGCCATAGATTCTTTAACAAACTTCATTCACGGCATACCAATCATTTAATCATAGCCAGCTCATCAACTTCCTTCATTAAATAATGCTTTTATTCATTCAATGCATTATGTTATTACTCGGTTGCAACTCGATAAATAGTAAACTTCACTCGGTATACATTCTTCCTTCATTAACCGATAGCGATAACCTTAGGGTTTACCGACTAGGTTCCTTAGGATTTTACCGACTAGGTTCTTTTCTCAGTAACATGGTATAGTATTAACCTTACAATCAATAACATATGTATGATATCAAAAAAATCTAAACATCATGACCTCATCATTGTCTAACTCGGTAATAGTTGCCCATTGAATAACTTATTTCTCCCCTTATTCATCATATTCTTTCTATGTCTTTTACCAACATCTTTATACTCATCAAATCATACTTCTCAAGATATGGCAACATCATACTGAATTAGAAAATCAATTTCTTGACATCAATGACAAAATAATAATATTAAGACAGTAAACATCTTTAATCAGTTATATCCATAATCATCAACAACCTTTTCAATATCCTTATTGAAATGCCAACAATCTCTCCTTGTCTATTCTTTGTTTTTGCTCTCTGTTTTCACAGTTTTATCTATGTGCTAAGATAGAAACTGGATGCGCTAAAGTTTGACTCAAATGCACTGTTTGACACCATGAATGTGCTAAGCTGCCCCTATGATGCACTAAAACAATGTTTTGACTTTTGCTATTTCAGGAATGCTTATGCGCTAATCTAGTCCGAGTATGCGCTAATGTTAAGACCTAGAGCACTACTGTTTGCCCCCAATGCACTAGGCTAATGCTTCAATGCACTATTATTTCCCTAAGAAGCGCTACTATTTAGATGTCAAATATTTTGATGATTTATGCTCTGTTTCTTGGGATGGATGCATTGATTTTAAGCTTGAACGCGCTAAGATTTGCTTCAGATGTGTTAGGATGTTGCTCCTACGCACTAAAATGTCTTGTTTGGTTTGATTTGTGGGTTTTCCTGGAAATTTTAACACTTTATTAAATTTGATAGATGATTTTTAGAAGTATAAAATGTAAACACAACACGAAAAAGAGAACCATTTTTCTCTATTCTAAACAAAGAGTGTATGTTTTGCGAGGATGTGTTCAAATTCCCAATGTTTTAATAGGTTTGGATACGACTAATACAATTCAATTGGACTCTTTATTCAAGGGTCATGAATAATATCATAGGCCACTAGTCTTGATACTGTCATACCCTAAAATTGGTCATCTAAACCATGGGCCCCTAATCTCGATGACATCACCAAGGTCCTAACCAAAGGCAATTAAGGCAATCTTGAGCACATTATTAATTCTTTAATCATCAAAAATTACATGGCAAATCAACTACTCAATATTAATTAAATATTTATTTAATTAATTGAATCATTTCCAAGAATATCATTTTGATGAATTATCCCATTTTAATTTATTAAATATCCTTGCATATTTAATTAATTAATAAATTTGCCATTCAATCATGCAAAAAGGATTAATTTATTACAAAAGATGAATTAATTTATTACAAAGAGTTGAATTGAAATTAAAAAAAAAAAAATTGAATTGAGAGAAATCAAACTTGAGATATTATTTCTTTTTCTAAAATTCGAACTTGAAATCAGAAAAACAATTTAATTGAATTATTGAATTATTCTCTAAATTTGGAACTCAAAGCTTTTCAGAAAAAAGAAGTCCAGTTGCATTGAAAAGACCTTTTTCTTGAATAAATTAAAGAATTATCTATTTTCATCATATATGCATGGAATTAATTTATTATTATTTTCCAATGCAACTTGGACTTCTAATTTGAATGCATTTCAATTAAACTATAATTGGAATCTATCTCAAGGTTAACTCAATCTGATTTCTCAATTATTTTCAATTAATCCTAAATTGAGCTTTTTCTCTTGTGATTCTCTATAAATTCAGTCTTCAGCTCTCATTCCAATTTACCCCAGAGATTTTTTGAGAACACGCTTGGAGATTATTATCACGCTAATTTCGCTCTGGAGTCATTGAAGCTTATTGTGCGTTTTAGATTATTTGCATCCATTTTACATTCATTATTACTTGCATCCATTGTTGCTTGAATTGATTTATTGCTTGAATTATTCATCCATCTTGCATCCATATAGCTTAATATCATATAGATTAAATCATTCGTCTTGGTGTAGTCTAGTCACTAGTATTGCTTATAAAAATCTAAGAGCAATCTTATACTTGCATCTTTTAGAAGGCAATTAGTCACTGTGCTATGGTTTATTATTTATTGATTATTGATTACTAACCATGCATATAATGAATTAATTGAAGTGTTGTGCTTACAACTACAGACCACTTTTTCACACACACATCTCTGGTGCCCACCGTGGGACCCAAAGACTACATTTTTTTGGCCTCCAAGATTGACCACTTTTTTTTGTTATTTTCTAGATTTCAGACTTTTCAATTTTTTTAATCTGTACATCTTGTATGACAATTTTTATAGGCTAAAACGACAAACTATAGGTGTCGCACGAATTGCAAATATCCTATTGTATGAGCAGATCCTCTATCATTCGAGCAGATCCTCTGTCGTATGAGTAGATCGTCTTTCGTACGAGTAGAAATCCTCTATTGTATGAGCAGACATCATCAACAATCTTTTTTCATACGATACTGCATCCTGTCTTGTATGATTCAAGTGCTTGTCGTATGATTCTATATTTTCTAGTAAAAAAGGCAAATTTCATAATTTTCTGATTGATTATTCTGACGATTGACCCTGATTGTTTATCTATCTATCTCATAATTTTTCACAGCCTAATCAATTTTTGCAAAATGCTTGTCGAAGAATATGCTTGTCGCCCAAAGACAATATGACTACTGATTTGTTGTCTTTGTAGGTTGCCTAAGGAGAATCGACTAAACATCGTGTATTCTTTAAATTCATTTTTAGGAACTTAACTTGCTATCTGGTTAAAGAACAAATTTGTCTTTCATACTTTTAGAAGATTCTGAGAGGTAGGAGAGTATGCTCTTGTCTTTTTCTAGACAATCAGAAATCCAGACCCTTGAAGCTTTTTCTTTGTTTGAGATTTGTACATCTTTAATAGGCCTGCCCTCTCGAGGGGTTGAAAAACTCTTAAAGCCATTACGGTCGGTTTGAGGGGAGCGACTAGATGCCAAGTACTCCAACCCACTATAAAATAAACATGATTTGATGAAAATCAAGTCAACGGTAGTGCTCGGGAATAGCTCTCCTCCATACCTTCGGGTATATTAAACCTTGGTTTTCAAGGCTGGGAGACCTCTTAATTGAGTTTATACCTCGACGCACCAAACAAATCCTTAACTAAATCCAATTTAAAATTAGAAGCTACCCAGTTCATCTCCGAAAGGGGGATAATCTTTGTGCGAGAGAGATAGTAACTCTCCCAAGATACTTGTCATTTCGTGCCCCCATTAGCATTTGGAGTCAGATAATACGGTGTTGAGAATCTATTGTGTGAGAAGTAGTGGTCATATTCTGATTAGCTATTGGGTGTGTACCTAAGTCTACAAGAAAAGGTTTCCTTTCCTCACCAAATTCCTTAGGGTTTGCATGCTATGATTGGAGTCACTATACATACTACTTCTCTGTGTTTTTCATCCCTGAAACAAAAACTGAAATACCAAAAATTAGTGAAGACCATAAACAATTCAGTGAGTCAAAACTTTGTCCATGTCAGAAACTAGTCTATCCTGAGTCGAAACTCTATCTGTGTTAGAAACTAGTCCATCCCGAGTCGAAACTCTGTCTATGTCAGAAACTAGTCCATCTTGAGTCGAAACTCTGTCCGTGTCAGAAACTAGTCCATCCTGAGTTGAAACTCTGTCCGTGTCAGAAACTAGTCCATTTTAAGTCAGAAATCTATCCAAGTCAGAAACTAGTCTATCCTGGTCAAAAATCAGTCCATCTCAGAATTGGTCATACTTAGTTATCATACTCAGCTATCAGAAAAACTCAAAATTTCTAGGCTTTGTCCTGTGAATAGTCGTACGAGTCTGATAATTCATCATCCTATATCACATCCTGTGTTGTATGAGTCTTCTGGTTTGTCATCCTAGACCTAATCCTGTCTCGTATGAGTCATTTTATTCTATCATCTGGCTCTGTATCATGTGTCGTATGAAACAAAACTACTCTGAGTCTTTTATCATCCTACACATACTCATTTATCGTACGGTATGAGGCAGCAACTCGTAGGAATCAGAACTATTATCGTCTTGTAGCTGCTAAATTATCGTTCGGTCCAGAAAATCCTGTCGTACGAGTCTCTGGTTTTGTTAGAATAGAACAGTCAAACTTGCCTAGAAACAACTTACAACAAACATAATACTGGTTATCATTTTCGTGAGCATAAACAGATCAAGATAGTGTACCTCTACCATTTACATTGCATGATTTGGTTGATCACCTTTCAACTAGTTCAATCAACTACCTATCAAATTTCAGTCACTTAGATAATGTCTTATACAGGATAGATCAATCTTGAAACCAGACTGAATCTTACACTACACTTAGAATCAGCTTAGACAATGTTTTAGACAGGATAGATCGTTCCTAAAATCAGACTAAATCTCAGTTGTTTCTCCCAAATAATACTCTAAACAGAACAACTAGCTTTGAAATTGATCTTGATCTCTGCATCACAAAACAACTTTAGGTCACACTAATCCATAAAAATGCCTATTCAAACTAGGAGTTATCGTAAGAAAGAAGCCAAAGGAAAAGGACAAACCTTCACCTATCAAGATAATCCATTCTACGTGAAGGATCCACTTACTTACATGTCATCGTCATCAGGCGGACCAATTTTTGATGAACCAAAATCTCCCACTATACATGAGACAGAATACAATGATGGAAACAAAAATGACTGTAATATTCCCAAAAATCATAATGACTCCACATCATCAAGTGAGACTGACACAGACATTGAACCTCCAAAAAAAGAAATCCTTGATTGTCAAAAGGACAAAGACTTCAGAAAAATGATGAAAACTATCATGACCGGAGAGAAGGAAGACTATTTCTTAGAACTAGCAAAACAAGGTGCCAAACTTCCTCTTGGATATGATGTCCATACACTTGTTACTAAAAAGGAAGACTCACCTATACTTATGGTACAAAAATAGTTACTAGCTTTGCGGATGGAGGTCACATAACTGAAAAATAAGGACAAATCCCCAAAACAATATTCTTTGGAAACAATATGTCCCTTTCCATTTGACAAGAATCTACACATGCCTCCATTTCCTTCACGAGTGGAAATCCCAAAATTTGACAAATATGACGATACCTCAGATCCTCAAGATCATGTTAGGGAATTTAGTGCTGCTTGTATGGAGCTCATGCACGATCAAACATACCTCATGCATCTCTTCCCAAGGAGTTTAGGGGGTCAAGCAATGTAATGGTTCTCAAGTCTACCCAAAGGAATAAAAACATTCGAAGAACTAATCCAACTATTTTTACAACAATACTCATACAACATTCAACATCTTGTAACTAAGATCGATCTTTGTAATACTCAATAGAAAATAGGGGAACCTCTTCTTACTTTTCTCCAACACTGGAGAAAGATGTTCTCTAGGTACCCATGACCTATTCCAGACTCTGAGAAAATAGATATATTTGTCAATAACTTGGTCCCCAAACTGAAATATAGTGTACAAATGCAATTACACCCATCATTTAACAAAATGGTAGATAATGCCATTCGAATGGAAGATGTGCTCATAAAGAAGGGGGATATCACACCTTGGAAAGAAAAACAAATAGGATCTAGCTCTAAAGAGAAAAACAAGTATTGAAAATTTGGCAAAGATAACAATAAGAATGTTGTTAACGATTGAGTAGTAGACACTGTTAAAACCAACTCAAAATCCACAATATTCAATTTGGCTAGTGGTACACAAGCACTTAAAGCTGCTGAGGCTGCCGTAGAGAATTCACCAAAGAAAGGAAAGGAATGGTTCAAAGAAAAGCCTTGGCTTTCCAAACCTAAGCATGATTTTACTCCTCTTGAAGAATCATATGAATCCGCTTTCAAAACTCTATTGGCAAACAACTTGATAACACTACCAAATAAATCTAGACCATATGATCCAGATGTCAAGCTGAGATGGTGGAGAGAAAATGAATATTGTGACTTCCATCGAAATAAGGGTCTGTAGACATCTAAAAATGGTCAACGCTTGTGGAGCCATACTTTAACATTTGCGCATTGCCTTATTTTAGGGTTCTTGTGTTGCATTAACATTTCTTCTATGTTGCGCACTTGGTCTTTATCATTTGCAAGCATCGAGTCCTTCTTCTGCATCCCTCATTTTTATCGCTTTCGAATTAGGTCTTGTCGATAGCAATCTTCAGTCATGATTTTGGTCGATCTTATCCTGTCGCATCATGGTGCGTGCTCATTTATCATCATTTTGGACATCGTCAATCCTAATCGATGATAGAATTAGGGTTTTGTCCTCTTGTCAATCTTTTAATCATCTTTAGCTTATTAGTAATCATTTGTGATTATCAACTTGTCAGCCTTGTCATTTTGTGATCGATTCGTCATCGATCCTTGTCCTTGTCAGCTTTGTCATTTTGTGATCGATTCTTCATCGATCCTTGTCCTTGTCAATCTTGTCATTTTGTGATCGATTCATCATCGATCCTTGTCCTTTTCAATCATGTCAATTTGGATCGATTAGTCATTGTTCCTCGTCAATTGGCACCTATCAATTTGATCTCCTTGTCAATCTTGGTCAATTTGTCATTGATTTTTGTCAACCAATCTCAATCATTTATCAACATTGGTCCTTTGTCAATCAAAATCATGATCGAACCTACATTAAATTCTTGTTGTCTTGACCTAATTCATTGTCCTCTTATTTCTAGAGGTTTTATGATTTGTTCATTTAATCCTTTTCTTCTTCTTTGTGTGTTAAATAAATCTATTTGTTTAGTCCTAGGTCTCTTTCATGAATTAATTAATGGATGAAAACCTATTAATTAATTCACCTAATTTCTATTTCATCTTTTTCCTCAATTTTCTAATTTTCTAATTTCTCCTAATTCCTAATTTCTATTTCTCCTATTTTCTTTAATTTTTCTAATATTTCCCCTAATTTCATTCCCTCATTTTCTCCTATGTTTATGCTTCCATTTGTTGCAATCATGGAGGCTATTTTCTCTCTTCCCTTTTGTCATGGGAATGACATTTCAATCTTGTCATAATTTGTCATACATCTTGCATAGCAACTTGTCATAATTTGTGCATAATTTGTCATACACCTTGCATAGAAAATGTCACACATTTGTCATAATTTTGCCATTCTTGATTTGAATTTCCTTTCAAATCTCTTCATGCTAATCTTGTCCTCTCTCCAATTTTTCTATACATTGGATGATTTTCTTCAATGAAAGGGGAATCAATCACATTTTTGAGTAACCTTATGCTGCAAATTTCATCTCTCAACAACTTGCTTTCCACTTGCATTTTGCACTTGTAGGTGAGATCCACATCAAATTTGAAGGTGAAAGAAGAACAATGGAGCCACATGAAGGAGATATCTGCATCGGTTTTCTTTGATTTCATTTGATTTGAATATCTTGTCTTTATGTCTTCATTGATTGGATTAGTATTGCTTTCATAGCAGCTTTAGGTTTTGTGGTTGTCCTAATTGGTATTGTTTTGAAGATTTTCAATTTCCTGATATACATTTTCTGGTGAACCCAACGTGAACTAACCCCTTAACCATGTTTTGAGTGCTTTTGAGCTGTTTGCAGGTGAAAAACTCAAGAAACAGGGTGACTCGAAGCTCTCTGGACACTTCTGCACCTATGTTGAAGTTTTCTGCGCCTATGTTTGAGTTTTCTGCACTGGTGTTGAAGTTTTCTGTGCCTGTGTTAATAATTCTTTGCCTATGTTGAAGTTTTAGGCACCTGTGTTGATTGGTTCTGTGCCTATGTTGAGGCATTCTGCACCTGTGCAAGGCCAGAAACAAAGGTGAAATCAGTTGTTTTTACTTGCAAATTTGTTTGTTTTCATTCTGTTTCTTGCATTCTGGTTTTTCTTTGGTACTAATTCTCTGTGCAACATCTTGGCATTACGTGTGACAAAGACTAAAAATGCAACTACTAATGAATCTTATGCAAGATGCAGTCAAAGGCTCTCATTAAAACATCTTTGCAATTTTTAAAGTAGTTGCACATTTCATTTCTTAAAGGTTAATGAACACCATGCATGCTTTGTCTATTTTTAATTTGATTACATGTTTTAACCCTTAGAACTAGGACTGCCTCCCGATTTGCCTGGTACTTCACACAGGCATTGGTGAGAGGGAACGACCCAAAGTGGTGATGGGCTAAAGCCAAGCTCTTTCGAACCACTCTAAATAGCTGTGGATGCAATGAAAGTTGTAGACAATGGGTGCTGGAATGGTATTGCGATGATTTATTCACCGGATCAATACCCACCCAAAATGATGCCCTTACTAGAATCTCTTATTTTCAGATGCCAAAATCCTTTTATCTGTTGGCTTAGGTGTTGTGATACGCGCATGCTGAAGACACCTCTCATGTACTCCTCAGTTAGAGATAGCAAGTTCTTGGGAAGTGATGCCCCTTGAACTCAAAGCTTGGTATGCCCGAGAAGTGAGTGCATTGTAAGGGGGAGCCAGTGCTACCAAGCATCTAGCTATCCGGCTGAGTGTTGTATTTTATGGTTAGAGGATTCAACAAATATTGCCCTTGCCAGCCATAGGATTTGTTTTGAATGTGCTTGATTGTCTTGAGTCAAAGTCAAACAAACATTTTGTCTTCCATGTTTTTCAAAGGTTAAATAAAAAAACAAACTTTCAAAAGTGCTCATAATCAACTTGGGTTTTCAAAATCAACAACCTTCAATTCAAAACAAAATACAAACAAAAGTCCAAATTTGTCCAAGTATTCATCCAACATTTGAACATGGCTTGTCAAAACATTGAAGATCTTTGTTTCAAAATTCATGTCACTTTAGGCTAGGTTTTGCATAGTCCAACTTAGGTCCTAGGGCATATTTTCATCTCGCATCATTTTAGTCCTTTTCATTGCAAGCGTCCTCATTTTGCACTTAGGTTCAAAATCATTTCCCTAAGTTTGCATTTCATTGTCATATCCAAGATAGATTTCCATTTAGGTGACATTCGTGCATTATCCTTGTCATGCTAAAATTAGGTCTTGCCTAGGTTGCATTTTGCATATTCCAAGTCATTGGTCTTCGCATATCCTTATCATTGTATTGTCATCTTGTCTTGGCTTCATCTTGTCATATCATATCCTTAGATCATTTTCATGTCATATCCTAAGTCATTGTCATAATCATTGCCTTCTTGCATTTAGTCTCAAAAATTTGGTTTGTCAAACTTGAAAAATCAAAACTTTGGATGATACCCTAAGTTGTTGTTAGGGAGTCTTGACCTTGTCTAAAATTTGTCCTTTCATTAATATCATTTTTGTCAAACCTAGCTTAGTATCCAAGCATATAGGTGAGACATTGTCAATTTGTACTATTGTCATTTGGTCCTTTGTCCTTTAAGGTCTTGGCTTCATTTCAAATTCCCAAGGTTGAGTCTTTAGGTTTGCATTCCAAAAAGTTTCTCCAAATCTTGAAAAACAACAAAAACATAGGTTGCATTCTTGCCATAGATTGCATTTTCATCTATTTAGGTTGCATTTAGTTGCATATCATACATCATCCTTTTAAAATAAAATAAAAAAATCCCAAAAATATTGCATTTGCATAGTGACATGCTTGTTGAATCAAGGTCAAAATCTAAGAAGATGGGCGAACCAACATATCAACCCATTGACAACGTATCAAACTCACAGTTTCAACCTAGTTAAACATTACAAATTGAAGGTTTGTCAAACACATCATTACCACAATATGGAATGGTTCAATTTGGACCACCTCCATTATATGAGCCAATGTTTGTACCCATGAAACTGGGATATGGGAGTGTTCCACCAACACCAAGGGAAAATGCACCTTTTTACTGGAATCAACTGAACCTACAACATGAAATTCAAACTCAAACATTACATGAGGAACAAACTCTTTCACAAGGATTTGGTTCAGATCAAGGCATTCAACAAGAAATAAATCCAAATGTTTTACCATATTCTTCATCAGATTTTGATGCTTCTGATGATGTTGATATGCTCCTTAATGATCCGAAGTTGACAAAAAGGATGGATAAATTCTTGAACAAGGTCTTTAAGATGTTTCCACAAAAAATCTTGATATGATGAGTAATGTGTCCTCCTTAAATGAGCAAACTAATGTGCAAAAACAATAAGGTGGTGATTTGTTAAGTTTCTCTCCACATCCAAACGAAGAAAATGTGCAACAAGAACCTCAACACACATTGCTGAGTAAGCGTGCCTCAAAAACTTTGACAGTGACTATTCCACAAAAGTCAACATTTGAAACAATAAACAATCCATTGTTTAATGCAACACCTTTAACACAAGATCAAATGATGGCCACACAAATGTTGACAGGTGTCCCTCAATAAGAAGTGATTCCTCGAATACCTAAAAGTGGATCCAAATCTAAGATGCGAGAAAGCTTTACGATTGGAATGCTTGATCTTACGAATGTTCAAAACAATTCTACAATGCAACAAAATTCATATGTCCCATCAAGTTCAATACGTTTACCAAATACTCAAGTACCCGTCATGCAAAATATTGTGACAAATCCTTCGATAGTGGCAACACAAAGAGCCACAAATAGTGGTGTGCACCAGCAACAATTGAGGAATGCACAAAAGGCACAATCGAATGCGCAAACAAGCAATGCACAACAACAACAATATCACATTCAACAACAAGTTGCAGTGTCTTCTACACCATTACAAGTCAATTCAAACTTGCAACCACCACAATGGATTGGACAAACAACACAACAAGTAAATGCAAGTGCCATACCCCATCTAAAGGAGAAACAACAGAAACCTCCCAAACAAAGTTTTTTGCAAATGATGGGATTTACATCAGGACAACAACAATTGGCACAAATTCAGCAAATTCTGATTTGTCAGCATCAACAACAACATGTGCCTCAATATGTGCTAGGAAAAACAAGTTATCATACATCACAACCACAACTGATGTCCATGCAATATCAACAACACCCTCAATTGCAATATCAACCAAGGCTACAAATGATGATCCCATCACAAGAAGCACAACAAAAGGGTCAATGTCAAGGCATGGCACAACCATAGCAACAAGAGCTGTATCAAGAACTTTATATGCCAGAGACACCAAAGATAGCAATTTTACAGCTTCAACAACCAATGGAGAGCATGAAGTATCGACAAAGAGTACACCCAAGAATGAATGATGAACTTCCAAAATCTTCGCTATCTGACACAATTGCACAATAGCTTGAGAAGTTGCAATGACAAATCGATGCATTGCAAACCAAAGGGACAAAGAAATTATACACAGATCAAGATTTATCTCCTAATCCATTTAACAAGAGCTTGTACATGCCTCCCTTTCCTAAGCATTTTGAGGGATCTAATTTTGAGAAATATAAAGGGAAAGGCAATCCAAAACACCATATTCAAGCATTTTTCATAGCATGTAATGAAGTGAGCTATGAGGAAACATATTTAATGCGCTTATTCGCATGAAGTCTCACAGGACAAGCCATGGATTGGTATTCGCATTTGCCAGGGAACATAAAAACATGGCCGGAATTGGCTCAAAAGTTTATATCCCACTTCACATTCAACATTGACAATGAAGTGACCATGTCAAATTTATGCAACACAAAGAAAAAGCAAGGTGAACCATTCGTGACTTTCTTATAAAGATGGCGAAGCTTGTACAGTCGTTCTTCCCTAGATATACCTGAAGAACAACAAGTGAACTCATTTATTCAAAATTTGGTCCCAAAAATGATGTATGAGCTCAAACTGAAAAGTCCTAGTACCATTGAGAAGCTCATTAAGAAAGGGATGAACATTGAAAATGCTCTTGTAGCTAAGGGACTCATTAAGCTCAACAAAGACAGTGACAACACAAATAATTCAGGGGACAAAAATAGATTTTGGTATAAAAACAAGAATGTCACTAATGATGGAATTGTCAACGCAAGAGCAGTGAATACAAATCAACCCAAGTTCACAATAAAGAAATTGAGTGCTCGTAATATGTCAGCTATGCAACAAAATCAGACACAAGCAAGCAATGTTATTCAACAATTGCAATACCAATAGTATAATCAACAACACTGTTAGCAACAAAAGCAGCAATGAAAACCTTTCAAATCAAGGGATGGGCCTCCTTGATAGTTTACGCCATTGGGAGAGCCTATTGAATGAATAATGAAACAATTGATACAAGCAAAGTTTATCAAGTTACCAGATGTCAAGGAAGAGCCATTGGTAAAGCCGCATTGGTGGAATGATAATGCATATTGTGAATACCATCGGTCAAAAGGACATATAATTGAAACATATGATTCATGACTTGTTAGATCAAGGAGTAATTGAGGTAGACCCACCCAACGTGACCTCTAACACTGATCATACAATTTTCAAAACTCCTTTGCTTGATCATGACAAGGGCAAAGAATCTTCTTCAAACTCTACCCAAACAATGAATCTTAATTATGCAAATACTGGTTATAACAATGTCATCAATTGTTTTTGAGTGTCAAATGAGTATGTTTCTCCCATAAGAATAAAGGGACAAGGTCCTTCTTGCATAGTCACCACTCGTCGATCCAAAATAGTCTTGAAAGGAGCTCCTGCAATTCCTCCCAAATCAACTCCTATGAGTTAGTATAATCTCCTAGATCATCTGGGAAAGACACCTGCACAAATATCAATTCTTGAGTTGTTGAAAATGTCCCCTATGCATCGTGTAGTCCTAGATAAAGCTTTAACCGAGTTCACCATCCTGACAGACATTGATGTTGACCAGTTTCAAGCCCGAATTGGACATCTCGCTATTTCCCAACACGTTGCCTTTTTTGATAACGATATTTCCCTTGATAAGCTCCCTCATAATGATCCTTTACATCTTGAAGTCTTTGTCCATAATTGCAAGATCTGATGAGTCTTGATAGATGGCGGAGCAGGTCTTAACATCTGTACCTTGAGAGTAGTCATTGGTCTTGGTTATATAGAAAATGACATTGACTCTTCCAGAAGAATAACAATCAAAGCATATGATGATGCTGAGCGCCCATCTAAAGGGGTAATTTCATTGCCTATCAGAGTAGGTCCAGTGATAGAAAACACTTTTCTGCAGGTCCTAGACCTTGATCTCCCTTACAATCTGATTCTTGGCCATCCTTGGATCCACACAATGAAAGCAGTTCCATCTACTTATCATCAGTGTTTAAAATATCCTTACAATGGGACTGAGATAACAATTCTACGAGATCGTAATCCATTTCAATTTTGTGCTAATCTAAAGGATTCCCCATAGCAACAAGTCCCAGTCAATAGAGAGGCCCACTCACATAATTATGTGGATCCTAATAAGTTGTTAGATGCTGTCAAAGGAAAATTGAAGATACAGGACCAAGGATGCTATTCAATGGCTCAAACATTCCTCATTGGGAATTTACCAATATCTCCAAAATCACATGGCAAACCACAATTGTTGCAAAGGGAACCTAAGACAGTCATTCAATATTAGCCCCCCACTACATTTATAAAATGGGGTGAACTTAAAAAGGAAACTTTGGATGATCATATAACAGATTGGCTTTATAAGGATCAAACTGATACACCACCTGTCAAATTGCCAGTGGAGCGGTATGGAAAAGGGTTTACTATAATGCCGAAAAAGGGATATGATGGCTGCAGTGGTTTGGGCCCTGACAAGAAAGGAAGACTAGAACCTATTATACCTAAGATGCGACATCCAACTTTAGGGTTAGGTTTTGTACCATTGTGAATTGGAACCTCATCTACCAAAGTGACCACGTGTGGAAAGGGGCGTGACTCTGATGATGAAACAACACCTGAGGATATCCAACCTGAAACTGATTCCAATGAATGGGAGTGGAGTTCCTTTTCTTCTAGCTCCTATGCCCTTGAAAATGTTTTCCTTGACCCTGATGATTTGCCCATGGAAGACAAACATGAAATAACTCCCCCTGTCAAAACGTGTCCTAATGCTTGGATAGAGTCATTCTGGGACCCAAGCTCTGAATCAGATACGAGCAGTTCAGATAGTGATACCATGGACATTTTTATCCTTACCATCTCGGCCCTAACTCTCCCTAAAATCGATGATGACATGCCCCTTGTCTATCCACAGCTTATCTAACATGACCAACAAGAACCACTCAAATTGGATTGTTTTCAAAATGACGAAGCAATTGCAGAATTCCTTGGACTACGGGAAGGCATACCACAAGGCAATCATAAGGCAGGGTTTTCTATTGATTTAGATTCCATAGAATATTTTGGGGAGTCAACTCCATCTTCTAGTCATAAAAATGAAAAAGAAAAAGAAAAAGTAAAAAATCAAAAGAATGGGTCTTTGAGTGAAAACCGTAAGGCACTCTCTGATCATGGAAAAGTAAAAAGAAAAGATGTACCTGCAGGTGAAAACCTCTCTGAGGTGCCCAAAGGTGGAAGATTGGACATACCCTCATCAAGTCAGGATAAATCAACATTGCTTGTGGAAATGACTGAAGAGATAAATTTGGGTACACCTGACAACCCTAAGGTCATTCATTTCGTTGCTTCTCTATCAAAACAAGAAAAGATAGATTTTGTCAATTTCTTTCTCAAGAAGAAGATCAGTTTTGCATGGTCTTATACAGATATGCCCGACCTTGATCCAGAATTAGTCCTTCATTAGTTGCCATTAAAACCAGATGCCAAGCCCGTCAAACAAAAACTCAGAAAGATGCATCCCCAGGTGGCTCTCTTAGTCAAAGTAGAACTCAAAAAATTATTAGATGTGGGCTTTATCAAACCAATTGATTATGCAGATTGGATTTCAAATTTGGTACCAGTTAGAAAAGTAACTGGGGGCATTAGAATCTGTACAAATTTTAGGGATCTCAATAAAGCATGCCCTAAAGATGACTTTCCACTGCCGAATATAGACATCATAGTTGACATGATTGCCAGATATGAGATGCTATCATTGATGGATGGTTTTTTCGGATATAATCAAATTCACATTACTCCTGAAGATCAACATAAGACTGCATTCACATGTGCTTGGGGTACCTACTTCTGGAATGTGATGCCCTTTGGCCTTAAAAATGCTGGAGCAACATATCAAAGAGCTATGACAACAATTTTCTATGATTTTATGCATACTTTGATGGAAGACTATGTTGATGACCTATTATGCAAATCCGTCATAAGAGATAGTCATCTAGCCATCCTTGGCCCAATCTTTGATTGAATGGAAACCTACAAGCTCAGACTCAAACCAAAGAAATGTGTCTTTGGTGTCACAGCCGACAAATTATTAGGGTACATTGTTTCTCACAAAGGCATAGAATTAGACCTAGAAAAAGTTAAAGCAATAATGGATATGCTTCCTCCTTCCAATTTCCATCAACTAAGAAGTCTGCAAGGGAAGTTACAGTCAATCTGCTAGTTTATAGCTCACTTGGTAGACAAATGTCATCCCTTCCAAAATTTATTGCATAAAGGTGTCACTTTTAAATGGACTGAGCAATGTTAATCAGCATTTCAAACTCTCAAGGATTATCTGATGTCGCCACCTATTCTAATGCCTCCTATAGTAGGGAAGCCATTCATATTGTATATCTCTACAACTGAAATGGCACTGGGAGCTCTCTTAGCCCAACAAGATGAGAAAGGCAAAGAATGGGCTATTTATTATATCAGTCGGACACTAGTGGGCTATGAACTGAATTATTCAACTATTGAACAGGCATGTCTAGCAGTGGTATTTGCAACACAGAAGTTTCGACACTATATGTTAAATCATTAGACATTGCTAGTTGCAAAAATTGATCCCTTGAATTACTTGCTTAGTAGGGTAGCTTTGACAGGTCGCCTAGCAAAGTGGGTTATGATCCTAAGTGAGTTTGATATTGAGTACATTGAGAGAAAGGCAATAAAAGGAAAAATCATAGCAGATCAACTTGCAAAGGCACCTATTCATGATGATCATCCAAAGTTGACAGATTTCCCTGATGAATCAGTATTTGCTCTTACTTCTTCTAAGGAATGGCAATTATACTTTGATGGATCTCACACAAAGTATGGCTCAGGAGCAGGTATATTGTTTGTCACCCCTCAAGGAGATGCTATCCCAAAGTCATATAGGATCACTTTCCATTGCACCAATAATATTGCAGAATATGAAGCTTTGGTCACAGGACTCAGAATAGCAATCCAATGGAACATTACACATTTGCAAGTCTATGGAGATTCCCAGTTAGTCATCCGTCAAGTGAATGATAACTATGAAACAAAAGATGAAAAGCTTCTTCCCTACAAGCATATGGTGGATTTCTTCAAGACAAAATTTACTGATATCCATTTCAGTCAAGTTCCAATAATTCAAAACAAGTCAGCAGATGCTATGGCAACTATTGCTTCCATGTTAAATATGCCCCACAATATGGACAGATGTGAATTTTTGGTCAAACAATTGCTGGTGCCTTCTTTTGAAATTTCGATAGCAGATGTGATGTGTGTTCTTGTTGGTCCTAATTCCCTGTGGTACAATGACATCTATCGGTATTTGAAATCCCAAACCTTACCACCTAACCTTTCCTCTAACCAATGCCGAGCCTTCATATGCCAAACTGCCAAATATGTCATCATCGTAGACACCCTTTACCGTTGTTCCTTTGACCACATCCTCCTCAGGTGTTTGGATTCTGACGAGGCACAAATGGCTTTACATGAGGTTCATGATGGTATATGTGGGGGCCATTTCAATGGTTTGAGTCTAGCTAAAAATTTGGTTCGTGCTGGATATTATTGGCCCACCATGGAAAAGGATGCTCATGATTTTGTCAAGAAATGCTACAAATGTCAAATACACAGAAATTAAATTCATGCACCAGCTCAAGAACTTCACTCTGTGATATCTCCATGGCCCTTTTCTTAATGGGGATTAGATCTTATTGGCAAGATTCACCCAACATCTGCAAACAAACACAAATTCATCATCACAGCCACATAATACTATACAAAATGGATCGAGGCTATCCCTATGACCTATATCACTAGTGTTCAAATTTCAAAGTTTCTACTGAATTATATCATATGCAAATATGGGGTTCCCCTTGCAATAGTCATAGATAATGGCCGTCCATTCAAAAATAAAGATGTCAAGGAACTCTGTGAAAAGTTTCGCATCCAACACCATTTCTCCAGTCCTTACTATCCACAAAGTAATGGTCAAGCTAAAGCATCAAATAAAACCATCATTAAGATCTTGAAAAAGGTTATCAATGATGTTGGTCGAGATTGGCATGTACAGTTGAATCCAGCACTATGGGCTTATCGCACTTCCATCTGCACACCTACTGGTGCAACACCTTATTCCTTGGTGTATGGTGCGGAAGCCATTTTACCCTTGGAAGTGGAAATTCCCTCTTTGCATGTTTCCCTGCAACATTTGATTGATAATGAGATGCATAGAGTCTCTAGGCTGCATCAGCTTGAGATGTTAGATGAGAAATGTCAGACAACCCTGACACATTTGCAAGCATATCAAAACCGTCTCCATTGCTCTTATAATAAGAAGGTCAAAAGGTGACACTTCAAAGTGGGAGATTTGGTCCTAAAGGTGAACCCGAAGAATACAAAATCTACTGACATCATCAAAGGAAAATTTGAGCCTAATTGGGTTGGGCCTTTCATAGTTACTACAGCCTATGGTTCAGGGGCATATCAGCTTGCAACCCCAGATGGTGAACCTCTGTCAGATCCTGTAAATCGCATGCACCTTCGAAAGTACTGGGCATAGTTTTTCTGTCAGCAGTTCTTCAATATGATCCTGAAAAAAACAAAAAAAAAATCAAAAGCTCAAAAATACAAAAAAATCAAAAGCTCAAAAATACAAAAATATCAAAAAAGTGAAAAATTGAAAAGAAGAAGAAAAAAAATAAAGTAAGTAAAGAAAAATAATTTTCCCTCTAATGAAAACTTGGCAAATAGGCGCTTTGGGCAAGTACCATGGTGAAAACCTGGCAAACAGGCACCATGTGTAAAAGACTATTTCTCCGTTATCTATCATGACTCCTAGCTGTACTTTCCCCCTGTAGGTTTATCACGATTATCCTTGCCCTGACCCAATGTTCTATTTCAGGCCCGTGATTGGTCAACATCATTGTCTTGCATACTCAGGTTTCCAGTCCTTGTGCATATGTTTTGGTCCTGGTCACTGTATATGTCTTTTAAATTTTCATTGGGTGCGCGCCTGTTGTCATGATCAATTACTGGAGTTATTGCTGCATGCAGACTGGAGCTTTCTTATCATATAATGTCCTGAAAAAATCCCTAAAAATCAAATAATGTCCTAAAAAAATCCCTAAAAAGTCAAATAAAGTCCTGAAAAACGAACAAAAAAATTGTAAAAAACTCAAAATTCCTACAAAGTGAAAAACATCAAAATCCAAAAACAATTTTTTTGACATTTTGCATTTTGTCAATAAATGGTCCCCTTTGTGCATAGACAGATCGTTGAGCATACATCCAACGACAATCAATCAAACATTGTGCTTTAATGAAATCATGCATTAACAGATAAACTATTCGACCAAGCAAGCATTCAACCTGATCACAGTTGTCACATCAATCAAAATAGCATCAACATTACCATTGGTCCTTGTCAACATTATCATGGGTCTTATACAGGGTGTGGTATACTTGAAACCAGATTATGTCCTATCTTCGATGGGGTACCGCATTCCCTGAAACCAGACAGCATGATCATTCTTGTTTTCCACTTTTGACAATGACGATTAGACTGTTTGTTTGACTTGGTTGAATTTGTGCATCTTATCTTTTTACTGATTTATCTTTGGCTTCAATCATGTTCCTATGTTGCTTGATGATGTCACTAAGTGATTTAGAGTGACCGGGATGGTTCATGGTCCCTTTCCTTTTTTTTGTTGTGTTTGCTATTTTTGGAATGTTTGTCATAAACTGGGGCAACTATATCATTGGGTGTTTGTGATAAGTATGTTCTCTTTGTGAACGCCGCACATACCTTGACCCTTGATATATGCACCCTAGGATGCTTCACTCATTCCTTGTGTGCGATATGTCTATCTTTTGCAAAAGGGGTTGCGTTCCAGCTCTGGCCTTCAATGCCATGATGCTCTGCATCCGCTTTGCTACAATAAATAAAGGTTCTCACCTACTTATGTGCATTTGTGAAAGCAAGTTTTCCTTTATCTCTAACTGTCCTCTATCTAATTTCTTCTTACTAACATTTCTTCCGTCAGTCTTGGCAGTCCGTTCGGTCTAGTTCTCCGATCTCAAAAAAAATAAAAAATAAAAAATAAAAATAAATAATAAGCTGCATCCTGCATTCATTGGTTAGTACATTTGCATTATATCAAGCCCATACAAAGCATTTTATCCATTTCATCTTATAAATGCATGAAAAAACATAAGCAACATTCATACATGTTCCAAAGATAGTACATAGACAGTGCATAAGACATTCATACATGGAAAGTAAACATAAGCCATAACACATTGCATCCCATCATATAGGTGCATATCATATCATATATCAAAAAACAAAAAAAAAGAAAAATATCGGAGTACAAAATTGGACTATCTGTCCTACGTATGGCTCACAGGTTGAGTACATAATGTCAAACTATATATGTCTCCATCATAAGGAGCATGTGCCTCTGTCATTGGGTGCTCCCTCTGTCCTCCTCATCCCTGCAATGTCTCACAATCAAGCAAAATTCATGAAATTGAACATATGGGTTTTTGAGCTACATACCGCTGCTCCCACATCATCCAGTCATCTGTAGATGAGTACACATTCCCCAAGGTGATTTTCCATTGGAATGTTCACCATCTCTCTGCAAGGGTCATTTTTCCCAAGCAACAACTCCTCCACTTTGGCCAGTGCAAATGAACTCTTTTCCTTCTCCTTGTCTCCTATATAGATCTTTGTTAGTACCTAGATGGACGTGCATGCTCTCCATCTTATGATGGTCACGGTCTTTTGTGCCTTCCACTACTCGTCCTTTGTGGATCCGACCTTCGACTTTTGATCCGTTTGAACCTATCATCTTCTGTCATTCTTATCGATCATTTGGCCTCTTTTCTGGATTTTTCCGGCCAATTCCTTAAGGGGGCATGCATATGTCATTGTTATTGTCTGGGGCATTTTCATTATTGTTCTTTGAAACAATACCTAGAATCACATTGTCTCAAAGAGGGACAAAATGTAGACATCTAAAAATGGTCAACACTTGTGGAGTCATACTTTAACATTTGCGCATTGCCTTATTTTAGGGTTCTTGCGTCACATTAACATTTCTTCTATGTTGCGCACTTGGTCTTTATCATTTGCAAGCATTGAGTCCTTCTTCTGCATTCCTCATTTTTATCACTTTCGAATTAGGTCTTGTTGATAGCAATCTTCAGTCATGATTTTGGTCGATCTTATCCTATCGCATCATGGTGCGTGCTCATTTATCATCATTTTGGACATCGTCAATCCTAATCGATGATAGAATTAGGGTTTTGTCCTCTTGTCAATCTTTCAATCATCTTTAGCTTGTTAGTAATCATTTGCGATTATCAACTTGTCAGCCTTGTCATTTTACGATCGATTTGTCATCGATCCTTGTCCTTGTCAGCCTTGTCATTTTGCAATCAATTCATCATTGATCCTTGTCCTTGTCAATCTTGTCATTTTGCGATCGATTTGTCATCGATCCTTGTCCTTGTCAGCCTTGTGATTTTGCGATCGATTCGTCATCGATCCTTGTCATTGTCAATCTTGTCATTTTGCGATCAATTCGTCATCGATCCTTGTCCTTTTCAATCATGTCAATTTGGATCAATTAGTCATTGTTCCTCGTCAATTAACACCTATCAATTTGATCTCCTTGTAAATCTTGGTCAATTTGTCATTTATTTTTGTTAACCAATCTCAATCATTTATCAACATTGGTCCTTTGTCAATCAGAATCATGATCGAACCTACATTAAATTCTTGTTGTCTTGACCTAATTCCTTGTCCTCTTATTTCTAGGGTTTTATGATTTGTTCATTTAATCCTTTTCTTCTTTTTTGTGGGTTAAATAAATCTATTTATTTAGTCCTAGGTCTCTTTCATGAATTAATTAATGGATGAAAACCTATTAATTAATTCACCTAATTTTTATTTCATCTTTTTCCTCAATTTTCTAATTTGCTAATTTCTCCTATTTTCTTTAATTTTTCTAATATTTCCCCTAATTTCATTCCCTCATTTTCTCCTATGTTTATGCTTCCATTTTTTGCAATCATGGAGGCTATTTTCTCTCTTCCCTTTTGTCATGGGAATGGCATTTCAATCTTGTCATAATTTGTCATACATCTTGCATAGCAACTTGTCATAATTTGTGCATAATTTGTCATACACCTTGCATAGAAAATGTCACACATTTGTCATAATTTTTCCATTCTTGATTTGAATTTCCTTTCAAATATCTTCATGCTAATCTTGTCCTCTCTCTAATTTGTCTATAAATTGGATGATTTTCTTCAATGAAAGGGGAATCAATCACATTTTTGAGTGACCTTATGCTGCAAATTTCATCTCTCAACAACTTGCTTTCCACTTGTATTTTGCACTTGTAGGTGAGATCCACATCAAATTTGAAGGTGAAAGAAGAACAATGGAGCCACATGAAGGAGATATCTGCGTCAGTTTGCTTTGATTTCATTTGATTTGAATATCTTGTCTTTATGTCTTCATTGATTGGATTAGGATTGCTTTCATAGCAGCTTTAGGTTTTGTGGTTGTCCTAATTGCTATTGTTTTGAAGATTTTCAATTTCCTGATCTACAGGGTCATAACATAAACAATTGCATGAAGCTAAAACATGAGATTGAGGATCCCATAGATGCTGGTAAAGTTGTTGTTGGGAATCACCTAACCAATGTTGATCATAAAGCATTTAAAGACCCTTTGCCTGCTTACAAACAAGGTTATTCCTCAAAGACCAAAGGAGGTGCCAAGGTAAATTATATTTATACCAGCCAGGACAACGTTATTAACATGATTGAGCCTTCACACTTGGAATATTGCAATGTGATTATAGTTCAAGATAAACTAAATGAATCACGATATGCAAGAGCTCTGACCTGATCTCAAAAGAAAGTTACGCTCCAAGGAGCTATTTCTTCCAACCCAGCTCAAGAAACATCAAATCCAATAGCCTTTCCAAACAAACAAAAAGAATCAACCTTGGACAAATTTAAAAGATTAACCTCATCATCATCCTCTGGATATAGCGTGGTTTAATAGTTAAAAAGGACAAATGCTCAAATTTCAATTTTTGAATTGCTACAACTCTCATCTGCTCACAAGGAAATCCTAGACAAAGCATTTCTCACTACCAACGTTCCAAAAGATTTAGACATTGATCAGTTTCAGTCTATGGTGGGTCATCTGACTTCACCTCACTATTTGACCTTCTTTGAAGAAGATGACAATTCATCAAATCATCCACATAACCAGCCATTACATATTGAGGCCATGATCCACAAACATAGAGTCAAACGTGTTTTGATAGATGGAGGCGTGGGGTTGAATATCTGTACTTATCATTTGCTTACACAACTAGGATTCTCTAAAAATGTTATTGATCCCGAAAAGAAAATAACAATAAAATCCTATGATGAGGAAGAAAGGACCTCCAAAGGTCCAATATCATTACCAATCAGAGTGGGACTGGTAGAGAGAGATGTCCTTTTCTAGGTTCTCGATATTCTATTGTCATACAATATTTTACTGGGTAGGCCGTGGATTCATGAAATGAAGGTAGTACCATCAACGTATAACCACTTCTTAAAGTTTCCTTATAACGGGGCTGAAGTTAGTATTCCTACTGATACAAATGTTGTCTATAATGCATTAACAAAAGGTGCAGATACTTTTGTGCCACATAATAGGGCAACCTCTCCAAATGAAGATCCAAAAACATTGATGAAAGACTTAGAAAAGAGATTGAAGATTACGGATACTGGCATGGATGGCTACCAGTTAGAACTGGTACTTTCATTAGTTTCTCTCCCTCCATCACCAAAACAATTGGGCAAACCATTAGAGTCTATGAGAACACAAACTTCAACTCTGAATACTATATATGATGGTCTCTTTGTACAGTCTTCTACCTCCTTGGTGGATGAAATAGAAGAGGATGCTATGCTTAACTAGCTCTTTAAGGAAAATAGTCCAAATGAGGAGGTGCGACATTGTGAGATTTCCTCAAACCAATATGGTCGTGGTTACAAAATGATTCAGCGCATGGGGTACTCAGGTACTAGTCCTTTGGGCAAACAAAAAAAAGGTATTACTGAATGAATTCAGCTACAAACCAAATCCACACATGATAAGGCTGGACTAGTATACAATCCAAAAAAGATATCAGAACAAAAACATGTTTCTAATTCTAAGTGCTTGAAAAAGATATCGCCTTTAACATTACATGAAGCATACACTAAAAAAACAAAAGTAGAGTGTAGAAAAGAGAAAGAGGAATCAACAATCAAGAAAGAAGAAATAGTCAGTGCTCAAGCTTCGACGGTATCAGCTATGATAATACAAGAGGTTGAGGTTCCTGAGGATATAAGAGATGGAATGGTAAGAATCAAAGAATTGTTTGCAATAAAGTTCTAGTCACATATACTGGTAAGCAACAAGTAGATGATTTAGAGACTGATTCAAACGAGTATGAATGGGGTCCTGACTATCTTTCAGACACATCCACTACAGAAATTCCAAAAGAATCTAGTGGTGTCATAGATGATACTCAAGAGCTGATGCACATAAAACTAGAGAAGGAAATACAAGAAATTAGACAAAGGAGACAAGCAAATTCTGAACAAGGACTAAAAGAAGGAAGAATACCAGAAAGCTTCTCATCTGTGTGCCCTTATCCTAAAACAGAACAAATCAGGTATAGCACTACACAAGAAGAGTTGGAGGCTACAGAGCAAGAGCCAGTCATCAGTCCAAAAGAAGCTAAATGGAGTAGATGACAAAAAATCACAGAAACAATGAGATCATGTCAACAGGTGTGTAAGATACAAATGACAAATGAACCACAACATGAAGGAACTTCTAGCATTAAAGATGTTAGTATTGATACCATACATATGCCTACTAAATCACCTGAAAGAGACTTGGAAAATTCATCCGATGAATCTGATGACTCTGATGACAATCCTGTTCATGATGATACCCACTCAACCTCAAATTCTGAATTATTTGATACAAATAATGAAAAGTTGCCTACTAGTCTTATTGCTGTTAAACCACGATATGATGTCTAGTTCGACGTAGTAAACGATGTTACAAGTATGTCTATTGGATTAGATCGATTAAATATTAACATGAACTTTAATAATCATGATCTGACTCTTCCTGGTCTTGAGACACTTATGCAAGGTATCATTCTAGAACTTGACTTTTCGCTCCGCAGCTGTGATAACAATACCGTGAATGCTCTTGAACCTATCTAAAATTTGTCCTTAGTACATTCTGAATTGATTGACTATACTTTATAGAATCAACCCATGGATATACCTACATTTGCCAATGACTATACATTATCCTATTATCTCAATACATTTGAACCTATAAACTCTTCCACCAATGAACGGAGTGAAAATATGACTGAAGCGGATATCAAGTATCTTAGTTGTAAAATCAAGAAAAATAAAAATAAAAGATCTGATGGTGAAAACCATATTGTGGCGGTGTCAGAATCTAAAAAAGAGAAAATAAAAGATGTACCTAAAGGTGAAAACCTCTTTCAGGCACCTGAAGGTGAGATACTTCGTATACTGCCCAGTCATTTTTAGGAGTGGTCTTCCATATTGATCGAGCCAACTCAACCAGTGAATATTGGGAATCAAGAGACACCACAAATCATTCACGTAGCTCAATCACTATCAATAGAAGAATTGAAGGAGTTCACTTAGCTATACTTAGAGAAGAAAATAAACTTTGCATGGACATACTCTGATATGCCAGGCTTGGATCCTGATTTCATTATGCACCATCTCTCAATCACACTAGGAGTAAAACCAGTTTAACAAAAACTCCGTAAGATGCACCCGCATGCAACACTATTGGTCAAAGCTGAACTAGAGAAACTGCTCAAAGCCGGATTTATCAGAGCAATAGATTATGTCAAATGGATTTCAAACATAGTGCCTGTGTCGAAGGTAGATAAATCTATCAGAGTTGTTACAGATTTTAGAGATCTCAACAAAGCATGTCTGAAAGATGACTTTCCATTGCCAAATATTGATATGATAGTCAACATGATGGCTGGGTATGAGATGTACTCCCTAATGGATGGATTTTCTAGGTACAATCTGATTAATATCACTCCTGGAGATCAAGAAAAGATAGCTTGCACCTATGCATGGGGAACCTTTTGTTGGAACGTTATGCCATTTGGGTTAAAGAACGCAGGGGTGACCTATCAAAGAGCAGTTACAACTATCTTTCATGACATGATGCATAAGAATATGGAAGATTATGTTGATGACACCTTAGTGAAGACTATGAAAAGATCAATGCATATTCAAGAGTTAGGTCCTATACTTGATAGAATGGAAAAGTTCAAGCTCCGATTAAATCCAAAGAAGTGTGCATTCAAAGTGACATCTGGTAAACTACTTGGCTACATCATTTCAAAGAAGGGAATTAAGGTTGATCCTGAGAAGGTCCAATCTATAATGGAAATGCCACCTCAAAAGAACATCAGTCAAATGAGAAGTCTACAGGGACGTCTCCAATCCATTAGAAGATTCATTTCTCAACTAGTAGACAAGGCTCAACCTTTTACAAAAGTATTGAGAAAAGGAATAATATAAAACTGGGATTAGCAGTGTGAACAACATCTTCAGTAGATAAAAGAGTACCTATCTAATCCACTGATATTGATGCCACCTATTTAGGGTAAGCCACTAATCTTATATATATCAGCAACTGATTCATCATTGGGGGCACTTCTGGCGCAACAAGATGACAACAAAAAGCAAAGAGCTATTTATTACATCAGTAGGAAATTGATGTCTTATGAAATGAGCTACAGTATAATAGAAAAAGCATGCTTGGCATTAGTCTTTGCATCACAGAAACTAAGGCACTATATCCTAGCACATTCAGTCAAGTTGGTGGCCAAAATCAATCCACTCAAGTATCTTCTTAATAAAGCAACACTCACCAGAAGATTGGCAAAATGGGTTATGATCCTTATAGAGTTTGACATTGAATATGTGGAATGCAAAGCCATAAAAGGATAGGTAATTGCTGATCAACTTGCTGAAGCTCCACTTGAGGATACTCAACCACTACACATCGAGTTCCCAGATGAATCAATAATGCATCTTACTCAACAACCCTGGAAGATGTTCTTCAATGGTTCCTTTACTCAAAATGGTTTAGGTGCTGGCATATTATTTATTACTCCTCAGAAGTATTCAATTCCAAAGTCTTATAAGATTCTATTCCCTTGTACAAACAACATTGCAGAATATGAAGCTTTGGTGAATGGAATAAAACTAGCTATTGAATGGAAGGCTGCTGAATTACATATCTATGGAGATTCTCAGTTGGTTATCAATCAGATCAATGATACATATCAGAATTGAGATGAGAAATTGATACCTTACAAGAGGATGCTGGATGATGTTAAGAATTACTTTGCTTTTGTATCATTCCAACAGATTTCTAGATCAATGAATAGAGCAGCAGATGCTATGGCCACCTTGGCATCTATACCTCAGTTACAGGAGTCCAATTTTCACTTTGATTTCCTGGTGGAAGAGTTATATTACCCTGCTTATGATTCTCCTGAGACCCAAATAGTCTGTTCTATTATTGGACATGACTCATCCTGTACAGCCACATCTATTCCTATCTATGCGATCAAATTATCCTTGAAAACCTTACTCGTAACGAGAAAAGAAACCTAACTCGCAATGCTTCGCGATATGTTATCATAGCTAATGATTTATTTAGATGAGGTTTGGATGGTACATTGCTTAGATGTCTAGAAACTGAAGAATCTAAACGTGCATTATCTGAAGTTCATGAAGGTATTTGTGGATCTCATTTGAATGGTTTTACTTTAGCTCAGAAACTATTACAAGCCGGCTACTACTGGCCAGATATGGAAAAAGATGCCATTAAATTTGCTAAGACTTGTGAGAAATGTCAGCTTCATGGAAATCTCATACATGCCCCGACAAGGGACCTCATACCATTTATAACACATTGGCCTTTTCAGCAATGCGCCTTTGATCTCATTGGTCAGATATATCCAGCTTCATCCAATGGACTTAAATTCATCATAACTGCCATAGAACAATGAACAAGTTTGGGAAGGATTGGCATCTGCAACTCAATCCTGCACTATGGGCTTACAAAACCAGTATCAGAACACCTACTGGGGCTACACCTTTCTCTTTGGTGTATGGGTCCGAAGTAGTATTACCTATTGCAGTAGAAATACCATGTCTAAGAGTTTCGTTGCAAGGTCTTGTAACTGATGAAGATCATAGAATATCTAGATTGCAAGAACTTGAATTGTTGGATGAGCATCGACAAGTGGCGTTTGATCATCTCAGAGTGTATTAGAAGAGAATGTCCAGAGGGTATAACAAGAAAGTTTGACAAAGAGAATTTCAATTTGGTGACCTAAATCTGAGAGAAAATCCAAAAAATCAACAGTTTCGCGACAATGAAGGGAAGTTTGAACCCAATTGGCTGGGTCCCTATATTGTTACTGCAGTATTTGACTTTGGTTCCTATCAACTCTCAAACTCAGAAGGAGAACAACTCCATGAACTGATTAACACCATCCACTTGAAGAAATTCTTTGCTTAACACTCTCTGCTCCAGCAAACATGTACAACTGAAAAAGTCCTGAAAAAAATCCTAAAAAAAATTAGAAAAAGTCTTGAAGAAATCAAAAAAAGAAAAAAGAGAAAATAGAAGAAAAAAAAATATATAAAGAGAGAAATTTCACTGGTGAAAACCTGGTAAACAGACACCTTGGTAAAAAATAAAAATGAATCACTACCAAGCAGGTGAAAACCTGGCAAATAGGCACCTCTTATACTCAAGCACTCCATCTATCAACACAACGTTGACATTTCTCACTTTCAAGCATCTTTTGCTTTCGCTTGTACATATTTTCAGTCACTTTTGTGATATCTTGGTTCGTTGGAACCCTCATGACTTTAAACTGATCAATGTTCTAGTCTTAGGTTACTCGACAGAGCACATTACATATCCTAAGTAGTGTCAACCAAGTCATTCTTCCATCAGTGAAACTTGGTCGTCCACTCTGAGTTAGTTACCTATCTCCTAACTACCCAAGAGTTTAACACCGAGTTCACAAGCAAAACAACATAACGGAAAACAATCACTAAATAGTTTGAGCTATGAATGAAAATTTTCTTTGTATGATATCTTTTATATTGATTTTCGATTATTGTCCCTCTGAGTAACTCAAGGAAGTCTATTGTGACTCAGAGAAGCAAGGATTGGGGGCATAATATTTTCTTTGTTTTCTGCTTGTAGGAATGATCCTGATGATTTGGAAACATATAAATTAGTTGTGTGTCTATGATAAGAGCCTTCACATTAAGGTGAAATCGCCTCACATACCTCGACTCCGCTTATTTGTATGCTACAGGGAGGTCCATATCATTTCTTTGTTTGTTTTGAGAGAATTTCTTTATGATACAATTCGGGTCCCTGCGAAATCTGTCCAAGGATATGAACAAAAAAAGGGTCATTGCGGACAAGATAATTAATATTGCACATTGAAAAAGAAAGGAACTCTAACCTGCCTGTTGTGTTCGTTATGCTCAGTGATGGATCTTAAGTATTTTAAATCTAGTGACTAGGTTTAGGTTGCATTTCGCATATCATTTTACATTTCATTCTGCATTTTTGTGAATCTAGAGTGATTTCGGTATGGTAATAATCTCTTTATCTTCTGAATGAGAGCTGAAAGCATCATCATTTCTTATGCTAAGTGGTCTTTTTATCATTATTTCTCCGATCGAGTACTTGTGTTTTGAGATGTTTAGCTGCATACATAATATTTCACATAGCTTCATACATTTCATTATTACTCATTTGCATTATCATTTATTTGCATATCAAAGAAACAAAAATATACATTCATAATCATTTGCATACATATAGAATAAAGCATATAAGAGACATCTCATAAGTGAATCAACACAAGTATGATGAAGTCAAATCAGATCTCGTATATATAATGTCAAGTATAAGAGTACAAAATGATGTCCAATGACATGTACAAACTCCCATCGGAGCAAGAATCGTATCGGCTACAAAAAATGGGTGTCTCTACAATATATATCCGAGCTCCAAAAAAGATGAATCATCTAGCTGGCGCCCTCTCCCTCATCACCTGGTGGAGGAGCAGGAGCCTGATGCTCGAGATCCTGTCAAGGTGCTCGTGCTCCCTCTGATCTAGCCATATACTGCAAATAGGGTTGCACCTGCTGTGCAACAGGAACTGCGACACTATATGCCGCCACATAATATGCAGCCCTACTGCTCTGGAGAAGCACCTCCTGTCGTAGAGACTCTATCTTTGCTCTCGACTTTGCTCTCAATGCTGTGTTCTGGTGATCACACTTGGCCCTAACCTTGACCAACTATTGGTCTCACTCTGCCAGCTAAGTCTAAGCCACTATCAACTATGATTGCAGCTCTGCAAGATGTGCTCTCATCGACCATCTCATGTCAGCCCCCTGCTCTCTCGCAAGCTCCCCGCCACCATCTCCACTGCCATCTCCACCTGTAGCTCCACCCTGCTCATCCTGCCACTACTGGACCTACCTCAGAGTTGCTTACTCCTCCTCTCTTCCACCCAACCTCACGCTTACTCTCTCAAGGGATCCACCCTCACCCCTCTGCTATCCAACATCAGCTCGCACCCCGCTGCTGCTAGCACTAGGATCAGGACCAGTCCATCGTGGAGCCTCTGATCTCTATGCTTGTCCCTACCTATGGCCCTACCTCTGGCCCTATCCCTATGCTAGTGCGGGGGCATCATCCTCCACATCCTCAATCTGAGGAGCGTGCTCTCCTGGATTTGTAAACTATGGGAAAGGATGCTGGTGAAAATAATCTCTATACTGGGGCAATACCCCCGCATCTGCTATATCATCTAGGTAATCCCACCTCAGGCAGTGTAAACCTGTTAGCTCCTGCATCACTAAAGCATAGGATAGCCTAGGTGACCATCCCTATCTCTCCTCATCAGCATATCGAGCATACGTCGTATACTCCTGAGAGATCCCCTGCAGCTGGTCGTACTACCTCATCACTCATGAAATGACAAATCGCTCCACAATAGTCCGTGACCTCCCAATCAGTGGGTGCGTAACAAACAGGTCCCTGTGAACTACTCGCTAGTCATCCCATGACTCCAACCCCCTATATGGTCTCCACACGATAGCTATCAGATCATCAAGCTGCCGTCTCCAGAAAATTGTCTTGCCCAGATGGGGCTGCGTAATATATCTGGCATACCTATAAATGATTGGCTACCCAGGTTCTCTACTATCATCAACTATCAGCCGACAAACGAGAAGGTGCTCCCAAGCCCACACCTGTAAAATGTACACCCCAACGGCCATGCTCTGCCCATCTCTGTAAATGATCTCATGCATCTCCCGATACATGTGGGCCAATAAACAAGAGCCCCAACCAAGTCTCTGAGGGGTCTCTATCAACCTCTCCAACATCCGGCCCCATCTGCTTTGGAAACCCTATTGCCCTCTATCTGGCATCAAAAAGCAACCAATGAAACTTGCTAGGACACATGCCAGCAGATACTCCTCACTGTACCTGCTCATCAATATATCCCAACTCATGGAATGAGTCAAGATATTAGGATCCCTGAATACGTTCCTAAGAGCCTGTAGTCTAGGTAACAATGCAGTATCATAATCTAGCTTATCCCCAGCAAAAGGGATATGAAGGATCCTGTACACATCCTTGGGAGTGTTAGTCAACTCCCCAACTAGCAAATGAAAGGTATTCTGCTCTGAACGAAACCGCTCAACTAATGTTGTGAGCATCCCGTGGTTCACATAGATATCAGGTAATCACAATAAATGAGTCAAGCCACATAAATCAACATGAGCCTGCTCAACCTCAGATAGATGATGAACTAATGCCATCGTAGGTGGATATACACATCTGAAGAGCACAGGAGGTAATCAAACCTGCAAAAACCCAACAACGATCATCCAAAAACATTCCAAATAAGCCTACAAGAGAAGTTAAACATCACGCAAATCCAAATAAGTCAAATGCAAAACCAAAATTTCATGTTTACACTTTCAAAAATGATCACTGTCTTTCGAATGACAAAACATAGTCAAGCAGCATATCGTACGAGTCAGGAATGACTCTTGTATGAGAAAACAACCTCAAATGACAATTTAACAGACTTAGCATGACAAAATGGTCTTTTAACAGACCTTTCGTATGACACAAGGGTGGACACCGTATGACAAATCTAATGGCTTCAAATGACAAAAGAAAATTTGCCAATTTCTCATACAAGACAGGATCCTGTCTCGCACGATAAACCGCGACACCCGACCCAAAACCCATGAAAAAATTCAAAAAAGCATAAAAAAATTCAAAATTGGAAACATAAAGAGGCTTAAGATCGATAACTTACTGCTGGCTCGTAGTTTCAGGGTCGATTGTGATGTCTCTAGCGCTCAAATCGATGTTGATGAGTAGGGACCACCATTTTCTTCGCAGAGGGTTTTTCAAATTTTCAAACTTGGAGGATTAAAATGAATTGAAAATGACACTTTCGTCCTATATATAGCCTAAAACCTAATTTTTCAACTTGCTCTGATGGTTATGAAAATTGTACCCTTAGCTAATTTGCCTACTTTGATTCCATTTTCGGGATCAAAATCAAAATTCGAGATCATTTTGCTAGCCAATTTCACAATTTTGACCACTTAGCACTTTTTTCATCAAATGCTCATTCTTTCTTCAAAATTGCACTCAATTTCAATGCTGAATCTTAAATCAAGTTTCGTTCTACATATCAACATTTCGATTAACTCTTGTGCTCAATTTGTCATCAATCAATGCCGAAATTTTCAAAAAAATCCTTAGAAATCAATTTGTGCTCAAATTACTTATTTTCGCCAAACAATTGCCTATAATCAAGTACCCTCATTATCTTTCGATTTGTGACCTTATGACTTTACATCCTCATATTTGTGACCTTATGAATTTACATCCTCATAGTCGAGAACAAATTTTCAATTTTTTTTTCAAATCTTCATCAAAAGTCGAGCAAAATCTTTTCAACTAAAGAAAATCAATCCTTATTGCTAAGGGGCATCTCAGCTTCATTGCTTCACATCAAGTTGAGATCTCTTGATCATTTGAATCAAATCAATCGCTAGGGGCATATCAATTTCATCACTTCAAATCAAGCTAATATTTGTCTTTCATCTGAATTAATCTCTTAATGTTAATCGGTTTCATCGCTTAAAATCAAACTGATTATTCATTTAAACTCAATCAAAAGTTTCAAGAGTATCTTTGATCACACTCAATCTAAGCAGGTGTTCAATATCCATTTCTTGATCAAGCTGGACAGTTTATTCTTCACTCATCGTGTCTTGATCAATCAAGTTCAAGATCGATTTTTATCATCACTCACTGCATCTAAGATCAATCAAGTTCTAGATCAGTAAGATCCGCTTCTTGATCAATCAAGTTCAAGTTCGGTATCTTTGTTTTCTATCGTTCTTCAGTTCAATCAAGTTTGGGATTGGTATCACTTTAATCAGACTTCATTTAATTTTGTCACTTTGAATCAAGCTAAACACCTTGCTTTTCATCTAGTTCATGATCAATCAAGTTCAGAACTGGCATTTCCTAGACACTACACATTCTTTGAACCAACGTGCTGCTCGCACATTAATTCAAAGAGGCGCAAATGTAATACCCTAAAATTGGTCATCTAAACCGTGGGCCCCTAATCTTGACGACATCACCAAGGTCCTAACCAAAGGCAATTAAATCAATCTTGAGCACATTATTAATTCTTTAATCATCAAAAATCACATGGCAAATCAACTACTCAATATTAATTAAATATTTATTTAATTAATTGAATCATTTCCAAGAATATCATTTTGATCAATTATCCCATTTTAATTTATTAAATATCCTTGCATATTTAATTAATTAATAAATTTGCCATTCAATCATGCAAAAAGGATTAATTTATTACAAAAGATGAATTAATTTATTACAAAGAGTTGAATTGAAATTAAAAAAAAAAGAAGAATTGAATTGAGAGAGAAATCAAACTTGAGATATTATTTCTTTTTTCTAAAATTAGAACTTGATATCAGAAAAGCAATTTAATTGAATTATTCTCTAAATTTGGAACTCAAAGCTTTTCAGAAAAAAGAAGTTCAGTTGCATTGAAAAAACCTTTTTCTTGAATAAATTAAAGAATTATCTATTTTCATCATATATGCATGGAATTAATTTATTATTATTTTCCAATGCAACTTGGACTTCTAATTTGAATGCATTTCAATTAAACTATAATTGGAATCTATCTCAAGGTTAACTCAATTTGATTTCTCAATTTTTTTCAATTAATCCTAAATTGAGCTTTTTCTCTTGTGATTCTCTATAAATTCAGTCTTCAACTCTCATTCCAATTTACCCCAAAGATTTTTTGAGAACACGCTTGGAGATTATTATCACGCTAATTTCGCTCTGGAGTCATTGAAGCTTATTGTACTTTTTAGATTATTTGCATCCATTTTACATTCATTCTTGCTTGCATCCATTGTTGCTTGAATTGATTTATTGCTTGAATTATTCATCCATCTTGCATCCATATAGCTTAATATCATATAGATTAAATCCTTCATCTTGGTGTAGTCTAGTCACTGGTATTGCTTATACAAATATGAGAGCAATCTTATACTTGCATCTTTTAGAAGGCAATTAGTTGCTTTGCTATGGTTTATTATTTATTGATTATTGATTACTAACCATGCATATAATGACTTAATTGAAGTGTTGTGCTTACAGCTACATACCACTTTTTCACACACACAGATACTTCATCAGCTCAAACAACCATGTCACCCCCTAAGGGGCCTTCATTTTTTACCCTTTTGCCAGAAATTAACCCTAAGTGAATTGCTTCACAGTTGAGTAGCTATCTTGGGAGATATATGGTGAGTAATCTTGGGGGTGGATTCTTCCCCACCCTTGCACTATGATATTGCCAATGTTTGGCGACTAACTCAACTCAAAGTTTTTAATGTTAAGGTTCGTAATCAAGCTTCCTGTTCAGCCGTCAATGATAAACTCCCTTAGGAGGCTTCCCAAACTTTAGAACAAAGGCTTTACGTATCGTAAAGATACTAGGGGAAGGCTAATCGCTGCATGAAACCATTGAAAGGGACTTTCATCATCCTCCACTTTTGATTATATTGGGTTGGAACACTTGGTGATAAAGTCATTTCCCACTTAGGTCATTCCCCTCACACCGACCGTAATGGCTTTAAGATTTTTTAGCTCCTCGGGAGGGCAGACCTGCTAAAGGATTTAAAATTTTTGAAATGAAGAAAGCATAAGAGTGGTTTGGCTTTTTGATCACCCAGTTAAGGGGAGAGCATACACCTTCCACTTTCGAGACAAGACAAATAAGGTTCTTTTTTAGCCTTCAAGAAAATGATTTGCTAACTTTTATTTGGAGATGTTGCTCAAAAAAGCATGACATTTATTTCAACTCTCAAATAAATGATTTTTTTAATCTAAGTAAATGAAATCTTGGTCAACAAAGCAAATTTTTCATTTATGGTCAACAAAATGATTCGATAAAGGGGAAGGACTTCCCTCTTTTGCTTTGCTTCAAAATTCTTGGAAAAATGAGGTTCTTTAACTTGCAAAGTAAAGTGAATCCTTTTAAATACCAAAGGATGGTGAGGTTCTTTTTAAAATGTTTTGCAAAAGTAAAGTTTGTCTTGTTCCTTTTAACCCTCAAAATAAAGTGTTTTCTTCTTAAGAAAGCAAGAAAATGGTTTTTATTTGTTGTTCTTTTTAGGTACTCCAAAATGAAAAGTGAGTTCAATTTTACTTTACAAGGAAATGAAGAAAACTTTTAAATGACTAACTTAACAAAGTTAGAAATTAAAAATTTAGTCAAAAGCCTAATATTTAGTAAAAGATAATTCTCCCAACCTACAAACAAGCATTAGTTACCTGCAATAAGAAAAACCTGTTAGTGATAAAAATTTTCACAGTGGACTTCTACAAGTCTAATTCTCTGTCTCGGTTACAACTGTGTTTTTTGTTACTACTTATCAAGTTGCCATTAGTTTGATATCCAAAGTCATTCTATATACTCTAGTCGGTTATTACTACCGAAATATTCAGTCGGTAAGAATAGTGCAGTCGGTTATAGAAGGAAGTAGTCACAAAGCCTAGTATTCACCAAGCTGTCTACTGAGTAACATTCTATGACTACCAAGCAACAATAATGATACACTGAGTTGATATACACTGAGTGAAACGTGTTACCAGATTCATTGAACCTAGACACACATGGGAAAACATGTTACAAGACCGAGGAACAAAAGAACCGTTATCACATTGAAAATTGTACTTAAAGATTTTGTATGATTTCGACGTCATCTATCCAATGAAATATCTTGCATGGTTATTCATTCGATAAATCATGTTTGTAATATCGAGGCAATGAACCTGGTCACTGACATAAGATATCTATTTATACAACATGAATTGAGGATCAGATAAGGAAGCATTGAGTAATGTGACTGTTAGAGACACAAAGGTCACCGAGAAGAATTTTTAGAGAACAGTCAAGGAATAGAGTAAACATAAGGGTTTACTGAGTTACTATATGGGTTACCGAGGTATGCTACAAGCGAGGTAATCTCATTTTGAGCACATAGAATCTACTATAACATTCCAGATGTAAAGTTGTAGATATTTGTAAAGATTTTATTGTAATATTTTGAAGTTGTAAGAGAAACCTTTAACAAGGTAAAAGATTCTAACAAAGTCTATAAATTGTAAAGCCTTTCACCAGGTGCAACATTTAGAATAAGTGTTGTAAAATCCTTTAGCAAGGTAGATCTAATGATCTTGATACTCCTAATAGGGTAAGCTATTAGAAATAGCTGAACATGTAGCTCTAACTGGGCAACCTTTATTATTGCAGTAGTGAAGTTGTGGGTGCCATCTCCACCACAGTTTTTCTCTCTAACCAAGAGTTTTTGCATAACCAAAATATATGTGTTATGAAGTGAATCATGTATGATTGTTATTTATTTGTTTTAGCTTTATGTTATGTTACAACAATTTTTGGTTTATACATAATAGTAAAGATATTGTTGAAGAAAGGATTTGAAGTACTGATTCACCCCTCCCCTCTCAGTACATTAGCTTTCCATATTGGGCCTAACATTTTTCTCTCTGTGTTTTCTATGCACTATAGAATGGAACCTATGTGCTATAGAATAAGACTGATGTGCTAGCTGAAGGCCCAAATGTGCTAAGTTGTTGTCTGGATGTGCTAGACTAATGTACTAAAGTGCAGGGACCTACAGGAAATAGCATAAATGCTATGCGCTAAGGATAAGTTTTGATGCGCTAAAAGATGGTTTGAACATGCTAAACAGTCCACCAGATGTGCCAAAGTAACGATCGTATGCGCTAAAGGATACTCTCCATGCATTATTTCAAGTTTTCCATGTACAAAAAAAGTTAGTCCTACACAAAAAATGATTTGATAAATGGGGTTATGCCCCACGGTGGGTGCCAAAAATGTATGTGGGAAAAGTGGTGCAATGAAATGAAATTTATGAAATCATGACTAGTCCACACACCAATGAGACTCTTGGTGAAATTTATAGAGCTATATGGAATAGCTCAACTTCTCAAGGGATGTTCCATTGTTCTCTATCTCACAAGACCCCTTAAGCCAATGCCTTTGCTCTTAGATCACTGAGCAAAGTGACTTAGGGGTGACAATCATGAGAATGAGGGATGTTTTGATCAATCTAACATGAATGCAATCCTAATGTGCATGATATTAATACAAAGATTAACTAAACTAGCATGCATATGATGATAAGATGAAAGGATTAGTAACAAGACTATCCTACCATATCACACTAGTCTACCATGATTATAAATAAAGATGTTATGATTATTTCTATCAAAGAGAGCCTAAAATCTAGATAAAGATGATTTAAATGATTAGTAAAATATCTATAAGTTTGATGCTAAAGACTTGGATATGAAATGGAGGAATGAGAGCTCTATTTATAGAAAAAACAGGGCAATGAAGGGTCAAGATTGAATGATCTTATCAAGGGTCAGGATTGAAAGTTATCAATCCATGTTTACAATTCTCACCAATTAAATGGTGACCATTGTCAACAAGAGACTGCTTGAGAGGAGATGCAATAAACATTAAATGCCCGAGAAGACCTCATGGTTACCTTAGAAGGTAAGGGTTAAGGTTAGGCTAGAGTCATCCATTGGATAAAGCTTTTATGCAAGGGGTAAATTCTTGTGCAAGGGTTAAAGGAATAACCATGGTCAAAGCAATGAATGCTTGATGAGGCCCTATGGTTAGATGAGGGTTGAGTTATGCAAAATGTCTCTAACCATGCCAAAAAGGGTTAGTTAACCATTAATGTCCTGGAAGACTTTGGGGAAAATTTGTAAGAGTCCTTCCAAAATTGGGGGAACTCAACAAGTTAGCTTGTTGAAGGCATAAAGGCTTTAATGCCTTTGGAAGACTTTACTCCAAATTTGAGAAGTGACATCCTCAAATTTAGGGAAAGGGGATAATTTAAAGGGTTTTAGGCTAATTGATTAGGATTAGATGGGTTCTAGAAGAATCTGGAAAGAGGGTTAGGAGGCAAGTGGGAGATGTAGGAGAATGCAAGTGGATGGAGGGTAATTTTAAGTAAAATAAATTGCTTTATTTCAACAAAATAGATGCAAGTGGGGGATTTAAATAAATTAGATTTATTTATTTGAAGTGATCAATTTAATTAAATGTAAATTTAATTAAAAGGAGAGAGAAGGGATTTAATTAAATAAAATGATTTATTTAATTAAATTACATGAAAGGCTTAGGTGAATTTAGATAAATAAATTGAATAATTTATTTAATCAAATAGATGAATGTGGATGATTTAATTAAATTAGATTTAACTAAATAAAGGAATGAGAATAAAATGAACATCAAATATTCATTTCGGAAAGTGGTCATTTTTATATGTCTACAGATATACTACACATGATCAATGAAATACACTTAATGAAATACAAACTAGTGCGAACGATTGAATGCAACTAAATGAAATGAACGATAATAATTAAAATGATTCAAAAGATAAATGAACCTACAATTATCAAATGCAAATTGTTTTTGTTTGTCAAAGTATACTCAATCTTTATTTATGACCATTGATCTCTGAATGGAATGAAATGCTTATAATGCAACTGACAATTGATGCTTATAATGTAGATGAATAATGAGCTAATCTAAAATTATATAACTAAAATAATACTTCCATTCTTCATATGTTGTCTGATAAGAGTGCTTGATTTCATCATTGAGATTTTTAAATATTGTAAGAATATACAAGAAAATTGACATAATAATTCAAGCTGACTTGAGTATTTCTTACATGAATTTTGATATAGCAAGTTAATACAAGCAACTTGATATGATAAATCAAGTTGACCTGAGTATTTCTTGCAGAACAGACAAGGATTATCCCGTTTCATGCATGACTCAGAATGCCCTCCTTGATCTTTTGCTGATCATATCCTTAGACCAGTACATACCTTACTAAGAGATAAACCACAAAAATCAAACAAATAAAATAATCATGCTCCATCATAGCTACTCTGGTCATGGACATCTTTGAGTTGCATAGAGTACATGATTAGAAAAAAAATCAAGATATAGACATTGAATTTTGTATGTCATACATATGTTCTCATGGCATTAACTGATATAATAAACTTGATGAATAAGTATTGATAATCGTTCATGACTTGCTGGTTGAATCTTTGTATTTAGAGTTTCACAATTCAGTTGTTACAAATGCCTTGATCTTCATTGCCTTGTTGCTCATTATCTATTTCAAAACCCTAGGTGTTTTGGTTTTTCTAAGTTTTTAAAATGTTTTGGAATTTCAAAGATTTAAAAGATCACCTTAGTAGAAGGAAATTAATATTTTTCCCACTGCGGAAATAAAAATTTATTATGGATGTATGAAAGGATGATCCAAAGCATGGTGGGATATAGTGCAGATATGATTGATAAAATGCAAGACACTGACTATGCTAAGTACATGTCAAAAACTGATAACTATTGATAAGCTGCATATTTCCTGCTAATGGTTCAGAGCAATGGATGAGAAAGATAAATGGATAGGCTAGGATAGATGGAAATGATAGATGCAAATAGGATGGAGTAGATAGGTGCGCGAAGCGATCTCATAGATGGAAGAACTCACTTTTAGATAACACCTGTTTACCAGGTTTTCACTATCTAAATTTATTGCATTTTTTCCATATTTGATTTTTTTTTCTTTTGTTTTCGCTGTTTTATGCTTTTTAGAGATTTTCTGCTTTTTTGATTTTTACTGATTTCTTCAGGACTTTATATACTTTTTTACTAATTTTTTTTCTTTTTTTTCAGGACTTTATATCTCAAGCACAAAACTTCTTGAGATGGATAGAATTGATGGGCTCATCAAACCAATCACCTTCAGGTGTAGATAACTTGTATGCTTCTGAGCCATATGCTACTACTATAAAAAAAGGACCTAAATTTAGTTCAAACTTTCCCTTCTTTTCTCGATCTTGCCGATTTCTTGGATTGTCCCTTAGAACTAGATCTCCAATCTAAAAAATGTGTGGCTTAACTCTGTGATTGTAACTTCTCGCCATTCTTTGTTGATACGCTTTCCTAAATTATCTCAATTTCTTGAAGTCTATAGACTCACTGTTCTTCTTCTGGTATAAGACCTTTTAAGGACACTCGTAGAGAAGGTATCTCTACTTCTACTGGTAATATTGCTTATGATCTATAGACTAAAAAATATGGGGTTACCCCCGTTGGTGTGGGAATGCTAGTTCAATATGCCCAAAGAGCAATATTTAGCTGAATATGCCAATCTTTTCTAGCTTCATTGACTGTTTTCCTTAGGATTTTTAGGATTGTTTTATTTGATGCCTCAACTTGACCATTTCCCTATGGATAATATGGGGTATAAAACCTATGCTAGATATGAAATCACTCACATAGTTCCTTCACATCTTGATTCTTATATTGTCTTCCATTATCAATGATAATGGTCATAGGGACTCCATAGTGACAGATTATATAATTCAGGATGAATGATGATATTTTCTTTCCTGTCACTTTTGTCAAAGGTAATGCTTCAATCCATTTAGTGAAATACTCAGTAGTAGTCAGAATGAACTTATGTCCACTAGAAGATGAAGGATTTATCTTACCTACCAAGTCAAGACCCCATTAGGAGAATGACCATGAACTTACCATAGGATGCAATTCTTGTGCTGGCGCGTGGATGATATTTCCATGGATCTGACATTGTTTGCATCTCTTAGCATATGTAAATGAATCTCTCTCCATGGTAGGCCAATAGTAACCCAAGTGAATAAGTTTCTTAGCTAGCGTTAAACCACTTGAGTGCATGCCATAAATACCTGCATGGACTTCTTTAAGAATTTCTTAGATTCTTCTTTTTCAAGACACCTCAATAGAGTTCAATGTAGACCTCATCTATATAAGATATCAACAGTGATAGTATAGTGGGATGACTAACAGATAAAATTTATTTTCTGATTGCGGGATAGGTTAGGAGGAAGGATATTCTCCTTTAGGTATCGATAAGTTTGGCTATATAAGGATTGATCAGTTCCAGATATATGGAAAATCATGTGGGTATTTTGGGATTCAATGGTAGGATTTAAGATATCTTCCACCAAGAATTCGTAACGTTATTGATTTTCTTGATTCTACAAAAGAGATGCTATTGTAGCCATTGCATTTGCTACTTTGTTGTCATTTCTTGGGATCCAAGTAAATGTTGTTTCTTCAAAGTGCTCTTTAAAATTTTCAACCAACTGTTTGTAGAGCATGAGATTTTCATCTTTAGTTTGATAATTATCATTTATTTGGTTTATTATAAGCTGTGAATCACCATAAACATGCAATTCCTTGTTGTTCCATTTTGAGCTCAATAACCAATGCTTCATATTCTGTAGTATTGTTTGTGCATGGAAACCGCAGTCTATATGATTTTGGAATTGTGTGTCCCTGAGGTGTGATCAACAAAATTCCAGCACCTGATCCATATTGTGTATAGGATCCATCAAATTACAACTCCCAAAATTTTGTGCTTATTATCGAAATGTCTACATCAGAAAATTCGATGTGCAATGGTGTGTCATCTTGTAAGGGCGCTTTAGCCAATTGATCAACAATGACTTGTCCTTTGATAGATTTTTGATTCACATATTCTATATCAAACTCACTTAATACCATAACCCATTTTTCCAGTCTACCTATCAAAGTTGACTTGCTCAATAAATACTTTAGTGGATATATATGTATACGATGAAAATGGATAACAACAATGATAATATTGAAAGACTAAATGGATTCAACCACAAAAACCCTAGCCTAACAACAACAAAGATCCACCATAACATATGAAGATTACCTAAGACAATGCAAATCAAATGAAATCACAAAGATTATACCATCACATGTCCTATAGGGTTTGAATCTCCATTCTTCCTATCTCCATTGATCTTGCTTGATATATTTGCTCTCAGATTTTATGTGCACAAGAGCTCAACAAAGAACGGAATGTGGTTGCAAGTAGGATCACATATGATGGTGCAAAGCATAGTGTAGTCAAGTGCATAACTGAATTAGCCAGGTAGTTAGGGTTTGATAATGAAGGAAGCATCTCCTTATATAGAAGACACTATATGGAATGGAGGGATAAGATTGAGAGGTGTAAACAGAGGTCGGCTATGATTAGAGGGTAGGTAAAGAAAATAATAAAATAATGAAAGGGGTAGGTAGTGTATGAATTAAGAGATGAATGACATGTGTCATGGGTAGAAAAGGATAATGAATTAATTAAATAAATAAAGATTTATTTAATTAATAGAAGAAGTGGGATTAATTAAATAAATAAGATATTTATTTAATTTAAGAAAAAGGGTAATTTAAATAAATAAATGTATTTATTTAAATGAGAAATAAGACTAGAAGAGGATAAATGAATTAATTAAATAAATAAAGATTTATTTAATTAATAGAAGAATTAGGCTAAAATAATTAAATAAATAAAATATTTATTTAATTAGACTGGACAATTTTAGGTGTCTAGATTTTGCCCCTCTTTGAGACAATGCAACTTGTCGCGTTGTTTCAAAGAAGATAAGATGAACTGATACAAAGTTACCCCAAGATGGAAATGATATGCCCCCTCGAGAGATTGGATGAAAAATGTCTGAAAAGATCACAGAAAGTCTCTCGATAAGAAAGAAAGACTAGAATGGACTGACTGAATAAAGTGACAGAATCACGGGATAATGAAGACTGACTCGAGAAATGAGGGCTAGGACTAAGGCTAGGGTAGTCTATAAATAGACCACGAGGGGAAAACATTCTCATTGTCATCCACACCTTCAAGAGATCAGAGTGTAGAGCGAGATAGAGCAGCAACAGTCAGCAGCGATGGTAATGGTTCACAGATTTGACCGCGTTTGCCGATTTCAGAGGCCAACAGAGGCAGGAGAGCTAGTGAGTACCACAAAACCTCCTTGTACTTTGTTGTATTAATTGTTGTCATAAATGCGTGCTAGGTAGTGCAATAAATGCACATTAGGTAATGTCAAAAAATGTCAAAAACGTGTAGGCACATTTATGTCTTCAAGGTCAAATCGACAGTTTTGTGATGAACATATGCTGTCGATTGGATAAATTGCTGAGAGGATATACTCAAGCAGGTCCTCTAGTGAAGACTAGGATAGTAGATAGGGCTAGGATTGACAATTCTATGATAGAACATACATTGCCAATTAGGAAACTACTCAAGAGGATACACTCAAGCAGAGACCCTAGGATAGGATAGATCAAGGCACTTTGTGATGAACAGTGAGTACCAAGACATAGTACTTTGTGATGAACAAGGAGTACTAAAATATGAGCAGCACTTTGTGATGAACAGTGAGTGCAAATGTGAGTAGCACTTTGTGATGACCAGGGAGTGCAAAACACGTAGTACTTTGTGATGAACAGGGAGTACCACTAGGCTAGAAGCAACACTTTGTGATGAGCAATGAGTGTCACTAGGATAGAAGCAACACTTTGTGATGAACAGTGAGTGTCACTTTGACTGACATGATTGCTTTTCCTAACTATAGGAGTATTTGCCTATGCTAGAGTCATGAGAGAGATTCCCATCGACGCAAAGATTACGACCAGAGCTGACATTCAAGGACCGAGCTGCTATTGAGGTTATGGGTCTACGATACATTCTGTATGTGCCTGAGTTTCAGGCGAACATGGGTTTGCTAACTGCAACTTGCTGAGAGATGGCACTCTGAGACTTGTACATTTCATTTGTTGATGGGTGAGATGACAGTCACTTTGGAGGATGTTTACAAGATATTGAGGATACCGATCGATGGAGAGTTAGTACCCTATGATCGAGATGAAGATAGGGATGCACTGAGATGAGTGTTTCAGGATCCAGGATTGGAGATGAGGGCTAGACACATGGCATGGGACACGATGACATGGACTGGATTAGCACTACCATCAGCACTGGTAGGAGTGATTAGTGGGTTCTTATGTATCAGTTTTGTATTATGATGTAGACACCTTCGGGTGGTTGTAGCCATATGATTTTGACATCATTGTATCATGACACTTTTGATTATATGTATATGAAATGAGTCACCTTTGTAGCAGCTATATGCATGTGTACCTATGTGATGAGATGTTTCATGATGTATGTTTCTATGTGATGCTTATGATATGGATGCAAATATGATGCAATGCAATATTTTTATTCTTTTATGTTTTTAATGTTATGCATATGTAAATGTGAATGTATGAAATGCTAATGAATATGATAATGCAAATGACCATATACATGATGAGAATGTAAAATGTGCTAACATGTGTCGTGTGCAAGATGTGATGCAATTGTGATATCTATATGTATGTATGAAATGCTTATATGTGGTAATGCAGGTGAAACTACATGAAATGCAAATGTCTTTGGCGTGTCATTATACTCAGTCATGTGATAGCAAGCTACACCGACTCAAGAAGGACAATGGAAGTCAATCAAGAAAGGGGGATGGAAGATAGAAGATATGAAAGTGAAAGAGCTTCTTGTGCGTTATCATCATTGAGTTTTATTATGGGAAGTAGGTTATGACAATCGAGGCATATGTTCAACCTAGAAAGTCATTATACCTGTTTGCATGGAGATAAGACAGTCACAGACAAGGAATGCCCCAGTTCATACTAGACTCACAATGTCCTCATATCCTTGGACAAGTCATAGCATTACTAAGAGACAATCCATAGACAACAAAGAAAAATAGGTGACGATACCCCATCCTCGCCTTTCTAGTCAAAGACATCCTGGAGATAAAAATCTCTAGTCAGAGACATCCTAGAAAAGCTAAAAGACATGTCACTAAAAAGATAAAATCAAAAGAAAACCAAGACTCAACACCAACATCCACTGTAGTCCTCAAGTTTAGTGTCTCTTGTCACTCGTATAAGTCTATTTGATTGTGGTCACAATGTTTACTTTCACAAAAAGGATAGATAGCACTGAACCATATGTTGTCTGAGTCTGTTGAAAGATTTGATTTGTTGAAGCCCATTGTTGCTAATGTGTCTCATCTGAAACTGACTGAATCCATGAAACTGATACTTTATTGTGGAGAAGATGAAACTTTATTGTGGATTGTGATGCAAATGTTTCTTTATTACAGATTGTGTGCGAATAGACTGAAGGAAGCTGGAAGAAACTGTACTCCTTGAAACATGTGATGCTCTCAGTTCCACACCCATCACTAGACGTAGGATTTGCCTTAGCCATAGATAGGAGCTGATTTATTATGGATGGAAAGGGTGAAAAGGGAGGTTTATTATGAATGGCGAACCAATCTTAGGTAGATCAATAACAAGCCATGATGGGAGTGTGTAAGTTTATTGTGGATGAATAGGTTGTGAATGTGTGCAAAGTGAAGGGATGAAAGTGAATCCTGAAGGAGGGAGGAGCAATGTCTCTACATATGGCACTGGTGACCCAGTTTTCACCATGGTACTTGCCCAGGGCGCCACTGAAGTGGTTTTCACCATTGGACAAAATGTTTTTCTTTACTTTTTTTTTTGATTTTTTTGTTGTCACAAGGCATCTGTTTGCTAGGTTTTCACCAAGTAATGATTTTTATGTTTTTATGATTTTTTTGTATTTTTTAATTTTTTGAATTTTTTTTTTTAATATTTGAATTAGGATACTTTGAAGAGCTATGTGTAAAACCTGTGAAGGTGCATGCTATTGATAGGATCCTCTAAATTTTCACCCTCTCTGGTTGAGAGCTGATATGCCCCAGATCCATATGTTGCTGTAATGATGTAAGGACCAAGCCAATTTGGTTCGAATTTTCCCTTCTCTCTGTCTTGCTGATTTTTAGGATTTTTTCTGAGAACTAAGTCACCCACCTCAAATGTATGAGGCTTCACTTTATGATTATAGCTGTATTGTTCCTTGACTGAATGATGTGTAGCTTGAGTGACTATCTTCCTTGATGAAGGAACTGAGATAGAATTACTAGTGTGTGGACTACACAAGCCCATATGCATGTCACCTGAAGATGTTTGGGCATCCCTGATAACAAAGTCCTTTGAGGAAGCTCCATTAAAGGTCCATGATGTATCGCCAGAAGGGAAAGGATGTGTGGAACATGTGGATAAGTGATGAAGGCTTATGATTGCGAAAAGAAGTGAAAGTAGGATAGCATGATGGAGACTTAGGATCAAGAAGGATGCTTTTTAACTTGAAATTTTAGAACTTTTGCCCCCAGTTATTTTGATATTAGGGGAGATCAACTCTTGTTCTTTTTCTTTCATAGGATTTTTATCCTTGACTTTGATTTTTGCAGAGTCCAATAGCTTTTGATTTTGACTTGGACTAAAGGACTTTTCTTTATTTTTGAATGTTAGATTTTTCTTTTCAAAGCTTGATTTTTGATCCCCAAGGAGTAAGGGCTTTTGTAATTCTTGTTGATCCAAGTCTAGGAGAGGAGTAGAAATGGAATGAGTGGATGAAATGGTAAAGCTATGTGAGTTCTCAAGAGGGCTGGTGATACTCTCAATAGATTCCTTTTTGGAACCATTCTTAGGACTATTGATATCAAGAGATGCTTGCACCCCTAGATGAGATTTGCATTCAGACTTAGTAGCCACAACACTAGGTGGTTCACACCCAATTCCTTGCAAATTGTTTATAGATTGTCCCTGTTGAATGAATGTCTTAGCAGATAGTGGGAGTTGATCAACATGAAATATATACTCACCACATCCCATGTCTTTAAACTTGAAATTTTCTTTGTGCTCTTCTTGTTTTGATGTAGAAGCTTTTAGGGATTCTAGATCAACATATGCTGAAGAGGGAATAGCCTCTCAATTGACTGGTATTTTTATTTCTGATCTAGGTCAGAGATTGTTGCAATATATAAATGGATTTGGGTCAGCTTTGATGGTCACTTCAACTCCATTGTGTGGAAACTTGATGCATCGATGATATGTAGATGGTACTGCACTCATCTCATGAATCCATGGATGTCCTAGCAATATTTTGTATGTGAGATCAAGGTATAGGACTTGAAAAACCACATCCTTTGTAACTGGCCCAACTCTGAGAGGCAAGGTGATTGTGCCCTTGGATGAACGCTCTTCATCATCATATGCCTTGATGGTAATTTTGTTTATAGAATTCACAACTTTATCAGAATATCCCATTTGTTTAATAGTGCTCAATGTACAAATGTTCAGACCTGCTCCTCCATCTATTAGGACTCTTTTTATTTGATGTTTGTGTATGAAGGCTTCAATGTGTAATGGTGCATTATGTGGTTGACTTATGGAGGTGTCATTAGATTCTGTGAATGTAAGGGAGTGTGGAATGGAAAGGTATCCCACCATGGCTTGAAACTGGTCCACGTTCAGATTAGTAGGAATGGCAGTCTCTCAGGATTTTGTCAAGAATAGCTTTATGTGCGGGAGATACGCATAGGAGCTCAAGGATGGAGATAAACGAAGGTGTCTTCCCTAACTGTTCTACAAGGTCATATTCAAGCTTGGTTGATGAAGAAGTAGTGTTTTTAGCTGGAGCACCTTGCAAAGTGAATTTACCTCCATGAGTTGTGACATTACATTCAGAGGTAGGTTTGGAAGAAGATCCAATGCCTTTTAGGACAATCTTGGGTCTTTGGGTAGAAGTCTCAGGCGTTTTGTCCTTGATGATAATGGTAGAGACATAATTGTCCATCAAAATGTGATTGATAGTGGAATCATAGTTATAGGATGCTCTGGTATAGTTGGTTTGGTCATCTATGGCTGTAGATTTTCCCTTGTCATGCTTTGGGAATGGTTCCTTAAACATTTCATGTTCTTGATTGGATGAGTGTCCTTCAATCTTAATGTCACCTCTATCAATGAGATCTTGTATGATGTTCTTCAGTCGATGACAATTTCCTATTTTATGACCCTTGCTCTTATGGAACTCACAATACTCATCATCATTCCACCAATTTGGTTTGACCTTTGGTTCATATGGAGGAAAATCTAGAATTTTTATTACCTTGTTTGCCACTAGCTTTTTGAAAACTAACTCTAGTGGTTCTCCCAATGGACTATACTTCCTTCATGATCTGGAAGTTGTTTGAGTATTCACTTGATTGTTTGTAGAGCTTGATCCCAAAAAAATGATTTTTGGTCATATCGTATTGGCATCAACAACACCATCATTGATTGTGTTCTTGTTTTTGTTCCAAAATCTTGGCTTATCTTTTCCTTTAAAGTCATCTTTGTTTTCCTTGAATATCTTAATGACTCCTTGTTCAATTAGGACCTTTTCTATTGCTAAGCCTTTTTCAATGACGTCCTTGAAAGTGGACAAACAAGCTTTCCTTAGATCATAGCCAATGTCTTTGTTAACATTCTGAGTGAACATTTCTACCATTTGTTTTTGTGGAATTTCACAAGAGCATCTGCTAGCTAGATTTCTCCATCTTTGTAAAAATGATGAAAAAGATTCTCCATCTTTTTGCTTGGTGTTGCACAAAGTAGTGACTGATATGTCTGTCTCTATGTTGTAGGAGAAATATTGAATAAATGCCTCTGCTAAGTCACCCCATGACTTAATACTAGGTGGAGGTTGGGAGAACCATTCCATAGCTTGATCACCTAGGCTTTGTGGGAATAATCTCATCAAATATGTCTCTTTTGCTGCTACCTCAATGCAGGCTATGAAAAAATGTCTTATGTGTGCCTTAGGATCCCCTTTTCCTCTATACTTATCAAACTTAGGCGTCACAAAGTGTGTAGAAAAAGGAGGCATTGGAATGCTCTTGTAAAATGGATAAGGACATATGTCTCTCATTGTGTATGTTGGCTTCGGTGTATTTATGTCCTCCATTTTCTTTTGTAAGTCCCTGATTTGTTGCTCCAAATTGTTCTTAGGTGGAGATCGACTCCTTGGACCATACCCCATGCTCGAGGTACCATTTGGAGGAGGAGCATGTTGCATATATGGATGATATTGATCATACACATGTTCATATGGAGGAGGTCTATAATGATGTTGCGTATATGGACCACTTGGTAAAGATTCATGTTGAGGAATGAAATATCTGCTTTGTCCATGTATACCATACTCTACAGGCATGTCATGTTCTAATGTGTTGCCCCCAAATTTGACACAGGGTTTCCTTGTGTCCAAATTTTGAGCATGCCTTTGAATATCCAATTGCTTTGGTGGTTGATCCTTAGCATTGGTATGTGATTGAGCATATTTTTCTACATAAGACTTCCATGATGGTCTGCGAAGGTGAGTATCATATGCTTGACTATGTGTGTATGGGACCTTTGGTTTTTGAAACAAAGATGATGGTAATTCAGGCACCATATGTGGTCCTCTATTGCCTCCACTATTAGGCCTCCTTTGATCCATGTTGGAGTGAGTTTGTTGCAAAGGTCTATGCTCCATTATTTGAGACATGTCAAAATCATGAGGGATCTTGGTTCCACTTTGTGCCATCACTTGTAGAAAGTATTGTCTATCCCTCCTCATTATTTCCTCCACTAATCGATTAAAATGAGGATTCATAATGGTGTCTTCCACTTCTACTAAATGTACTAAAATGTTGTCCATATTGTCATTGTGTGTATCATTGTTGTTTGTAGTGTCCATGTTCTCAACATTTGGAATGTTTGTATAGGCATCCATGTCAGGTAATGTAGTATGATCAGAATTGAAAAATATATCATTGTCATACTCATAAGAACTCATGTTTGCGGATTCTTGAGCCTCTTTAGCTTCTCTCCTAGATTTTTGGGAACGAGTTTCAACCATGAACTAGGTATTGACCAAGATGTGAGACTAGATGAAAATGGAAAGAGTATGGAAGACCAAGAGTTGAATGGAAGACCAAGTATGTATGTAGTAGAGTAGGTGTGGCTTCCAAAGAGAGGATAGTTTCTCTTGATGAGGTAAGTTGACCTTGACTCTAAGTAATACCAAATGAGACCCAAAGGTGATAGACCGTGATGAGGGACCACTTAGCAAAATGTTGTTGTATGTAGTGTGTTGACAAAGCAAGATGAGGACAAGCAAGTGACCTTTTGACTCAAGTTTAGACAAACGTGAATGTAATTTAAGGTGTAAAGAAATGATGGACTGTGTGAGAACCAAAGACAAGTTGAATGCTAGATGAAACCTTGGAGAAATAACCTAGGAAGCTCAAGAATTCTGAAACTGACTGTGTTTGTTTGCTGGATTGTAAAATTTTTTCAATACTGAATACAGACGTGCTTGTATACTACACAGACATGATTTCCTGACACAGATGTGGTTCTGTTTAACACAGACGTGCTTTTGAGATTTTGTAAATGCAATGTCGATTCTGAGAACATAGACGCGTTTCTACCCTTTACAGATGCGGTTATACGACACAGACGCTATTATGTCAGACACAGACGCGTTTCTACAAAATTTGTGCAATTTTTTCCAATCTGTGAAGTTGTTTTGTTGTGACCAAATTTGATTGTTTGACTATTTTTCGTGACAAGAGGACACAGTGTTGATGAGGACTCAATGTTTGCAAGTGTCTAGACTCAAAAATATGACTCAAAGAAAGTGTGTTGTTCGATGTAAAATTGTTTTGCATACACTTGAAGACACAAAAGACACAATGTTTTACTGTTTGTTCTTGAATGTTTGAATGTTTAAAATAAGTCAAGCACAATTCTTATGGCTGGCCAAGACAATAGTTGTTGATCCCACATGGGGTTTTACCCTCGAGTCTACGCTATTCAGAGCAGATACTTAGATGCTTGACCTCACTGGCTCCACCCTCGACACTCACTTCTCAGGTCAGCCAAGCATCAGTCCCCATGAAAACTCCCCGTGGCGAACTTTGTTTCTCTACTAAGAACCGTATGTGTGTGGGCCGCTACTAGAGGTCCGACCTCCTGCCCCAACTAGAAGGATTTGGGCTTCTAAAACAAAAAGGTGCTAGTAAGGGCATCCGCACATGTGGCCATACATGCGGCACTTTCAGCTCTATAAATATAGAAGGCTCCCAGTCGGTAGGGGTTACGCCCTACAAATGATCAAATAAATTTGATCAAATGGGTTTATGGGGAGACATAGTGTCAGTATGAACTAATCAGCACACGTTATCCATAGTTTTCACCATGAATACAGTTGTTTATAGTGGTTCGGAAGAGGTGGGTTTTCCTTGCTACCACTTGGGTCATTCTCTCCTCACTAGTAGTCCTAATGACCACACAGGGAGACAGGCCCTCTAAAGATGAAACAAAAAGAGCCTATTGCTCAAGACACAAAAGACAATGGTTCAATTTTAGTGCACCAATTAAAGTGTTTGCTAGTCTATGAAAACAAAACACATAATAAAAATCCAAAAACCCTTGCCAAGGACCTGCAACAAAGATTTATTAGTAGTTTGGATTGTTTGAAATAATCACCCCTTCCTGCAAGCACACAAGTTAGGTAAATTTTAGATCCAAAAGACTTTGTGAAAATAGGGGCCTTCAACAAAACAATTTTGCTTTCAAGACAAGCTGTACCAATTTCGTTAGCTAGATCTGAAGATTTTAGCTCAAAATGAACTAGATCTGAAAAACTAAATGACTAAAAACTTGAATCACTAAAAATCCCAAAATGCAAAATAAGTGTACACAGACGTGGTTACCATAAACACAAACATGACTTTTGGACGCAGACACACCTGAAAACCACATAGACGCGGTTCCGAAACGTAGACACGACTTATGGACATAAACGCGCCTGAAAATCTCATAGATGTGATTTTTGGAATCTGCAAAAAAGAAAAAAGTTGTCGAGGGTGCAGATGCGATCCTAGATGTCGCAGACGCGACAGAAAACCAAAAATGCAATCTGAAAGTACGCTGACGTGAAAATATCAAAATGTTGTCAGAAATGTTAGATCTGCAACTTCAAAACACCAAATCTGCAACAAGGAGGTTAAATGCAAAAGGGACAAGAGTCTCACCGGGTGTGCCAAAATGTATACAGTGAAAATGGATAACAACAATGATAATATTGAAAGCCTAAATGGATTCAACCACAAAAACCCTAGCCTAACAACAACAAAGATCCACCATAACATATAAAGATTACCTAAGACAATGCAAATCAAATGAAATCACCAAGATTATACCATCACATGTCTAATAGAGTTTGCATCTCCATTCTTCCTATCTCCATTGATCTTGCTTGATATATTTGCTCTCAGATTTTATGTGCACAAGAGCTCAACAAAGAATGGAATGTGGTGGCAAGTAGGATCACATATGAAGGTGCAAAGCGTAGTGTAGTCAAGTGCATAATTGAATTAGCTAGGTAGTTAGGGTTTGATAATGAAGGAAGCATCTCCTTATATAGAAGACACTATATGGAATGGAGGGATAAGATTGAGAGGTGTAAACGGAGGTCGGCTATGATTAGAGGGTAGGTAAAGAAAATAATAAAATAATGAAAGGGGTAGGTAGTGTATGAATTAAGAGATGAATGACATGTGTCATGGGTAGAAAAGGCTAATGAATTAATTAAATAAATAAATATTTGTTAATTAATAGAAGTGGGATTAATGAAATAAGTAAGATATTTATTTAATTTAGGAAAAAGGGTAATTTAAATAAATAAATGTATTTATTTAAATGAGAAATAAGACTAGAAGAGGATAAATGAATTAATTAAATAAATAAAGATTTATTTAATTAATAGAAGAATTAGACTGGACAATTTTAGGTGTCTACAATATATTTGCCATTAGTTTCACAGAATGAGTCAACATATATGTCACAATTTCTAAGTTGCGAATACAACTGCTAGGCATGTCTTCTTAATCGATGTATAGTTCAATTCATAGTCTACAAGTGTTCTACTAATGTAATACACTATTGTTTCTTTCCCTTCTTCATCATGTTGTGCTAAGAGAGCTCCTAGTGATACATTCGTTGTTGAGATGTAAAACAACAATGGTTTCCCTTTGATTAATGATACAAGTACTAGAGGATTCCATCAAATATTCTTTGATTTGCATAAAGTATTCTTCACACTTTTGATCCCATTTGTATGGAACATTCTTGTGTAAAAGATGAGTGAATGGATGATATCTATCTGCTAATTGAGAGACAAATCTTTGGATTGATTGCAATCTCCCTTGTAGAGAATGCAATTGACTTATGTTCCTGGGTGACTCCATTTCAATGACAGCTTTGACTTTTTCTAGATCTACTTCAATTCCATGAGCTGATATAATGTACCCAAGAATTTTTCTAGAGGTTACTCTTGTTTATGGTGAAAATGGAATAACAATATTGAAAGACTAAATGGATTCAACCACAAAACCCTAGCCTAACAACAACAAAGATTATACCATCACATGTCCAATAGGCTTTGGATCTCCATTCTTCCTATCTCCATTGATCTTGCTTGATATATTTTCTCTTAGATTTTACGTGTGCACAAGAGCTCAACAAAGAACGGAAATGTGGTTGCAAGTAGGTTTGATCGCATATGAAAGTTTGAAAGCGTAGTCAGGGAGTTTGTTGATTAGTTGAATAACTAATTAGGGTTGATAATGAAGGAAGTATCTTCTTATATAGAAGACAATATAAGAAATGGAGGGATAATATTGAGAGGTGTAAAAGATAAATGGTCGGCTAGGATTAGAGGGTAGGTAGAGAAAATAAGAAAATAATGAGAGGGTAGGTAGTGTAGGAATTAAGAGATGAATGACATGTGTCATAGGTAGAAAAGGCTAATGAATTAATTAAATAAATAAAGATTTATTTAATTAATAAAGGAAGTGGGATCAATTAAATAAATAAAAGTATTTATTTAATTTAGGAAAAGGATAATTTAAATAAATAAATGTATTTATTTAAATGAGAAATGAGGTTAGAAAAGGATAAATGAATTAATTAAATAAATAAATATTTATTTAATTAATAGAAGAATTAGGCTTAAAATAATTAAATAAATAAAAGTATTTATTTAATTAGATAGAACAATTTTAGGTGTCTACAACTCCAAATGCACATTTCTTTGGATTCAATCTTAACTGATATTGTTCAAGCCTGTCAAAGATCTTGCCCAAGCTATTCAAATGTTCTTTCCTTTTATGAGATTTTGCAAGTATGTCATCTACATAATCTTCAATAAATGTATGCATCATATCATGGAAAAATATTTTCATGGCTCTTCGATAAGTTGCTCGTGCATTCTTAAGCCCAAATGGCATAACATTCCAATAGTAAGTACCCCATGCACAGGTGAATGCTGTCTTTTCTTGATCTCCAGGGATGATTTTTATTTGATTGTACCCCAAGAATCCATCCATTAATGAAAATATCTCATTTCTTGCTGATAAGTCTATAATTATATCAATGTTGGGCAATGGGAAATCATCTTTAGGACATGCCTTGATCAAATATTTGAAATTGGTGCAGACTCTTATGCTTTTATCTGGCTTTGACACTGACACAATGCTTGAAACCCACTCTGGATAGGCAACAAGTCTTATGAAACCCACATCCAATAGTTTCTTTAGCTCTATTTTTACAAGGAGAGCAATGTGTGGATGCATATTCCTTAGCTTTTGTTTAACTGGTTTTTGTTTTGGATCAACATTGAGATGGTGCATGATAAGATTTGGATCAAGTCCTGGTATGTCTCCATAGGACCACACAAAATTTATTTCTTTGTTTGAAGAATTCCATGTAGTCCTTCCTCTCTTCATTTGATAATGATGCATCAGGATGGAATTTGGGGTCCTTTGATGTACCAATATTTATTGCTTCTATTGACTCTATTAAAATAGCAGATCTCGCTTGAAAATATGTAAGGAGGGTGTCAAAATTTCCATTTTCTGGCACCTCAGGGAGGTTTTCACCATCAGATACGTCCTTTATTTTTCCTCTTGATTGATCTAGTGTTGCCATGAAATGGTTTTCAACACTAGGTCTTTTTCCTTGTTTTATTTCAATTTTGTGACTCGAAAGTTTGGCACTCACCTGAATTCAAGAAGTATTACTTGATTCTATGGTGGAAGATATTGTTGGCATTATAAAAGACAATAAGAGATTGTTGGCATTTCAATTAGGATATTGAGAAGGTTGTTGATAATTATGGATATAACTGATTAAGGATGTTTACTGTCTTCAGAATATTATTTTATCATAGAAATTGATTTTCTGATTTATTATGATGTTGCCATATCTTAAGAAGTATGTTTTGAAGAGAATTAAGATGTCGGTAAAAGACACAGAAAGAATGTGATGAATAAGGGGAGGAATAAGTTATTCAATGGGAAACTATTACCGAGTTAGACAATGATGAGATCATGTTGTTTAGATTGTTTTGATATCCTACATATGCTATTGTTTGTAAGGTTAATACTATACTATGTTACCGAGCAAGGAACCTAGTCGGTAAACCCTAAGGAACCTAGTTGGTAAACCCTAAAGTTTTCGCTATCAGTTAATGAAGGCAGAATGTCTACCGAGTGAAGTTTAGTATTTACCGAGTTGCAACCGAGTAATAATAGAATGCATTGGATGTATGCATGCGTTATTTAATGATGGAAGTTGATGAGCTGGTTATGATTAAATGATTGATACAATGTGTATGAATTTTGTTAAGGATCTATGGCAATGGAAGATCAGTAGGAAGATCTACAACTCAGATTGAATCGCAATACACTAGCACAAGTTCCAAGAAATGTATGCAAGTTCCAAGGTGAGGTAAAACATTTTCCGACCAAAGGATACATTGAACTTGGTCAAGATTGAAGATCTGATGGCTATGATTGATCATGGGAAATGTGATCAAAGAGATTAAGCAGTTAGCAAATTGTTTATAAATAAGGAACTGTTGATAAACAATGTATGCGGGCAAGTGTAAGCACAGGGATGCTACATAGTGATTACCGAGCACATAAGCTTGAAGACCTATTTGAATAATAGAGTAAGGAGCCCAGCAGATGGACAAGATAAGTCCTATGACTAGATTGTATTGAGCAAATAAGAATCTGCTCTAGCATTTTAGATGCAAAGTTGTAGACATACTCATTACTGTTATTTATTTGTAAGTGACAGAAAATCTCTTAATCGAGTGGACTTAACAATCTTATTTGTAAATCCTCTAGCAAGGTGACATTCTGATTGAGTGTTTGAAACCCTTTAACAAGGTCACCTCTAACAAGGTGAAGATCCTAACAAATCTGAGGGAAATCCCTTAACCGGGTCACATCTAGCAATGTGTTTGTAATCTTTAACAGGATTTGCTTTTAACCGAGCATACTCTAGAAGAGTATATTTCTTAGTGGGTTTGAAATCCCATAGTGGTTTTTCCCTTTTTGGGTTTCCACGTTAAATCTAGTGTTATGAGTGTTGTTATGATTATGTGTTCTTAAGTTTGTATGTTTTACAGTTTTGGTTACATATATCTGTTAAAGCTACTGAGGTTGAATTTGTTGAATATATTGAAGATTAAGTTTGTATGATTCACCCCCCCCTCTCATCTTATTAAAAATTAGCATCAAAGTTATTAATTGGTATTAGATCTTTGGACTCTGGAAGAAAAGTTTAAAGGTACTTGAGGAAAAGATCCAAAGATGTATAAGAGGGATGCACCGAAGCTAAATAAGTCAAGTTTTTCTACATGGTAGAAAAGGATGAAGATGCACCTATCAGGAATTGGAGAATATGTTGTATATTATCTGGAGAATGATTTCATTACACCTAGAACCTATCCATTGACAATGGAAGAGATAAAGGTAAAGCAAGAACACATTCAAGCAATGATTGAAATAACATCTGCATTGACTGACTCAGAGTTTAATGATCTAGAAGGCTGCAATGATGCCAAGGCAATGTGGGACAAGCTCATATCTATGTATGGTGGTGATGAACATGTTCAAAGAGAAAAAGTGGACAGTCTAAGAGGACAACTTGGATCTATGAGAATGAATGAAGGTGAGAACATAACCCAATACAATACAAGGTTAAAGGAGATTGTCAATCAAATCAAAGGAGTAGGAGGAACCATTGAAGAGAAGGATGTCACAAGCAAGCTATTAAGAATCCTTCTACCTACTTATGCAATCTAAGTGTCTGCAATCAATGAATTGAGGTCTACACCCAATATGCCAGTTTCTTTGGATGCTACTATTGGTAAGCTACATGCATTTGAGTTAAGTAACTTTGATAACAATGGGTCTTCTGTAAATAAAATTGAGTCTGCATTTAGTTCTTTTCATCTTGATGAATCTGATGATTACAATGATAGAAAGTATAAGTACTTTGAAGCGAATCACAATGGAGCAAGTGAAATATTTTGCAAAAATATGGAGGAGGTACATAAACTTTATGAAGAAATCAAAAAGCAAGAAGAGTTTGAAGCACTATTAGCCAGAAGGCTACCGAGAGGAAAAGGTAAGTACAAAGAAAAGTTGCCTTTGAAATGTTTTAACTATGATAGAATAGGACATATGGCTTCTAATTGTCTTGACAAAGAATCCAGTGAAAAGAGAGATTATCGAGATGATAGATAGAAAGATAATCATTACAGAGGACATTGAGACTTCAGAAGAAGAGATAAAAAGACATGTCTAATAGTTGATGAAGAATCTAATGATGATAAATCAGATGAAACTGATACAGAGGAAGTTGTTTATGTGGCTATCAAAGATGGATCCGATGAAGAAAGGTACGAAGAAAAAGCTTTAATATCTCACATAAATACTAATGATTCTTGGATCATAGATAGTGGATGCTCACATCACATGACAGGTGATAAACACAAGTTTGTTATGTTAGAAGATTATGATGGAGGTTATGTAAGATTTGGTAATGATGCACCATGTCCAGTGAGAGGTAAATATCTATAACACTTCTTGACAGTGCTAAATGTAATGATGTTTATTGGGTTGAAGGTTTGAAATACAATTTGTTGAGTGTAGCACAACTAAACAATACAGGATACCGAATAGAGTTTCAGAAAGGAATTGTCAAAGTTCATGACAAGCATGGAAAGTTAGCAGCTACTAGGACACAAACAAAAGGTAACACATTTCACCTTGACTCAACTCAGAATAAGTGTCTATATGCAAAGATAGATGATACCTGGTTATGGCATAAAAGGTTTTGTCATGTAAATTTTGATAATCTGATCAAAATAAGCAAGAAGCACCGAGTAAGAGGTATACCGAGTTTTGAGAAACTTGAGAATGCTATATGTCGAGGATGCCAGATGGGTAATATGACAAGATCAAGCTTTACAAGCAAGTCCTACACTTCTAAGGGAATTTTAGATCTTGTGCATACTGATCTTTGTCGTCCTATGAAAGTTCAGAGTTATTATGGTGATAAGTATTTCATATTATTTGTGGATGATTACTCAAGAATGATGTCAATAATGTTTTTAAAAGAAAAATTATAAGCTTTTGAAATGTTTAAATGGTACAAGGCAAGAGTTGAAAATGAAACAAGAAGATAACTAAAATGTCTTCGATCTGATAGAGGAGGTGAGTTCACTTCTGATGAATTTAACTTATACTGCAATGATCATGGTATAAAGAGGCAAGTATCTACACTGAGAACACCCTAGCAAAATGGGATAGCCGAGAGAAGAAACAGATCAATTGTGGATTCTGCAAGAACCTTGATGATAGAAAAGAAGGTACCTCAAACATTTTGGAGAGAAGCAATCAGCACCACAGTTTACACCCTGAACCGAGTACAACTGAAGAAAGCAACTTTGAAGACACCATATGAAATCTGGAATGACAAGAAACCTAATGTAAGTTATTTTAAAATTTTTGGAAGTAGATGCTATGTTCACAAAGATGACAGAAATGGTAAGTTTGATCAGAAAAGTGAAGAAGGAAAATTTCTTGGATATTCTTCTAGAAGCAAAGCATTTAAATGTTTGATCAAATCATCTAACAAAATAGTAGAAATTGCAAATGTGAAAATTGATGAATTTGCAAAAAGAAATGATGAAAGAAACTCCAAAGAACCAGAAGATTATGAAGGATTTGTATATGTTCAACCAAGAAGTCCTAACGAAAAAACTGTTGAAGGAAATGAAGAGAATATCCAGTTACCAAGTGATGAAGAAGATGTTGGCATATGGACACTCCAATGAGACATTGTATGTGATTGAAGGTTTTGTTATTGATGGCAACCTTGCAATCCTATGGCACCGGCAAGATATCATATCAACAAGTATTACATAGGCAAGATAGTGCACTGACATCAACAAGGACACCAACACTGACACAGAAGAAAAGATGTATACCGACATAAAGGCCGACAGGATTTTTGTTATGTAATATTTTGTTTATTATTGTAAGCTGACTTGGCAAATTGTAAAATGATTCTTGTATATAAAGGAGATCATTGTAGACATTTAAAAAGGAATGTAAGAAGCATAAAGGAAATTATTAGGCAGACCTAATGTGCGAATTATAGGTCAAGGGTATATGTAAAGAACAAAGAAAGAACTGGTACTGAATCTGGCATTAAAGATGCTACTATAAAGTAGTACAAGTCATTGTATTAATATAATCCTTATTGTAAGTCAGTGTGACTTCCCATTGAGCAGTGAGCTCTAGGTAGTTGGCCTTTCTACATGTGCAGGCCCCTATTGTAAGTAATATTCTCTTATTGGCCAGTGAGTGAATATTGTGGGTCACAAATCCCACCGAGGTTTTTCCCACACTGGGTTTCCTCGTTAAACATCTTGTGTTATGGTGTACTTTTCATGTGGATATTCTTGATTCTAATTATTGCATACCGGTACGCTGTTATATTATGTTCTGCATGTTTCAACTTAAGAAATTCTTATTATCAGTTAGATACTGATTCACCCCCCCCCCTCTCAGTATCTGTGGGAACCCTAACAATTGGTATCAGAGCTTGGTCCTCTACTTTCAAAAGGCTAACAACTCGAGGAAGATCTTGACACCGGTAAAGATGGAAAATCTGATGAAGCAACTTGAAGGAGCTCTTACAGACTATGATGCAGAGAAATTGAAAAATATCAAATTAGAAGATGATTTGAAAGCTGCTAAGGATATCATTTAGGCACTTCAAGAAAATTTTACTGTTGCAAGAAATAAGAGAAGAGAACTTTGTGAAAAATTACAAAATGAGAATGATGAAAATGAATCACTCAATGACATGATAAGCAAGTTGAAACAAGAGATCATGACAACAAAAAATAAAATGCAGGATATGACTATGAGATTTTGCAAAGAGATTGAGGACAGGAAGAAGAATGAAGAAGAATTGACCAGAAGACTAAGTGATGCAGCAAATGAGAACACAAGACTTAGCTATGAAAATGACATGTTGAAGACAGATCTGATGCATACTCAAAATGACTCAAATGAACTAATGAGACAAAAAGAAATTTTGGAAAGGGAACTGGAAACTGCGAATCAACACAAAGAAAAATTCAAGAAAAGCTCATAGGAACTTGGTACCTTGCTGAAGAATCAAAAACCTAAAGGTGACACTTCTGGAATTGGCTTTGAAGTTGGTGAAAGCTCCGGTACTACAAATACTCAAGATCACAGCAAACCGGTAAGACAACTTAATGCTTATAAATTTAATGGAAGATGCTTTAACTGTAATAAGTATGGTCATAGAGAAAATAAATCTAGATCTAGGAATTATCAGAATATCAATACACCCACTAGTCAATGTTCAAAATGCAACAAAGTTGGTCATAACTCTGAAAAACTGCAGAATGAATGTGAGATGTTATGTTTGTGGAAGATTTGGACACTTATCAAATCAATGTAGAACACAAACCGGCATAGGTTATGGGAAAGTTATTCAGAAGAATAATGTAACTTGTTATGCATGTAACAAAATTGGGCATATTGCTAAATTTTGTAGAAATAAAGGAACACCGATAGACAACAAAAGTGCTAGCTTGAAAGGTAAAGAAAAGGTTGAAGAGGTTAAGCAAGAATTCTCAAAGCAATGGATTAGAAAAGCTAATCTAAATATTGGGAATACTTCTCCACCGGTAGAACCAACAAATGCTTCACCGATAGGACAGAATGATGCTTCACCAACAGGACAAAGCAGTACTCCACCGACATGAAGTTCTTCATCTAATTGAAGAAAATTTCCTTGAGGGTTTGGCAATGAAATAACACATATGCTAATTATTCCCTCGGTTAGAGATAAGAAGTTGAAAATTACTTATTACCGGCAGACAATGTTAAGTGAATACTTAACCGACATGCAATTAATGTGGTAGATGGCAAAGCGAAGATTTTGAGCTAAGGCATTTTGAGAAAGAAGCAAGCACACTCCAAGTAATCATCCATCCAAGGCAGTAAAAGGTATTTAATCATGGCATCCACCTCTACAATTGAATACATAGCCAACCCTACTGTTGTTGAAGTAATCAAAAGACCTAGGCCCATATTTCAGTTAGTCCCCGAGATAGCAAAGAAGGATGATACCTTAGGTGCATTTTCTCAAATCCCTAAGGGAATTGTATATGTTGAAGACCCTAGAATGTACATCCACTACAATATTGAAGAGTTAGGAGATGAGGAAATCAAAACCATGTATAAAACTATAATATGTGATGATACCAGCAATGTTAAAGATGAACACAAGGTTATTGAAACCCTAGGATTCACAGAAATCCTTAGCATTCCTGAATTCCCTAAGGATGTGATTAGGATAGTGTTAAGCAGAGTTCATGGAGAATTTTTCTGGCTAGATGCAATCCATAAGATCACCAAGGAAGCTATGAAAGCTGTCACAGGGTTACCGACCACTGGTAAGAGACCAGATAAAACCAAGAAGGTTCCAAATGACCTAGTTACAAAACTAACTAGTGCAACATTCGATAAGAGATCTCTAAGGGTTAATGATGTAAAAGATATCAATGTGAGATTCATAAGTATGATATTAGGTTACAAAGCCACTCATGCCAATAGACTTAACTCAGTTTCAAGTTTATGCATTAAGAGTGCTTATGATATGGTAACAGACAATGCAAAAATTGACATTTGTGAATGGTTAAAGGATGAATTAATAGACAACCTTGGAAAGATAAAGAAGGACAAGAAAGGAACTTTTAGATTTGGAAATCTGTTAGTATGTCTAATGCTACACATAACAAAATAGGTTCCTGGTATAGGTTATAAAGAACTTGGATATGACATATCGGTAGGAAAACAATTAACTGAACTGTTCAATACCATGGGTGAGAACAAGGAGAACAATATTCATGACTTTTTCTAAGCATTGAAGACCAAAATGAAGCAAAGAATAAGGTTATCTCAGAAAATAGTAGACAAATACAAAGATGATATATGCTTTGTTATTAAGAAAGATGAAATCTAGATGGAGGCGGTCATCCCAAGGACAATTTGGGTAACCGAGATGGGCTATGAGATAGATGATCACATAGTTGAAATTTATGCCAAAGCACTTCTGGAAGCCCCCAATGAACCCAAGGAAGAAGTATTTGGTAGTGCTAAGACTATAGAAAGCCAAATACAATCAAAGAAAAGAGTAAAGAAGGTTGAGACATTTGTAAGGAAAGGATCCAGGCAAGCAAAGGCCATTAAGGAAGATGTACTAAAGAAAACCGACATAACAGAAGATGAGTTGGTAGCTCCACAACCTGAAGCTCATCTATCACCGGTAGGTACTTCTTTGGAAGGTGACATGCCAACAACTTTTAAAAGAGTTGTTAGAAAAAGAGATCCCTCACCGGCAACCACTCCTTCACCTAGAAGGACAAGGCAAAAGCAACAAGCAGTGAGATCTCCGGTTAGAAAGGTCACACCCAAGAAGAAGCTGACACCAAAGAAAAAGAAAAGGACAAACAGTGACTTGGCACCTCTAGATATATTGTTAAATGAAATCACAAAGGAAGGAAAACTGAAAAACATAGGAAAAATTTATGACACTCTATCTGCTGATGAGAAAGAGCAAGTTGAGGAAAGTGTGATACTACATATGGACATGTACAAGAAATTTTTGATGGAAGTAGCAAATGAAATTCCTGATGATTTGTTGAAATGACTTGAGGCCAGAAGACAAGCAGTGATAGAATTAGATAAGAAAATAAAAATAGAGAAACTACTTGCTGTATATCCAGTAAACGCTCCCAAGGAAATTGATGATTTGATTGCTCAGGCAAACCGGTCAGTATTCTCTACTGCACACCAACATATTTCACTGATGGCAGGAAGAGTTACTAAAGTAATAGAGGAAATAGAAGATGGTTGGGATATATTCCTCATTGACAAGGAAAAAGAAGAAGAATACAGGAAACCTAAGCCTATAAAGGTATATCAGAAGGATAGGGACAAGGGGAAAGGCAAAGTTGGTGGACCACCAAGCATAAAAGTTAAAGACAACCTACCCCCACCTATGAAAATTACAACTATAGAAGATCAACCGACCGTAGAAAGTATGGATGTAGAGGATAGAAATCCTAATTTTGAAGTCCTATATACTGTAAATGTTGATACCCAAAAGATCAACATAATAGTTGATAAAGATACAACTGACAAATCAGATATGGCTAAAGAGCCTCCGGTAGCAGGGGAAACAGAGAAACCGACAGAGGACACAGAGAAAAAGGTAGAGACTAAGGTATAGATATAGACAACACAACATATACAGAAACCAACAGAGTTAAAGGCTCTAGAATAGGTTCATAAGGAAACAGTGCCACCGGTAAGTAGTGAAGTGGGAAGACCAGTGCTAAAAGAAATGCAAACACAAACTGACCTGCCAGAGGTCAATACAAGCATGGTTACTTCCACTGGTACTCAGATTATTGGATCATCATCAACATTTAAGTCAACAAATGTGATTGAGGTACTACTTGCCTCCATTAAGAAAATAACTGACTGCAGTTCACAGGCTTATAAAGCAATAGATGATTCTATACCAATTTTGAAGGTAATAGCTCCAAACTGTAACATAGATAATAAAGATTCTTTAGGACAATTGGATACATTGTATAAATATATTTCTAAAAACATTGAGAAAATAAAGGAAGAATCAATAAAGGATAAGGTAGAGAAAGAGAAACAAAAATTCTTTGATGGGGAAATAAAGAAGTGTAATAGAGATTTTGACACACTTCTACTAGAACTATGTAGTTTGTTGAAAGAATACAAAAATATGTATAAAGATACATGTAAAACAAACTTTTTAACTGTAGATATTGACAAGAAAATAAGCAAGGCATAGGATGAGATAAATAAACTTGCAGATAATTTTGTCAACTCATCGGATTCATTATCAATTTTTGAAGACAAGATAACAAATTTTGAGGAAGAATTACTCAAACTAGAAAGAGAGAATAATAAACAAGGCAAAGCATTTGAGATCTAAACTGAGTCCAAGATTGGACTATTTAGCATCTCCGTGGAAGGAAATCTCAGAGTGCATTTACACAAGGCAGCAAAACATTGGCAGAGCATTTGCAACATCTCACCGGTACAATAAAAAGAACTGAGACAACAATAAAAGATAGTAAGAAATTTATGGATAGTTTAAACTTAATTTTGGGAGATCTTTTTTAGATAATAACTACCTAGCTACAGGGTTGAGGATATGGATAGATGTAACTACAAACTCTACTGACATCTTGACAACCTTTGTCATTAATGCCAAAGGGGGAGTAGTGGATGAGAAAGTTCAAAACACAAGAATCATATGCTCAGGGGGAGCTCTCACATTTTTGGTAAACATTTTTGGACTATACATTTTTGGATACTTTTTTGAAATTTCTCATGAATGTTGCCATCAATGCCAAAGGGGGAGATTGTTGGCCTATGGACATTCCAATGAGACATTGCATGTGATTGAAGGTTTTGTCATTGATGGCAACCTTGCAATCCTATGGCACCAGCAAGACATCATACCAGCAAGTATTACACAGGCAAGATAGTGCACCAGCATCAACAAGGACATCGACACTGGCACAGAAGAAAAGATGTATACCGGCACAGGGGCTGACAAGATTTTTGTTATGTAATATTTTGTTTATTATTGTAAGCCGACTTGGCAAATTGTAAAATGACTCTTGTATATAAAGGAGATCATTGTAGAAATTTAAAAAGGAATGTAAGAAGCATAAAGGAAATTATTAGGAAGACCTAATGTGCAAATTATAGGTCAAGGGTATATGTAAAGAACAGAGAAAGAATCGGTACTGAATTTGGCATTGAAGATGCTATTATAAAGTAGTACAAGTCAATAGATTAATATAATCCTTATTGTAAGTCAGTGTGACTTCCCATTGAGCAGTGAGCTCTAGGCAGTTGGCCTTCCTACATGTGTAGGCTCCTATTGTAAGTAATATTCTCTTATTGGCCAGTGAGTGAATATTGTGGGTCACAAATCCCACCGAGGTTTTTCCCACACTAGGTTTCTTCGTTAAACATCTTGTGTTACGGTGTACTTTTCATGTGGATATTCTTGATTCTGTTTATTGCATTATTTCCTGCATACCGGTACACTGTTATATTATGTTCTGCATGTTTCAACTTAAGAAATTCTTATTACTGGTTAGATACTGATTCACCTCCCCCCCCTCTCAGTATCTGTGGGAACCTTAACAGAAGATCATACAGAATCTGCTGAGCCTATATTAGCCAAGTATGTAATAACAAATCATGCATCAAGTCAGATTATAGGAGATTAGAATGATCCAGTGATGACAAGGAATAAACTGAGATAGAACACATGTTTGATATCTAAATTTGAACCAAGGATAGTGAAAGAGGCATTTAACAGTGAAGATTGGATAAATGCTATGATAGAAGAGATTGATTAAATCAAGAAGAATGACACATGGACATTGGTCCCAAGACCGAAGGACAAAAATGTAATCGGTACAAAGTGGATTTTCAGAAACAAGCTAAATGAAAAAGGTGAGGTCATTTGAAATAAAGCAATGATAGTTCTGATACTTAATATAAGTATAGATCTGATAGCCAACAAGATGAGAGGGGGGGGGGTGAATCATACAAACTTAATCATTAATGAAAACATCAGATTCAACCTCGGTAACATATATCAGTCATAGAATAAAAACTGTCAAACTTCCAAACTCAAAAGCATATGAACAATATAAACCTCATAACACTAGATTTAACGTGGAAACCCAAATAGGGAAAAACCACTATTGGATTTCGGACCCACTAAGAAATATACTCTTCTAGAGTATGCTCAGTTAAAAGCCAATCCTGTTAAACATTATAAAACACATTGCTAGATGTGACCCGGTTAAGGGATTTCCCTCAGATCTGTTAGGATCTTCACTTTGTTAGAAGTGACCTTGTCAAAGGATTTCAAACACTCATTTAGAATGTCACCTTGTTAGAGGATTTACTTATAAGACTGTTAAGTCCACTCGGTTAAGAGATTTCCTGTTACTTTCACAAGCTAACAATAATACAATCTATCTGCAACTTTACATCTATAATGCTAAAGCAGATTCTTATTTGTTCTACACAATCTAGACATAGAACTATTCTGGTCTATCTGTTGGGCATCAATACTCTATTATTCCAATAGGTTTTCAATCTTTTGTGCTCGGTGATCACTATGTAGCATCCCTATGCATACACTTGCCCGCATACATTGTTTATCGATAGTTTCCTATTTATAGACAATCATCTAACCGCTTAATCTCCTTGATCACATTTCTCATGATCAATCATAGCCATCAGATCTTTAATCTTGTCTAGGTTCATTATATCTTACGATCTGAAAAATGTTTTACCCTACCTTGGAACTTGCACAATCATCTTGGAACTTGTGTTAGGGTTATGCGATTCAATCTGAGCTGTAGATCTTTTTGCCGACTTTCCATTGCCTTAGATTTGTTAACAAACTTCTTGCACAACTTACCAATCATTGATCCACTTAGCTCATCAGCTTCTTTCATTAAATATCACATGTAACCATTTAATGCATTCTGTTATAGCTCGGTTACAACTCGGTGAATACTAAACTTTACTCGGTAGACATTCTGTCTTCATTAACCGACTGTGATAACCTTAGGGTTTACCAACTAGGTTCTTTGCCTGATAACATAGTGTAGTATTAACCTTTACATTTTACAACATATGTATGATGTTAAAACAATCTAAAACATTAAGATCTCATCATTGTCTGACTCGGTAGAGTTGCCCATTGAATAACTTATCCCTTTATTCATCATATTCTTTCTTGTGTCTTTACCGACTTCTTTATAATCTTCATATCATATTTTTTAAGATATGGCAACATCATACTAAATTAGAAAATCAATTTCTTGACATTAATGACAAAATAATAATATCAAGACAGTAAAACATCTTTAATCAGTTATGTCCATAATCATCAACAACCTTCTTAATATCCTTGTTATATTGCCAACAAGCAAGACTAGTTTGCAAAGGTTATGCTCAAGAAGAGGGAATTGATTATGGTGAGACTTTTGCACCTGTGGCAAGACTTGAAGGAGTAAGAACATTGTTGGCATATGCTGCTTACAAGAATTTCAAAGTATATCAAATGGATGTCAAATCTGCATTTCTGAATGGTATATTAGAAGAAGAAGTTTTTATTGAACAACCTGAAGGATTTGTTAAAGGAGAGAATAAAGATCAGGTATGTAAACTGAACAAAGCTTTATATGGTTTGAAACAAGAACCTAGAGCATGGTATGAAAGATTGTGCTCTTATTTAATCAAGATTGGTTTTATAAGGACAAGTGAAAACAACAATATGTACATGAAGAATGATGAAAATGAAATACCGATCTTAATCATATTTGTTGATGATATTATCTTTTGTGGAAATGACTCTTTATGCAAGAACTTTAGAAATGAAATGAGAAAATAATTTGAGATGTCATTAATCGATGAGATAAAGTATTTTATAGGTCTACAAATATTGCAAATGAAAGATGAGATTTTCATTACTCAATCCAAGTACATAAAGGAAATCTTGAAGAAATTTGGAATGGAGGATTCAAAACCAGTAAGTACTCCTATGACTACCAACTATAAACTATCAAAGAATGATGAATCTGCATCTGTTGATGAGACACTTTACTGATCTATGATTGGAAAGTTGCAATATGTTGTTCACAACAGGCCAGATATAACACATGCACTAGGTATAGTTGCAAGATTTTCTGGAGATCCCAAGGAAACACACATGACAACAATCAACAAAATTTTTAGATACTTGAAAGGCACTGAGGATTATGGCTTAGTATATCAGAAATGAAATGACTTTGATTTAAAAAATTATACTGATGCTGATTGGGTAGGCAACATAGATGACAGAAAAAGCACAAGTGGTGGAGCTTTCTTTATAGGAGAAAGACTAGTGAGTTGGCTTAGCAAGAAACAAGGATGTATTTCACAGTCAACAGTAGAAGCTGAATATGTTGCTGCATCATTGAATTGTACCAATATAGCATGGATCAAACAACTGTTGGAAGGCATAAATGAGAAAGTTACCGAGCCAATAACTATATTCTTTGATAATACTAGTGCCATTAACATTTCAAAGAATCCTGTTATGCACTCTAAGACAAAGCACATCTCTATCAAATATCATTATCTTAGAGAAGAAGTTCAAGAGAAGAAAGTGGTGTTGGAGAATGTTAGCTCAAAGGAACAAATAATAGATATTTTCACCAAGCCACTGCCAAGGGACACTTTTGAGTATCTCAGAAGTAAGTTAGGGGTCCTACCCCTATCTTCTACTCACTGACCAAGTTCGGTGAATGCATCAATTCGATGACTCTAAAGAATAACTTTTAGGAGTTGATGTTGATTTACACACTTTAGGATGTTTTCTAAAGGTGTGCAGGAAACAAAAATAGGGAATAGGAAATGAAGATAAAATGCTCTAACCGAGACTGAGTTGATACTGAACAACAAAGGAATTACTTCACATAGGAAGAAATTATGTATTAGTTTTCTTTTGGCATTGTTGTCAAAGGGGGAGAAGACTAATGACAGGGGGAGAGCATTTCAACAATCTAAGCAATCACAATCACAACAATCTGAATTCGAATCTTTTTAGGTCAAATCAATTGGTTTTGCCATCACTGCTAAAGGGGGAGATTGTTGGCATTATAACAGACAATAAGAGATTGTTGGCATTTCAATTAGGATATTGAGAAGGTTGTTGATAATTATGGATATAACTGATTAAGGATGTTTACTATCTTCATAATATTATTTTGTCATTGATGTCAAGAAATTGATTTTCTAATTTAGTATGATGTTTCCATATCTTAAGAAGTATGTTTTGAAGAGAATTAAGATGTCGGTAAAAGACACAGAAAGAATGTGATGAATAAGGGGAGGAATAAGTTATTCAATGGGCAACTATTATCGAGTTAGACAATGATGAGATCATGTTGTTTAGATTGTTTTGATATCCTACATATGCTATTGTTTGTAAGGTTAATACTATACTATGTTACTAAGCAAGGAACCTAGTTGGTAAACCCTAAGGTTATCGCTATCGATTAATGAAGGTGGAATGTCTATCGAGTGAAGTTTAGTATTTACCGAGTTGCAACCGAGTAATAACAGAATGCATTGTATGTATACATGCGTTATTTAATGATGGAAGCTGAGGAGCTGGTTATGATTAAATGATTAATACAATGTGTATGAAGTTTGTTAAGGATCTATGGCAATGGAAGATCGGCAGGAAGATCTACAACTTAGATTGAACCGCAAAACCCTAGCACAAGTTCCAAGAAATGTATGCAAGTTCCAAGGTGAGGTAAAACATTTTTTGATCGAAGGATACATTGAACCTAGTCAATATTGAAGATCTGATGGCTATGATTGATCATGGGAAATGTGATCAAAGAGATTAAGTAGTTAGCAAATTGTTTATAAATAAGGAACTATTGATAAACAATGTATGCGGGCAAGTGTAAGCATAAGGATGCTACATAGTGATTACCGAGAACATAAGCTTGAAGACCTATTTGAATAATAGAGTAAGGAGCCCAGCAGATGGACAAGATAAGTCCTATGACTAGATTATATTGAGCAAATAAGAATTTGCTTTAGCATTTTAGATGCAAAGTTGCAGACATACTCATTACTGTTATTTATTTGTAACTGACAGAAAATCTCTTAACTGAGTGGACTTAACGGTCTTATTTGTAAATCCTCTAGAAAGGTGACATTCTGATTGAGTGTTTGAAACCCTTTAACAAGGTCACCTCTAACAAGGTGAAGATCCTAACAGATCTGAGGGAAATCCCTTAACAGGGTCAAATCTGGCAATGTGTTTGTAATCTTTAACATGATTTGCTTTTAACCGAGCATACTCTAGAAGAGTATATTTCTTAGTGGGTCTGAAATCCCATAGTTGTTTTTCCCTATTTGGGTTTCCATGTTAAATCTAGTGTTATGAGTGTTGTTATGATTATGTGTTCTTAAGTTTGCATGTTTTACAGTTTTAGTTACATATATCTGTTAAAGCTACCGAGGCTGAATCTGTGCAATATATTGAAGATTAAGTTTGTATGATTCAGCCCCCCCTCTCATCTTATTAACAATTAGCATCAGAGTTATTAGATATCTTGGGTGTTTTTTCTTCTAAGACATTAAGATATACGACTAAATCATGACCATTGGAAAAGACATCCAATTCAGGTTTTTCTAGGTTATCCCAATCAATTAGTTCTGGATGAAGTAGGGGTAAGTCATAGTCATAGTCATTGTTGGGTGTTTCAAATTTTATGACATAATAGTTATAGTTTTCCGTAGACTAGGTAATGTCATAGATATAACTCTCTCGAGGATAGTCTCTCCCAAGTTCTCTCCAATCAGCTTTAATGAAATCGGGATTGGTATTTTGTGATTCACTATCAAGTGACTCATCATCTGACGTTTGTCCCTCAAACAAATGGATTATATCAACACATACATATATGATACTATAGGTTCCCTCTTGATCAATTTCAATAGATTAATTTGTATCTTGAAGTTGGCATACTTGTGGACATGACATAGAGGATTCTGTTGCTATCTTCTGTCTTCTCTCAAACTCAACTTCTTCTAGACTAATAGTTAATCCTACTTGACTATCTATTAATTATTCTATGGTTATTCCATACCTTAATATTGTTGGATCAACCTTTGATGTAGGTCTAGTATTTTGTTGATCTTCTAATGATTGATCAATAAGTGTTTGTGTTTCCTGTGGTGTCACTTCTTGTTCTTTTTGATCCTCTTTCCTTTGTTGTTTTGCATATTCCTCTTTCCTCTGAATTTTGATCTCTTCTTGTCTTCTTTCCAACTCTATTCTTTGTTTTGTGAAAGATGAGTCTTCATTTGTAATAGCTTCTTGTTCTTCATCCCTTTCTTCACTTGATACATCAGATGGTAGATCTGGACCCCATTCATATTTGTTTGAATTTGTTTCTGAATCATTATCTAGAATCACATCACTATATCTAACATGTATGTTGTTAGGTCCCAGAGATAACTAAGAGGGGGGGTGAATCAGTTGTCAAATAAATTTAAACCAAAAGAAACTTAAACAACTTTAATACTTTGTACCGGTAAACCGGTCTTTTATGTCGGTAGATAGTTATATCAGTTAATAGCAATACTGGTAAGGATTAATGCATGAAACAAAAAGAACCAAGTCATCCACAACACATAACACCAAAAATTGTACATGGAAACCCTATAAGGGGAAAAACCATGGTGGGAAACCTTACCCACAATCAGATGATACTACTGTAGATAGTAAGTGTATACAAATGGGGTTTGCACATGTAGAAAGGCCAAGCACCTATATCTCACTGCTCAATCACAAATGGGAGTCACACTGACTACAATTGGATGGTTAGGTCCAATAAGAATGTACTGCTTAAATTAGCATCTTTCTATGCTAGATTCAGTACTGGTATATTTCTGATTGTCTTCACAGAAACCCTCCTTCAATCTTCAATTGATGTCTACATATATAGTTCTACTTATTCTCACATATACCTTCACACAACTCTTTTTCGCATTCCACGTCCAATCTTACAAATAAGACCTTGCATTTATATCATAACCTAAGACCAATTTTAGTAGGTCGGCTCTAAATGATATTACAATAAAATCAATTTACAAATAAATTAATGCCCGATGCAATAACCGATTCAACATGTTAGCTTAATGCATTTACAACAATAATAATACATCTCCATAGCATGCCATGCTGATCTGAAAAAGATAAGCCTGCCAGTGTATAACCTGGACCTATTTGCCTGTGATAGAAAATATGTAAATAAAAATATGCCAATAAAAAAATCTTCAAGACAAAGTTTCCAAATGATGTCTTCGACATAACCATGTGTTTTCCATGCTATTCCAAGTACCGATGAACATTATATCCTGCCGGTGTACTAGATATCAGTGACTGTGTATGAGTCATTTGTTTGTCAGTGAATGTTGCCGATTCTCCATAGTGCCAGAGTTGATAGTGTTTAGTAGGTGTTGACATCAATGACAAAACCATACCAAAATACCAACAAATGTTATATGGTGAGAAGAGTTCTTTGATTTTGGCCATCTATTCTTTCACCATTTTTGGAATATCTTGATCAGGTTCCACACTTGTTTGTATTCCTTGAACTTGTTTGCAAGATTCTTCTTCTCTTTTGATTGCATGTTCTTCATGTTGTTTCTCATATTCTTCTTGTTTCCATTTGTTAGCTACTATTGCTTGGTGTAGCCTTTCTTGCCATAGTTCTTCTTTATGAACTGCTTTCTTTCTCCACCTTGGATGTTGATAATTATGTGCTTTTTGCTTTGATTTGGGATTCCCAAGTCCTGATTTATCTTTTTTAGATTGTGTGTGAGGACAAATAGGTTCTGGAATACCTTCTTTTCACTTACCAATTTGTCATTTCCCTTCATATCCTATCTTTTGCACGATCTTATAACCATTGCCATATTGTCATGTGGGAATATTAACTTCTGTAGCTATTGGTATAGTTTCATTTTCATCTTTGTACAACCAACTAAGAATGTCTTTGTCTTTAGTTTCTTCTGCAAGTGTTCCAACTCTATAAAATGCTCCATCAAACATTTCAACTGATTTCTCTGAGATCTATGTGTGAACATTTGTAGGCTTTCCATATGATTTAGGTGAAAGTGGCAAGTTATGTAAAGAATAATTTCCCATTCCTTCATCATTTTGTTTAAGTTTTTTCTCAAAGGTTTCTCATAATTTTTCTTGAATTTATTTGGTGGGATAGACTGATTATCCATTATGTGGAACTCTTTCATCTTGTGTTGGTTTCAGATTATTGAAATATTGACTAGAGTCTGTGACTATAGTGACTTCTTGTCCATTATGAGGAAACTTAACACATTGGTGGTATTTAGAAGGAACCTCTTGTATGTCATTAATCCATGGGCTCCCTAGAAGAATAAGATAAATTCAAGTCTAGAACTTGGCACAATGTATTTCTTTCCACATGCCCTATTTTGATTGGTAACACCACAATCCCTTTAGAATAACGTTCTTCCTCATCATACACCTTGATAGTTATTTTCTTCTTTGGATCCACTATATTTTCTGAATATCCTGAAGCCTTTATTGAAATTAATGCACAAATGTTTAAACGAACTCCACCATCTATGAGTACACGTTTGACATGTGTTTTATGAATGGTAACTTCAACATGTAAGGGAGCATTGTGAGGGTGTTGCAAGGATGCATCATTATTTTCAGAAAATGATAAGCAATGAGGGGCTATGAGGTGTATCACCATGTTTTGGAATTGATCCTCATCCAGGTCTTTTGAAACCATTGTTTTCATTAGAGCTTTCTCCAATATTTCCTTATGCATAGGTGAAAATTTTAGGAGCTCCAAAATTGATATTTGAGTGGGTATATTTTGCAATTGTTTCACTAAGTTGTATTGTCTTGAAGTGGGTGTTGATTCATTTGTTATACCTAGAAATGCAACCTTCGCTTTGCGTCTGGTAATTATGTTGATTGGTTCTGAAGGCACGTTCTCTTTAACAATGATGACATTTACCACATCATCATATGTGTAAGTATAGTTTACCTTAGCTTTGCCTTTATCATCTTTTGGTTTGGATTATTTATGTTTTTCATAGTTTGGAAGTGGAGTTTTGAATTCTAGATGCGATTCATTCATCTTATGATCATCCACTGTGATAGTTCCATTATCGATTAAATCTTGAATAAGGTGCTTCAATATTTGACAATCATTGGTTTGGTGTCCTTTTTTTTGATGATAATTGCAAAAATGATTGTCATTCCACCGATTAGGTTTGAATTGAGGTTCATAATTTCTTGCTTCTAGTAAATTAATCAATTTATTTGCAAGAAGAGTTTTCAGAGCTGATTCCAAGGGTTCCCCAATGTTTGTGAATTTCCTATGAGGATTGGAGAAGAAAGACATGGATTTACTATTCTCTTGATTGTTGTTGTTTGGTGGTTGACTTGATAAGTTGAAGATTGGTTGTTGTTTTGATAGCATTTCTATCATCATTTCCTCCATTGGTCCTGCGCTACATAGCTATAGTCTTCAACAGGTCCTGCGCCTTTTTCACTAGCTGGTCATAGGTGGCCCCGACAACTTTGAGATCTTCTAGGTTCTTGTTAGGTTTCTTTTCCTTCTTTTTGCCTCTGGTACGGGTTCTGGGACCTTGATCTTCCCCTGTTCCTTCAGTGTCCGGGTCAATATCCAGGATTTCCTTCTCTTCATCCAGTTTGCTAATGAGAGTATTAGTGTTGCTAGCAAAAATATTCAGGATGCTTAAACTGTGTTCAACAATGCTTTTCAGACACTCCTCAATTTTCCGACTTTACTGACAATATCTGAGATAGTTTGGTCATTAGCGTCAGCAAGATTTTTCCTTTCCAACAAATCTTTCTCTATTTTCTCAAACCTCGGGTTGAAGGCATCTCTTATGTTTTTGGCTTTAGCAATGTTACTTTTTTAGGTCCTCTATGTAATTGTGTAGGGGAAAAAGCGAGACTAGGATAACATGCCCTAATCCTACCTTTTGACACACATTGTGGAATACGAAAGAGCCTAGAGGTATCACACAATTGGCTACTTATTTTTGTGGAAAAGAGAGCCACGGGCTACCTATTAGGGTTTCTATTCCTTTGTTGTAATTGAAAGATAAAATGATGCAAGTTCAATTCCTAACCCCAAAGTGCAAGTATGAACTAATAACAAGATTGCAGGATTGAGTTTAAACAATGGAAAGCTGTAAACACAAGGACAAGACAAGAATGTAGATGCGTACTTGGAGTTAAAATTTGAGTGAAAATGTTCGGGACAGGGGCGCAAGCGCCACTATCCTAATTCTACCCCTGAAACTACTCCTGAAATTGTTGTTTTGCAACCTGAAAAGCTGTCAGAAATGCTGAAACTTGTTGTCTAACTGAGGGACCAGGGCACCCAGCACCACTGTCCCAGGGACCAGGGCACCCAACACCCCTGTCCTGGCAGGACCAGGGCACCCCACGCCCCTGTCCTGGTCTTTTGCCCTGAAATTTGGTCTGTAGCTCAGTTTCTATCTGCTTCTGTCAGATCTGCAACTTGCGGTGTCGTCTGAATCCCGAAATCTGTACTTATATCTGAAAAGGTATGGTGGGTGGCTATATAGGGTTTTGCCTTAGTCAAACCCCCACTTTGGTGATTTCCACCTCCACGAATAGCCAAGTTGTATTGTAGAAGTAGTGTGTGTGCAGACCTTGTGTGTGTGCAAGATCCTAAAATGCAAGTAAGCAAACTAGAGCAACCTAGAAAGTAAACCCTAATTGCTTGTAAATGATAATGTAAATGCTCCAAATCAAGATGCAAAGTGATCTAAAGCATGAATACAAATGATATAATGAGGCTTATGCAAAGACATGAAAACAACATGAAATCATACCCAACCCCAAGGGAGGGGTACAAGCTAATCTTCAGTCGGTGATCCCCTATTTCTCTTCAATGCCTTCAAAGCCCTAAATGGATGAATAAAATTGATGAATGCTTGATGGATGGATGTTTAATGTTATTGAAGTCTTCAAAGATCTGCTCTTTCACTGCATAGAAGGTCCCTAAAACCAAAATTTCAATCCTTTCAAATGAAGAAAGAGAGCTCTTATATATGAAACCCTAGGTCTTAATTTCAACTTTTGGCCGACCTAGAGATTGAATCTCCTGCCAATTTCTTGGGGTTAAGCTTTATTTTATGATTGGATCGCCCTCCTAAAATTTTGGGAAAAATGTCCGGGACCGTGTGCACTCCGGGTGCCATGGTCCCGACAACTTCTGACCAAATTTTCAGGGCCATCGGATATGATGATTTTAGAGAGAATCCCAAAGTTACAGGTGATTTCGAGATATTTTGACCCCTGAAATCAAGCCCCCAAGTTCAAAATAGGACCTAATTAGGGTTTTTGATTAAATGATGTATTGGAGGAATAAAATGAAAAGGGCACACTTTAATGAAAGGGCCCAACTTTATGATGTGGAAGATGATGAAATAGAACCTTAGACCTAATTAATTTAATTAATTAAGTGCTAAAGGGGAAATGCAATGCAAATTTCAAAATGCGCCAAGGCGGGTGCTAAACTAGGTGTGAAATTGTACACACTAGCAAGTGCGTACAATTTACGACTCTACATTTAGCCCCCACTTTAGTGGTCATATGAACACTACGTGCATATGCAAGCTAAAGTATAGAAAAGTAAACATTATTTGAAAAAGGATATATCCATAAGTTGTCGGATGAAGCCCCCAACGGCATCTGCAAAACTCAGTTAGGAACCAAAACCTACAAAACCACATGTTAGATCACAAAATCACCTAATGCTTACTAAGGAAGGTGATGAAAATTCGAGGGTAGCTATATGCCCCCCCCTGTTTCGACTTGCTAATTTTAGTGAGTTGAAACAGGGTATCATGTTTACCACTTCAAATTGTTAAATAATATTGATGACAAACGCTCACAAGAAGATTTGATATGAGATCAAAAACTAATGGAGAATCATTTGGTAGGAAAGAGGACTAAATCTCAATTCCAACACAACAAAGAGTGTGAGGATTTGAGAGTTCTCTAACACAAGATGAAGGATGTAAATGGAAACAAAATGCAAAGAGAAGAAAAGAAAGGAAAAAAGCATGAATACACACATTGGTGATCCATGAGAAAAATAGTCAGAGAGAAAACATGGACTTCTCGCCCCTAGATCTTGTCTAGGTGATCCATGGGAAAAAGGACATGGAAAACTAGCCCCTAGAGTCTGTCTAGGTGATCCATGTAAGGGAGGAGAGTGAGAAAGTCTAGCCTTATGCCGCTAGTTCCACTCAACCTCATGCATGTGTGTGTAAGTGAGGTTAGAAGCACCTCATAGGAGTCTATGCCTGAGTATGCTACAACCTGTATATGTATAGTACAAAAGCGTGACATCTTGCTCTAAGAGTCTGTGCTCTAGTTCCAAGAATAATCACCTTGCATAAGAGAAAAATGGAGACATCTCGCTCTAAGAGTCTGTGCTCTAGTTCTGAGAATGACCCATTGCTCAAAAAGTGTAATGTTTATGTCATAAGCAAAGTAGAACAAGGATACCTACCTTCATCACAAAAGAAGATACCCCAAAAATGCAACCATGTCATAGATCCAAGCAAGAGAGTTTTGCACTCTTTAAGCAAGGATAAGATAGTTGAAAAGGGATAGCTTGTAGTATGTGTATAAAGGAGATCCTTAGAGGAGAAGAGATCTTTGTACAAAAGACACCTATCCCCCAGAGGAATTGTCTTAGACAAATATAACATCTTCTAGAATAAGACAAAGAGGAGAATAAGAATGCAATACTTCCTTCTTTTGCGAGGTGAAAGTGATTCTTAATGAAGGATGACGCTCTTTTTAACCCAATTGGGAGAGTGAATTCATTATGGATGTATTTTACCAAGTACAAAAGAGGTTGTAGTCAAGGAATTACACCTCTTGTAAGAGAGAATCCTTGAACAAACAACAACAAATGCATACATCAAGTAATAAAGTTCACACCATCCACGAAATAGGAAAAAGTGGATCCTTAGATAAGAATAAGGAAAGATCATTGCCTCCCAAGGATAAGGAAAATGAGAAGGACTTACACAATATTCTAGGGAGAGATTTAGACATAAGCAAAATGTACTACATACTCACATGAGTTCATGCGAGCAAGACATTAGTGTATGTAAAATGCTCCTCACAAGAAGTGGGTAGGATAAGAAAGAGAATACACATCTTCTCCCATTTCTAGGAAAAGAGGATTCTAAAGAAAAGATGATCAATATTTCCACACTATTACCCCAAAGGGAAATTTTAACCATAAAAAGAAGAGATGTATGAAATCACTCTTGTCCCCATAGGAACAAGAGATAACATAGAAAAATTAGGCTATTATGTTGCTTCAAAAATATGATTGCACTTGAAATTGTACCATCATGAATGACAATGAGCCCCCAGTAAATGAGGTACCAATGTCACATAATGATGAGCAACATAATAGCCATTAATGTTATTTAGAGACATGATAGATTGAATGAGGTATTTGAATATGACATGCTAAATTCTCAACTATAAGTGAGATCAAAAACATGTATAAAATGATAAAAATTGAAGAAGAAAAGTCACAAGAAATCTTAGAAGAGGGATGAGTGTAATTTATTAGAGCCTTATCCTTGGAGGAAAGGAATTTATGATGAATAGGAGATAAAGATTCATAAGTGGATTTAGAAATTTGAGGGGAGTCATAAAGAGATTTGTTCATCGCCAAGATTTCCTTATGAGGGGAATGAGAGTTGATAGAAGTAGAAGATGATTTAGTTGAAGTGAGATCATCATCACTACTAAATATAGCATTCACATTGAGAGATGGTCTTTTAGATGCTTTGGTGGGCTTAGAAATATTATATCCAAGTCCAAATGAATATTCATGCATGTTATGTTCTAAAGGAACTTTAATTCCTTGTTCATTTGTGCCACAACCATTTCCACTATAGCCACTCTTAGCCAAAATGTGAAAACCACGACCATGAAGGGATGCTAAATTAGAGAGGGATGGTGATGACCCATAGGTCTCAGTGCTATTTGTATTAGAGGAAGATGTTGAAGAGTTATTTGAATTGGAGGTAGCCACAAAGTTGTTACTGAATTGCTTAGACAAAGTGGGCTTCTCTTTAGTTTCTTCCTTAGATTTTCCCTTCTCAATCTTAGGCACTCTATATTCTCCTACAAAAGTAGGGTTAAAGTCTAAAGATCCCCAATCATCATCCAAGAGAGCCTTTTCGGGAGAAGATTCTAATTGAGTAGAAGGATCAAGAGTACTAGAGGGGACAAAATCCTTAAAGGAAGTAGATGCATTTGAAGTGGTAGAAGGATTGGAAGTAGTTGAACAAGAAGATCCAGTTCGTAATGGTTCTTGAAGATTAGTATCAGCTAGCAAGGTGTATGTTATATTGTCATAAATGAATTTGACTCGCCCATGCAAAGTTGAGGGGATAGCTTGCATACTATGAAGCCAAGGTCTCCCTAATAGAAGATTTAAGTCAAATTACTGGAGATGACATGAATAGGTGTAGGTAAAGTAACAGGACCTACTGTAATAGGTAAGATTATGATACCCAAACATTCTTTACCAACATTATCAAAGCCTCGAATAGAAATAGAAGAACATTTAATGAGAGAATGATCCACATTAAGCTTGTCGAATAAATCAATACTACAAACATTAAGGTCAGATCCATTGTCCACAAGGGTTCATCTTATAGCACTTTCATTGATAATAACTACAATCATAAGAGGATCATATTGATTTTGAATTTCATGAGAAGGTAACTCATCTTGTGTGAACACAATTTGAGCTTTGGGTTTGCTTGTAGAATCAATCACGGAAGCCATGTTATTATTATTATTATTAGGTGTCACTGCAGGTGGGACATCTAAATTTTTTAAAGCATCTTGTAACATCCCATGATAGGCAGGTGAAGTTTGAACTAAATCCCAAATAGAAATCTTTGCTAGAGTAGTTTTAAGTTGTTCAATAAGATCATAGTCCTTACTAAGCATTTGTGAAATACGTGGAGCTTGCGGAAGAATTGGTTGAGGATTAGGAAGAGAAACTAGAGTAACAGGAGGAGGATTAGGCTGCCTATTATTTCTAGTATTATAAGTATGGGCAACCACATTATAACTCTCTCTAGTTAATTTCTTGGCATAACTATAAGGACTTATAGGTTTTCTTCCTTGCATAGTGATGATAGGTTTATTCGGAGTAAGAAAGGAATCATGACCATACCTTCCTTGGACAGTAAGGAGAGGTGATTTAGGAACTTGAAAGGTGGGAGAAGGATCAGCACCTTGGAATTCAAAGAGAGGCTTATTATGCTCATTTAGGTTTATCATGTTAACTAATTTAGAAGTTTTGTTCTTGTCTAAAGATTTCGATAAAGCCACAAAGTCATCAAGAGCATCATCAAACAAAGCATGATCATATCGATTAAAAGGTTTATCTTTTGATTCAAAAGGAGACATATCTTCATAGAGGGGATCATTGAAAACAACCATGTTACTATATTTAGTGGAAGAGTTGATAGGAATGTACCCTTGAGAGGCATCATTCGACTTATCTTTCTCATCACAACGAAATGGCATAGTAACAATGTTTATGAGTTTTTGGTAAAATGAAGGTTTGGTATCTTTAGGGTTCAAAAACTCATCTAAAGCTTCATCTAATTCATCTTGGCTATACTCATGATGAACATAATTGCATACATCATCATAAATATGAACATCTTGCAAATAAAAATGTGACATTTTGAAATAAAAATTGCATAAAACCTAAACACACAATGCAAAGAAACAAAGAAACACACTCTTTCTTTTCCTTTTTTTTTTTTTCTTTTCTTTAATGAAAATGAAACTTAAATGAAACACACTAAATTTAGATCTATATCTAACAAATGCAATGCAAGAGAAAGCAATAATAATTTCACGTCGGGTTCACCAAAATGTGTAGGGGAAAAAGCGAGACTAGGCTAACATGCCTAATCCTACCTTTTGACACACATTGTGGAATACAAAAGAGCCTAGAGGTATCACACAATTGGCTACTTTTTTTTGTGGAAGAGAGAGCCACGAGCTACCTATTAGGGTTTCTATTCCTTTGTTGTAATTGAAAGATAAAATGATGCAAGTTCAATTCCTAACCCCAAAGTGCAAGTATGAACTAATAATAAGATTGTAGAATTGAGTTTAAACAATGGATAGCTGTAAACACAAGGACAAGACAAGAATGCAGATGCATACCCAGAGTTAAAATCAGAGTGAAAATGTTCGGGATGGGGGCGCAGGCACCACTATCCTGATACTGCTCCTGAAACTGCTATTTTGCAACCTAAAAAGCTGTCGGAAAATGTTGAGACTTGTTGCTTGACTGAGGGACCAAAGCACCCAGCGCCACTATCCCAAGGACCAGGGCACCCAACGCCCTTGTCCTGGCAGGACGAGGATGCCCCATGCCCCTGTCCTGGTCTTTTGCCCTAAAATTTGGTGTGTAACTCAGTTTCTATCTGCTTCTATCGGATCTGCAACTTGCGGCGTCGTCCGAATCCTGAAATCTGCACTTATATCTGAAAAGGTACGGTGGGTGGCTATATAGGGTTTTTCCTTAGTCAAACCCCCGCTTTGGTGATTTCCACCTCCACGAATAGCCAAGTTGTATTGTAAAAGTAGTGTGTGTGCAGACCTTGTGTGTGTGCAAGATCCTAAAATGCAAGTAAGCAAACTAGAGCAACCTAGAAAGTAAACTCTAATTGCTTGTAAATGATAATGTAAATGCTCCAAATTAAGATGCAAAGTGATCTAAAGCATGAATACAAATGATATAATGAGGCTTATGCAAAGACATGAAAACAACATGAAATCATACCCAACCCCAAGGGAGGGGTACAAGCCAATCTTCAGTCGGTGATCCCCTATTGCTCTTCAATGCCTTCAAAGCCCTAAATGGATGAATGAAATTGATGAATGCTTGATGGATGGATGTTGAATGTTATTGAAGTCTTCAAAGATCTACTCTTTTGCTACATAGAAGGTCCCTGAAACCAAAATTCCGATCCTTTCAAATGAAGAAAGAGAGCTCTTATATATGAAACCCTAGGTCTTAATTTCAACTTTTGGCCAACCTAGAAATTGAATCTCCTGCCAATTTCTTGGGGTTAAGCTTTATTTTATGTTTGGATCGCGCTCCTAAAATTTCAGGAAAAATGTCCGAGACCGTGTGCACTCCGGGCGCCATGGTCCTGACAACTTCTAACCAAATTTTTAGGGCCGTCGGATATGATGATTTTAGAGAGAATCCCGAAGTTACAGGTGATTTCGAGATGTTTTGACCCCTGAAATCAAGCCCCCAAGTTCAAAATAGGACCTAATTAGGGTTTTTGATTAAATGATGTATTGGAGGAATAAAATGAAAAGGGTACACTTTAATGAAAGGGCCCAACTTTATGATGTGGAAGATGATGAAATAGAACCTTAGACCTAATTAATTTAATTAATTAAGTGCTAAAGGGGAAATGCAATGCAAAATGCAAAATGCGCCAAGGCGGGTGCTAAACTGGGTGTGAAATTGTACCACCCTAGCAAGTGCGTACAATTTACGATGCCACAGTAGTTAGCCAAGGTCTTCCCTTCCCTAGTATTTATGGTTGCCAAAATCAAAATTATGTTACAGAGTTTTTTGTTGTCATCCACATCTTTCTTGTAACCAGTTAGAAGCCACTCCATAGTATCCATGAAACCTTGCATACCCTCTAGAGGAGGGTTGGGGGGTGGGGGGGGTTAGCCTTACTAGGGATATCCTATTCCTTTTTTGGGGTATCCCAGATAATGGTTGTGTCTTGAACCCTAAGAGCCTCTTCCTTGGTCACCTTCTCCGAATTTTGTTTGGCTTCCAAGGTTCTTACCTACTTATAGACTTCGGGCTCCTTAACAATATCCTCCTTTCTCTTGTGCTTTTTTCTGGTCTGGGTGTGAGATTTTGTCTTCTTTTTCAGCAACCCTTGAGGGCTCTCCTCCTCAGAGTTTTCCGAGACTCCTCCTCCGAGGAAAGGCTAATCTGGGGGATTCTGCCTTTAGGCTTTTTACCCTTAGAGGAAGAAGGTCTTGTTTTGATGTGTTTCCTCTTCTTTCCAATTTCATAATTTGAAACATCCATGCTCTCCTCAGAATCACTCGAGGGGTCACTGTGAGACTCCTCCTCCATCGAGAAGGTAGAGTCAGACCCCTCATCCTCAGAATCAACAGAGGGATGCATATGGGCTATTTGATTGGCCTTGAGATGGTTGTAAATAAGGACCATTAGGCCTTGATGCATGGCAGTATCCCCCATTGGGTTATCTTTGTAGGCCTTAATAGTGGCATTCATTGAGTAGAGCAGAAAATAAGGGAAATTAACCTTTTCATTTTGCCTAAAATGATTCAGCAGGATGAAATGATAACCATAAACTTTTGTAAACCTACCATCTAATGTAATGTAGTGCATTAAAACAAAGAGGACCTCCCACCAGGGTTTGACAAAAGCCCTAGGAGGGTAGTACGTTTTGCTCAACTTTACTAGTCATTTTTTCTCCTTCTTGGTTTCTAGATATCTCTCAATAGGTTCCTTACTGACTTTCCTGTCTCTATAGAAGTTGCAACCTTCTCTTGTGAGGCTCGTGGCATGGGCAATAAGATCTTCATCAATTGCAAAAGTATGGTCTCCCATTTTTAACATACCCTTTCTCTAGTTTTTGCAGAAAAAATTGGTAAATGTGCCATCTCGTCTGTGGAGTCTCTCCATGAATTTTGAGAAACCACCCTTCTGCAGGATGCTTCTGACCTCCTCCTTCTATTTCCATTCTTTGCAGTTGCTCGGTTCGTATCACCACCTATTACCACCCATGTTCTCGCTGTTCAAAGCCAAATTTTAAAACTTGCAGGGCAAATTAGCCAGAAAACTTGTCAAAACTATCAAAGTTACCTAGAAAGCATGGGAACTAATGGAATAGGTATTATAATTGTAGCATAGTAAAATTGTGACACTTGCAATTTCAACTACATTTGGGTCTTCACGATGGCAGTGCAACGTTGAACCTAAATGGAGACCCCGAAACCTGTTTATGACATCAAAAACTGCATCTTTCTGCACCTTGGCCTGATCCTCCTTGCACCCTGCTGTCCCGGGAGGTGGGACCATGGTGCCTAGTGCCCTGGTCCCTGGCCCTATTTTGGGCCCGGTCTCTTGTTGGGCATCGGGTCTTCAAGTTTGCAATTTGGAAAATAATGCTCCTAGGTCAGCCTAAGGTTGGAAAAATCAGTCTCCTAACCCTAATTAACAAGTATATAAACTACATTTCCCCTCCCAGAAAAAGAGGAGGAAAAACATATGTGTGCAAGAGGCGGAAGCGATAGGCAAACATTCAAACATTCAAGCATTCAAGCATTCCTTCAAGAAATTGAGCATTCTAGGTCTCCATTCAAGGCTAGGTGTTGCATTCAAGACAAGGATTCAACCATTGAAGAGGAGATCACCTACAACACACAACATACAACATACAACATCATTACACCTTCGCATGTAAGAATACAAACATTCTTACAACAAGGTATCAGTACTTGATTACATTACAAACATTTACATTTACAACATTCTCATTTCTTGGTTAATTCCAAAACTGGGGTTTGACCTGAAGGAAAACCCCTAATCCCTAACCCCCCAATCATCCTCTATTTTCTATGTGTAGGTTGCAGGTATGCGGCTATAATTGAAGATTTGGAATCCTTGTGTAGAGATGAACAGATCCCCCTTCGTTTCGCGGATTTTTCGGAGGACCGTGTGCACTCCGGGTGCCATCGTCCTGTCAACTTTCGCTCAAATTTGTAGGACAGCATCGTCTCGACATTTTATTGCTAAATTCAGGTCCGTAGCTTCATCCCATGTCTCTATCTCCATCTACAAGTGAATCTTTCCTACTTTTACATACACTCCTAGTTCAATCCTTCTATCTACATTCTTTACAAAAGAGGGTATCCTTGCTATCTCAACCCTTGAAACTCATTTAGAATTCAATCTTGCATTGTGTGGGATTGGATCTTGTGAGTTTCAACCCCTCTTTTGAATGTAAAGTCTCTCCTAAGTGAAAACCGTCAATCCTAGTGACCTCCTTTCTCTCTCCTTGGAGTGGGGGAACACCTAGGGTTCGATTTTTTACTTTACATTTTGGTGAACCCGACGTGAACATCCTAATTCTGATTATTCATGGTTAGATTTGAAAAATTGTGCTTCCTTAATTACATTTCCATGTTTGATCTTTTGCAAATTTTAGAGGTTAATTTCATTAAAACCCTAAATTTTCTTTTTAGTAATTGCGCTTGTGAAATGTTTAATTGTTAATGCTTGTTTCAGATCTACCCTTCTATTGCAAATTATCAATTCATATTTGTGCCTTAATTCTGAAAATTAAGTGGTTCAGTGTCAAAACCCTAATTTTTTAAAACCCTTTTGATTCAACCTTTGACCGATGATTTCACTGATCAAAACACCTCCAAATCGGCTGTAACTTTGGATTCCGCAACAAAATCCTAATATCTCTCATCCTTGAAAATTTTGAAAAAAGTTGCGAGGACCGTGTGCACCTCAAGCGCCATTGTCCCCGACATTTTTTTCAAAATTTTGGGAGCTAGATCTTACTGTATTTTTCTCCTTGAATCCAGAATCTTGGCTGATTTCATCAATTCTAACACTTTCAAAATTAAAGTCAAAGTTTGTCTAGTGATTGCTTGGATTAAGGCTTCTAATCATTCAAAAATTGTTGAAATTGAAATTTTGTGTCAAAATTGTGTTTCTTACTATCCTAAATCTGAAAAGTGTGTTGGCATTCATTCAAAGTTTCAGTGCTTTATTCAATTTTTTGCAATTTGTGACTTTTGAAATTAAGTTGTTGATTGCAATAGCTTTGATTTCCGCTTTCAAAATTGAATTTTGCATAAAATTGAGTCAACTTTTAAATTTCAAGGCTTGCATTGCTTTTAGTGTTCCCTCTAAAATCATAAAATTCAAAATTTCAGTTTCCCTCTCTTTTTCAAAATTCAAATTTTGCATTTTTCAACAATCTTGGTAGGATTCAATTTTGAGATTGCAACTTTAATTTGGCCTATCTACAGATCATAAAATCACTCAATTTTTTCAGATTAACTTTAAAATAATCATAACCTTCATCCCTGAAAATTTTGAAGAAAGTTGCAAGGACCGTGTGCACTCCGTTCGCCACGGTCCCCGACATTTTTTTCAAAATTTCGGGAGATTGTCATGATTGCATTTAACAGCTTAAATCTAGGAGATTGGCTGATTTTATTGAAATTTTCTACCTCTAAATTCGAAAATAAATTCAAAATTCAAGATTTCAATTTTCAAGATAACAATTAAAATTAAGTGCTACTTCCTTGGCCCTAATTGTTCAATTGTGCCTACCTTTCTTGGAAGTTGTGTTTCCCTCTTCTTTCACAAAGTTCAAATTGGATAATCGTTATCCCATTGTTCAATTTTGCCAACTTTATTTTCAAAATTCAAAATCTTCTCTCTCTCTCTAGTGCATGAGTTTTACAACAATAAGCCCTACTTACACTATTCCCGTTAGACAAAGCCTTAGAATTAAGTCTTTCCAAGGTTTAATTACTGAGGAGATGGAACCTAATTTGAATGGCCTTTTAAACGAGGACATGGGTAATTCCTCTAATCCTCTTAATGATGAAGAAGCTCTCCATGAGGTTTCTGTAGAACAACTTTCGAAATTGGATAACCAATTTGATGATTTTCAGCAATGGATGTCTCAAGAATACCCTGATAGTCAAGCCCTTTCATTAATTGAGGGTCTAAAACATATGGTTCAAAGTGATAAGAATGGAATTGATATTTTGCATAGTATTGCACACATCATGGATTCGAATGTGATTCCTATGAAGAGTTGTGCTGAAACTTTAGGTTATACACAACCTCCTACTCAAGTCAATCATTCTATTCCTTTGACAACTTCTATTGCTAGTATACCTACTTTTACATCAAACATAATGACTACTTCAATACAAAACATTCCACCTATGATCACCAGTCATGGGGGCAATCCTTCCTCTTCAATCAACCCTCTTCCTTCATTCAATCTGACTTCTTCATTCATTCCTTCAATGAGTGTCCCTATTACATCTCCACAAATGAACATGACGCAACGGGGCAATTCATTCAACCATTCCATTCCTCCTTGTAGTCCTCCTTTTTTCCAATCATCTCCTATGACTAACTATCATAGTGTCCCGCCACCTTACTCTCAATCAATACCTTCTTTCAATAACATAATACCTCCATCACAATCTAACATGTCTAATATGAACTCTTTGACTGAAGCGACCATTAACAATCTTGCGCAAACTGTCTCTTCTTTACAGCAACAAATTGCCTCTATGAATCAATCTAAGTTTAGTGTGCCCACATTTGATGTTGCGAGCCCACTTTCTCTTGACATTGTTCAAGCTATCCCCCCTAAGCATGTTGAAATCCCACAGTTGGAGCTTTATAATGGTAAAGGTGATCCTCTAACACATGTTAAGACCTTTCAAACAATATGTACTGATTTTTCTCATGACCAAAGGTTGCTTGCAAAACTGTTTACTAGAACATTAAGAGATAAGGCTCTACAATGGTATTGCTCGTTGCCTTCCTATTCTATTACTTCTTTCCAACAACTTGCAAATGCTTTTATTCAACAATTTCAAAACAATATAAGTCCTAAAGTTACTTTGATTGATTTAATGCATTGTAAACAAGGTGTTAAAGAAAAAGTGACTGATTTCATTGGTAGATATAAGCATTTGTGTGCTCAAATTTCTTTTCCAGTACCTGACAATGATATTCAAAGAATCTTTATTTCTAATTTACAAAAAGATATTAGAGAAAAACTTCTATTTTCTGAGTTTACTTCTTTCCAACAGTTGTGTGCAACTCTTCACAATTATCAACTGACTGTGAGTCAAATGGAACAAGCAAATCCTATGGCTCCGAGTGATAAGGGTGATAGTAGTCAACAACCATTTGGGAAGTTTAAACCGAACAGAGGGTTCGTTAAGTTCAATGAAAACATCACCAATAATAATGTGAATGCAGCATCAGGTGTGCCTCCTATTTCTAAGTTTTTCAAGAAAGAAAGAGAGTTTACTCCTTTGAATGAATCATTGCATAGTATTATGAATAAGTTATTGGAACAAAATGTGCTTACTCTCCCTCCTATAAAGAAAATAGATCCTGCAAAGATTAATCTCCCTATTTTGATAACAAATCTTTTTGTCAATTTCATCGTCAACTTGGGCATGATACTGAAAAATGTTTTGCTTTAAAGGGTAAAATTCAAGATTTGATTGATAATAATACTATCTCTGTTTCAGGTGTGAATGATAAAGGCAACACATCTGTAGCTCTTCCTAACCAAAATCTTAAGATTTTTACTGATCCATTAGCTTCTCATACCTCTAATATGATTGAGACTAATGGTTCCTCTTTCTCACCTGATGGTCTTGTGTCTATGACTCCAAATGTGATGAACTTTGTAGAGCAGTAGAAAATCCTTAAAGAATCTTCCATCACATTTGATTCCAGTGAAACTATTAGGGCACTTGATGGTCCTTTATATATAGTTGCAAAAGTCAAGAATACACCTTGCCGTGGAGTGCTTATTGACCCTTCTTGCATGGTTAATGTTATTACTGAAGAATTTCTTTTTACTTTGCAATTGAATCAAGTGATCTATGAAAAAACAAATGTGGTTGTGAAATTATTTCATGCATTTTCTTCTCTTGCAATTGGTTCTATTACATTACCTATTGAGGTCCATAACAAATCCCTTGATGTGAGATTTTCTATTATTCCATCATCCGAACAGTTTCGTGTGAAGCTAGGCTATCCTTGGCTATCTTCCATGAAAGCTATTGCTTCTCCTATTCACAATTGTTTGAAATTTCCCCATAATGGTGAAGTTGTTACTGTCAATCATAGTCTCTTTAAACCAGCTGAAAGAACTTCTAGCATTCCTATTGATTATTTTTGGTCTAAACAATTCCAATCTCTTCCACCGCGAAGTGATCATCTTTTCAAATCTTATCAAAAGTGGAAAAAAGATATGATCCTATCTCTAAGTGAACCTCGAACACCCAAACTTGAAATTCCTATCATTCTTGAGAAGGAAGTTCTTCCTTTGAAAGATAAAACTAATGTCTTTCCTCAAGAAGATTCCCAACCCATTCCTATGGATGTGACTATGTCTATGTGTAATAAACTTTCTAAAAGTAGACCTATACCTCCTCATCATGATGGACTTGGTCTCCTTCCTAAACCAAATATTCCTCCTTTATATGGAGCAGTTCCTCCTCCTTCCTCTTATAAAGAGAAGAGACCTTCCTCTTATAAAGAGAAGAGACCTTCCTCTTCTCCTATTATCCAACTTAAGAAACCACAACCTAAACACCCAAGTGATAAGGATGAGAACATTCCTCCTCCTCAATCTTCTCAACTTCCTACTAAGACTAGACAAAATCATTCTACGCGTGAACGCCGATGAAAGCGTCATCTTAGAGCTCGTGCAGCTACTTCTCAAACTTTGCAATCCCCAAAAACACCTTCAGCTAGTATTATTCCATTTTCTCCTCAGCCGAAAATTGAGCCAAAATCTCCTAAGCATAAGATGCATGATGGCTTTGATCCTGTGTGAGTTAAAGATCCTATTTTTATAAATCTTGATGATGATATAGATGAAAATGTTATTCATGATGAAAATGTTACTTCTCTTGCTTCTGATAGTGAATATGAATATGTTGATATTGATAACCATTTATCTAATGAATTTTCTAAAGCACTTATCTTAGCTCTTAGACAAGAACAACATGGATTGGAACATGAACATAGCCCTTGTTTGGATCTTGTGATAGCTCCATCTGCTGTGTTGGATGTTCCTCCTCTAGCATGTTTCCCGCCTTCCTGAAATATTGATCAGCAAGATCGGGGGGTGGATGACGTGCTAGACTAGCTCATTAGCACAACAGACTCTCTCCTCCTCTCTTGATCTCTTTTGTTACTTCTTCTATGTGTTATTCTCATTCTTCTATTTGTTGTCCTTAGTGTTGTCTACTTGAGGACGATGCAAAGCATTGAGATCTCTTTTGGTCTCTCTCATGTTGACTCAAAAGACACATGTGTTCCCTTCTTCTAGGTGACCTTCCTTGATTGGGGAATGACAAACAATTATGCATACATACATATGATATACATGAATTATCATACAGCATACTGACCCCAAGGAAAGCAAAGTCACCTCGTGATTTGTGTTTTGTGTCTATTATCCTTGGGTTTATCTCACACTTGGGGGCTAAATCTTTGTGATAACATGCTCCTTTCCCTTCTGTTTTTTTATGTGTATCACTACCTTAAAGCAATCACGCCCGATGAGGCATGTGCGATCGCTTTAGCGTAGGGGGCATACACTCCGTTCATATCTCTTCAAGATTCTTAAAAAATTTCTTGGCGAACATAGCTTTGCCTTGAAAATTTTTGGTATTTTTTCTTGCATGACTCATAGTGAGGGAACCGTACTACTGTCAGTCATGGTTCTCCCACATGATCTTCCCTTTTACTTTGTCAATCAAAGTCATAAGATCCTTAGTCCACTGGGGGCTTGGTGTATCTTGCCTCCTTGACATGGTGAAAGTCTTTCAATGTCGTTTCCTTGTACTTTACCGGAAGTATGGGCATACGCTTATACTCCCGCTAAAGTGGGGGCTAAATGTAGCGTCATAAAATTGTGACACTTGCAATTTCGACTGCATTTGGGTCTTCACGATGGTGGTGCAACGTTGAACCTGAATGGAGACCCCAAAACCTATTTACAACATCAAAAACTGCATCTTTCTGCACCTTGGCCTGATCCTCCTTGCACTTTGCTGTCCCGGGAGGTGGGACCATGGCGCCTAGTGCCCTAGTCCCTCAGGACCATGGCACCCAACACCCTGGTCCCTGGCCCTATTTTGGGCCCGGTCTCTTCTTGGGCATTGGGTCTTCAAGTTTGCAATTTGGAAAATAATGCTCCTAGGTCGGCCTAAGGTCGGAAAAATCAGTCTCCTAACCCTAATTAACAAGTATATAAACTACATTTCCCCTCCCAGAAAAAGAGGAGGAAAAACATATGTGTGCAAGAGGCGGAAGCGATAGGCAAACATTCAAACATTCAAGCATTCAAGCATTCCTTCAAGCAATTGAGCATTCTAGGTCTCCATTCAAGGCTAGGTGTTGCATTCAAGACAAGGATTCAACCATTGAAGAGGAGATCACCTACAACACACAACATACAACATACAACATCATTACACCTTTGCATGTAAGAATACAAACATTCTTACAACAAGGTATCAGTACTTGATTACATTACAAACATTTACATTTACAACATTCTCATTTCTTGGTTAATTCCAAAACCGGGGTTTGACCTGAAGGCAAACCCCTAATCCCTAACCCCCCAATCGTCCTCTCTTTTCTATGTGTAGGTTATAGTTATGTGGCTGTAATTGAAGATCTGGAATCCTTGTGCAGAGACGAACAAATCCCCCTTCGTTTGGCGGATTTTTCGAAGGACCGTGTGCACTCCGGTTGCCATCATCCTGTCAACTTTCGCTCAAATTTGCAGGACAACATTGTCTTGACATTTTACTACTAAATTTAGGTCCGTAGCTTCATCCCATGTCTCTATCTCCATCTACAAGTGAATCTTTCCTACTTTTACATACACTCCTAGTTCAATCCTTCTATCTACATTCTTTACAAAAGAGGGTATCCTTGCTATCTCAACCCTTGAAACTCATTTAGAATTCAATCTTGCATTGTGTGGGATTGGATCTTGTGAGTTTCAACCCCTCTTTTGAATGTAAAGTCTCTCCTAAGTGAAAACCGTCAATCCTAGTGACCTCCTTTCTCTCTCCTTGGAGTGGGGGAACACCTAGGGTTCGATTTTCTACTTTACAATAATAAGTGAGGCTATCATTATTATAATGACTCGAAGTACTCCAATTAGTCCTTTTCATTATTATCCAGTCCATAAAAAATCTTTGGAGTGCTTCTATATCAATCATTAAAAATGATTTGCTTGACATTTTTGGGGAGTCCTTGTTCTCTCGTCCACATAATCATTTCTTCTTTGTTAACCACTGCATTGGCAACTCAATCAGTAGAGCCATTGGCCTCTTGGTAAATGTGGGATATGCAACTTTTTTTAAATGTGATAATAAGGTCTATAGCAGTATTGATGATATTGTTGATCAACCATGAGGGCTTTGAGATCCCCTTAAGACATTTTATGATATTGTTTGAGTCCCCTTCAATCCATAAGTAGGGGCAATTCCATTTTTTAGCAAGAAGAATACCTTGGAGAGCTACCATTGCTTCAGCTTTATGGTTTGTTTAGGTTCCAATTTGGACAACAACCATTTCCTTGCAAATTCCTTTATCATCTCTAAGAATAGCTCCACTACCTAAAGGACCCAGGTTACCTTTTACAGCACCATCAAAATTAACTTTGAACCAACCATAAGGGGGGTTTCGCCATCTAGCTTCAAGTCTTTTATTGTGATTGGGGTTGTTATCACTGTTTTAAAATGGGTATGCTTTTTCCATAATTGGCTAAGTCTGTGAAATTTTGAGTTTGGTATGGCCCTGTTACTTCTAATTGCTGTGTGTCCTAAAGGGGGTTTAGGGTTTAATCTTTAATCACTTTTAAAATGTCTGAGAAAAACCCCTTTTAATTCTAATTTGGCATTGCTTTATTCACTTAAGTGATGGGTCCATTTATCATAAAGGTGTTCTCCCCTTGTCATTTACCTAGGCGGTCCCTTTAAATCTTTTAATTCTTTTCACTTTTAATCTACCTTCTCTAATGTTTGTCGAGCCTAGTAAGTATTGCACAACTCTCATATAAATCTATGATTTTTGCTGTTTCATTGGGCAGAGTTGCTCGTGTGTTAGCCTCTGCGAAATAGCGAAAGGCATAAGCTGGCCTAACTGGGTGCACTAGGTTCCTTCTTAACGAGACTCCATCTTGTTTTAGATCTAATGGCTCCCATTGATTCACAGCCGAAATAAGCATGCAAGTTAGCCTTCACAAAATAGCAAAAGGCTTGGCAAGACCCAGTGGTGAGGATTTCTCCATTGGCTAAAAGGAGATTAAGTTTGAAAGAGATCAATGGCTCACGTTGATTCATGACCGATAGATGCTTGTAGTTTACTCTTCACGAAATGGTGAAATTTTGATGGGGTCGGGCGAGGAGGTTTATAAGAGGCATAATAGATGTGCTGGTTCCCATAATCTAATGGCTAGTGTAGTTTCACAAGATGAAGATGCTCAGAAAATAGCTTTTGCGAAGTGACAAAAATGACATGGCATTCCAAGTGAGCAGTCCAGCTGGTCAAAATGGCAAGTAAGAAAGTGACATGTGGCCAAAAATCAAAGTGTTTAGGGAATTAAATTTGAGGATTAAGGGCCGATGGGCCTATAGGATAGGAAAGGCACAAAGTAAAAAGCCGATCAACTTTGTTTTGATTCAAAGATTCTCATGGCTTCATAGTTGCAAACCAATCAGAGATTAATGTTTATGAAGTTGCGAAAGACAGGTGCAAGTCACATGAAGGCGTGATGTGGCATGGCAACTATTGCTTTTCTCAGAGTGGATAATGATGTTTCGAGTGACACATGGTTTTAAAAGGTGACCGAGGGCCCGCCTATGTGTAACTAGTGGTTATGTGGGAATAGTGAAGTAAGACACGTGGCTGACTCAGAACTAAACCCAAAGGAGCTTCCAGGGCTAATGGCCAAGTGCCACGTGGCATTTGTTAACCGTTGAACAAGTGGGGTAAGTAATACCCGGATAAAGGGCCCACTTAAAAGGCATTCATCTCAAGATTGATCCAATGCTTCTCGTTGTTTCGTGACCCAAAGATGGAAGTGGATTAACCTCTGTGAAATAGCAAAAACCATTATCTATCAAGATGAGGCGTGGTTAGTTAAAAAGGTTGACGGTCCTGGTCGGAGTTTAAGGTCGAGTGGTTAGAGTTCCATCTAACACTTGGTGTAGCTTCATGAAAGGAAAATGCTCGAGGGTTAAGGCCCGTGAAGTGGCGAAAAGAAGGTAGGGCATGACATTAAGGTAAAGAGGTTAAAATAGAGATAAAGACTGATCAAGTTCCATCCGATCGGATAGCTGGCACGGCTTTGCTGGGTTAAAGTGCAGGTTGGCTAGTGTCTTTGAAGTAGTGAAAGGATTTTTAGCCCATTGCCGGATGAGGAAAGGTAAAAGGCTAAAGGCAATGCAAGTTTGATGTAATCTAGCGGCCAACGTAGTTTTGTTGGATGAACATGCAAGGGTGTTATGCTATGCGAAATGGCAAAAGAGCGGACAGGAAAATACACAGGTGTGTTATGACCCGTTGGAGTGAAATTTTCAAATTCTTCTATGAATTCAATTCTGAAGGGACAGCTGAAGCATGCGGTATCAATGTTGCAATTAAGAGCCTGATTGCCGTATATGGTCTCACATCAATTGAATGTAGGCATCATTTCGAAGAGCTGTTGCAAAGAAGCGAGTGCAGAGTAGATTTCTTCAAGCCAAGAACAGGTTCTCTCATACTTTTGCTTAGCAATTACTTGATAGTTTGTTTGAATTGGGGTTTGATTTGTTATAAGAATTTTTGTGGTTAGTAATTAAGTTACTTGCATAGTATTATTGAGATGGCAACTAAAAGGGAGTTCTCAGGGAAAGTCAATTACAATGAGAGGGCAATTTGGGACGATTTCCTAGAGCAATTAATCATGTCAACTAACGTGGCAGCTAAGGATAAAGAGTTGGTGCCAAAAGCTCCTCACTTGAGAATAGGAGAAGGATTGTATGATAAAGGCAACTAGCTAAGAGATCCACAGATAGGATTGTCTGGGTTGGGTCTTTTCAAGGTCAGATTCAGCATGAGACATTCCCCAGCCCCAATGAATAGCATTTGGGAGTTGGATGTAGGAAAATTGGTAGTCCCTAGAGTATTCATGGATGTGGATCTCCTAACTCAGATTGCACACAACTATGACCCCATTACAAAGAGTGTTAGGGACATAAATGGAAGAACCCTCATTGAAATTAATGATAAGGAGTTTAGAAATGTATTTGGGCTTAGTGAATTTTCCAATTATTTGGAACCTATTAGTTTCAAATCATTGGCTCAGGTTTACAATGCACAGAGGAATCACCTTAGGAATGGGCCTCTTAAAGAATTCTTTGTTAAGATAGGTGGATTAACAGTTGTAGGACCTAATAATATGGAACCTTTCTCCTTAAACCTGTTCACTCTTAGAGCCAAGGGATTATACTGGTCACTTTGCCAAATCTTTGGAGAGGATGCTGAAGCTAACATGCCAACTCATTACATGTTAATGATTGCTCAAATTTTGAATCCTTCTCTAGTAGCGACATTTGATTATGCTCCCTATATTACTGATGCCATCCATGAGGGCTTGATAGGGATAAAGAATGGAAAAGTGGATAGGCCTTTTGGATGGTACTCCCTCCTCATGCACCTATTCTTATTCAAGGGTGGTGATTATATTGCAAATGGAATGGATCTAGTAAAAGAAAAGGATGGAGAGAAGATGCTAGTTCAGTTATGGAGTACATTGCTATCATGGGACAAAGAAGATGCTAGCTACTTGAGGTTTGATAAGTGCTTTGCATCAAAGATAAGGACTCTTTTATGTTCAGAGAATCCAAGAATCCCTAAGGTTCTTTTGGAATTGTTGGCATTTTTGATGTCTATGTTGTGATTGTCATTGATGGACACACACTTGCATTAAGATCCTATTTCTATGTATGAGTTAAAGCACAACTGATATTTGTTCTAACCGGTATGTTGTATTATAGTCTTTAGACTATTGATGTTTTGTAGAATGTGTTTCCCAATCTGAAGTGACATGTTGACCCCAAGCGGTTCGTGGATACCAAGCGATACGAGGGACTAAAGTGGCATAACACATTTTTACCAGTTTTCATTTTTGTCAAACCGGCAACCGACATTTTGTATGAACCGGTAATACTCTGTGATGAGTTACGAACTGGCATTTTGTGATGAGTTACCATCCACCGATTGTTTGACGGTGCTGACACATTAACGATGCTTTTTCGTGTCATGGTACCAAGTATGTCCAGGTTCATTGAACCTAGGAAATTGTTATGTAATCCTATTGGACCGAAATGAAATCAGATTCCTTTATAAGGACATCATGTCTAGGGTTTTAGGTTGTTGATGTGGATATAGTGAAAGTTTATGTTGTTGCTAGGGTTTAAGGTGATTGAGGAGTTGGAGAGAATATGAATGTGTAGAAGACTGAAGTAATGCTAGAGTGCATTAGGAACAAGCTACCAAGGATCTAACCAAGCAGCCTGTGCTACTAGCTAGATCAAACACTTGTTGATTACTCGCATCTTTGACAAGTCTGTAGCCCTTAACCAGGTAGGCCCAAAAGCCTTTTGTAAATCCTCTAACAAGGTGGTTCACATTTGTGGATCTAAAATCCTTTAGCAACATAGTCTTTAATTGGACTTATCTCCTAATAGAGATTGAGATTCCTAATAGGATCTGTTTTGGTAAAGAACATTGTAAGACCTTAACCAGTTTGACCTTAACTGGTCTGGCTCCTATTCTGCAGATAGTTACTTGTGAGTTCCATCTCACCGTGGTTTTTCCCATTTGGGTTTCCACATCAAAATCTCTCGTGTTATGGTGTTTGTGCTTCTGTGGGTGAATGCATTATTAGCTATTTGGTTTGCATGTTTGTTAACTGGTTTGTCTGCTAAATTGTTTTATCGATTTACTGTCAGTCTTGCAAAGTGTTTAAGTGCAGATATTTTTGGCATACTAATTCACCCCCCCTTCTTAGTATTCATCAATTGGTATCAGAGCATACCTTTCTATAAGTTTAACCACTTGGAAAGAGATGTGGGGGAATACACTTTGAGGGAACTTACTCATTGGCTCACTCGGTTTGAGCAAGCCTATGATGATCTTATGGTCAAATACAAGGCATCTCAAGAAAAAGGGAGAGAACATGCAGAAAAGATGATGGAGCTATCTGAAAATAGTTCTTCAGATGAAGCAGACATGGAAGCCTTAATTGAAAAAGTAAATAAGTTGAATGAATCAAACTCCAACCCGAGAAAGGAAATGGAAGGACTGACTATCCAGATGTGTCAGGAACTTGAGAACTGAAGGAAAGCTGAAGATCTGGTGAGAGAAAGAGATCATGAGATCTCCAAGCTGAAACAAGAGATCAGTGCCCTAACTGCTCAAATCCATGCAAGCAAAGTGGAAAAGGAAGACATGCAAGGAGAACTGAACATTGCCATCTCTGAGAATGAAAACCTATTGGAAACAAATGCTTCTATTTCCAAATAACTCTTTGAGTCAAAGGAAATACTTGCTAAGTTCAACAAGAGCACTGTCAAGCTAAAGAAAAAGCTTGAATCTGCCAAACTAGTCAAGAATACCAATGGACTTGGTTATTCCAGTCATGAGGAAGGTAAGACCTCTGGTACAAATGCTGGAACATCAAAGGATAAAGGTAAGAAAAAGTTTAAACATGTTTGCTTTAACTGTCTTAAAGAAGGACATACTGCAAATGTGTGTAGGAGTAAGGCTTACAACAATTTTCCTTATTTCCTAAATGATGAGCCTAGATCCTATAGATTTGATGGTAACTATTATGCATGCAATAAGTATGGGCATAGAGCATCTGAATGTAGGTTTGTTATGAATAACACTGGAAGATATCCTCAAAAGACCCAAGGAGTAGGTCCTGAACCTTATGTGAATCAGAATCACAACTGGTTTAATGCCTTCAATCATCAGCAAAGAAGTGGTGGCTATCAAGCGCCAACCAGATGGAGAGAAAAATATATGGTATGTCATGGTCATGGTCACACTGCTGCAACATGCAGAAGGAAGAATGGAAACATGAAAAATGGACCTTGGAGAGCACCTAGATTGGTTTGCTATCACTGCAACAAACCGGGTCACATTGCCAGATTCTGTAGATCAAGAAAGGACATATCTGATGATATACCAGTCACTCCAAAAGGAAACATTGATGTTGACACTGTTCAAGCGGACATGAAAAAAACCTGGAAGAAGAAACCAGCGGTGTTACAAGAGGAATCGGTTTCTGCACCTAGTGTGGAAATCACGGAACTGACAAACTAAGCTTTAGAAAAGCTTAGGGGGAGCAAATGGCAAAATGTTTCAAACCCCTAGTTTACACTGATAAAAGACCTTAACTGGTATGTGATACCTATCATCTGGTAGAAGACCAGAAATGGTAAAAAGGCAAATTAGGGTTTATGCCCTAATTAAGGAGCATTAATTGCGGTAGGTGAGAAATATGATTAAAAGGATTTTTCAAATCATTTCTCACTATCAGTTTTCAAGCGAAGAAAAGTTTTTCAAAGAGTAGAGCGACGAAAAGGTGATTTGTGCTGAGATTTTGAGAAATTGAGAAACTGCGAAGGAGATTCAAATTCAAACTGCAAACGGTCAAGTGGAGAACACAAAGCGGTGATTCAGCAACTGACGGAGTGTGAAGTAAAGGAGAATCAACAAGCCCTAAATTCATGTGTTTCACAAGATATTTCTCAAGTTCTTGAAATTTCTATCATGGCTTCCGCATCTCATACCAGTTCTAGTGCATCTGTCAAGTCTGCAAGTTTTATTCAACGAAAGTCCAAGCATAATGCCCTATCACAAGTTCCGGCTGGTGTGATAGTAGAAGAGGGAATTTCTAACTACATAGATTGTAAGATTGAAGACCTAGGGTCTCTAGCCATCCACTCCCATTTAGGTTTATTTTGTGGCAAGGATAAGAAGATCAAATCAGAGTTTAATATTTTGGAGAAGAAGAAGCTCCACAATGTTGTTTACTTCCTGGAGGATTTCACAGAGGATCATATAAGGATCATTCTGAGAAGAGTCCATGGTGATAAGATGTACCTAGAGAGAACACATGACATTACACCATAGGCAATTCATGCAGTCACCGAATTCTACAACACAGGGAAAGTGCCAGCCCTAAGGACGGTAAGCAAAACTGAAATGTCCAAGCTCACCGGTTCAGTGAGCGATTCACGAGGCATGATAGTCAATTCAATCAAGGATGATCTGGTGAAGTATGCATGTATGGTGATTGGATACGAGACATTCTCAGCCAGCAGAATTAACTCTGTATTTGCTATAGCGGTAAATGCTGCTTATCAGATGATAAAGGAGGATGCATCATTTGATCTGTGCACCTGTATGCAGAGACAACTCCTGTTGAATCTAAAGTTGATCAAATAGGATAATGCACTAAGGTTCAAGTTTGGGAAACTAATGGTTGGGTTGTTCTTCTATTTCCAAGGCTACTTTCCAGTGGTTTGCTGACCAACTAGTAACCAAGCAAATCAAGGAAAGCATTGAAGCAATTGGAACTGGTTACCCTGATGTTCTAAACAAGTATTTTGATGAGTTCAGATGAAAAGTGAGCCAAAGAATGAGAATATCTAGTGACATCGTCAAGAAATATGAGGACAATATCTGTTTCACCATCAAGGTGGATCAATACATAATGGAGGCTGTTGAGCCTAGACAGGAAGAAGTGGAGCCAATGGGCTATGAGGTGATGTAGGATATGTTGGAAGGGTATGCCTCTACCCTTATTGCCTCACTCCTTGATCCTAAGGAAAAGAGGACCGGAACCTATCTGGAAAGGGTTACACCAGTCAAGGAACCCTCTACAAACAAAGGAAAAGAACCTACAGTGAAGAAGGCAAAGGTAGTGCCTGCAGCATCTACACCGGCTGCTACTGCAACTCCAAAAGTGACCAAGTGGTCACTAGCCAAGAAGAAACCAGAAGCAGCACCAGCTAAAGTGTTCGAGAGGAAGAGGAAGACAAGGAATACCTCTCTAGACTCAAAAGAAACTGTGTCTGAGGAAAAGCCAAAGAAAACACGTCAAGCAAAGAGGAAGACAAAGAATGAACCGACATCATCTGCACCGGTAAATATAGATATCTCTTCCTATAAACCTTTGACACATTGTCAAAGAACAATAAAGAATATTAGGAGAAAAGTGCTACATGACTTAATTGAGTGTTTTGATGAATTTAATTATGATGAAAAGGAAGCAGTTGAAAAGGAAATAATTCAGTACTTATGTGTTAATGACCGGTAGCCCTCAGAGATTAAATCTTAGACATTGGATTCTTTATATATGTCATTAGATAATAGATGGTGCATTGCCATAGAAAAGGAATAGGAAATTAGGGAGAAATTTTTTGCATGTTACTTTCTCGACCTGTCAAATTCTAAATTATTTGATGTTATTGACCAAAATAAAGGACTCTTCTTCACTAGAAGAAGAAGACTCTGGCTAGTAGAAGGAAGAGTTGATGATGTTGAAAAAGACAGACATCACTATATGACAATTGAGTCCAGTCTCACAAAGCACGTCTAGCCAACCGACAAGCTGAAAAAGAACCAGTTATATCCAAACCGGACAAAGTATTTGATGATGAAGGAAATCTGGTTGTTGAACCGATCGACACCATTGATGTCGATGCTCTAGATGTAGAGGATGTTACTCAGCAAACACCATCTAAGGCAATAGGACAAGAGCAACAAGCTAAATAGGTTGACAAGCAAGCCGAGGATAGACAGGAAGTGGCAAAGGAAGAGGCCGAGCAGAAGAAAAAGGACGAAGAAGAGAAGAAGAAAAAGGATGAAGAAGAGAAGTAGAAAAAGGATGAAGAAGAGAAGTGGAAAAAGGAAGAAGAAGAGAAGAATAAAAAGGATGAAGAGGAGAAAAAGAAGAAAGATGAAGAGGAGAAGAAGAAGAAGGATGAAGAAGAGAAAAAGAAGCAAGAAGAAGAAAAGAAGAAGAAGGAAGAGGAAGATAAGGAATAGGAGAAGAAGAAGGAAGCCAAGATGAAGAAGAAGGAAGAGGAAGATAAGGAACAGGAGAAGAAGAAGGAAGTAGAAAAGAAAAAGGCTGAGGAGGACAACGAAGCAGAGAAGAGGAGAGAAGTGGAGAAGAAGAAAGCAGAAGAGGACAAGGTAGGAGAAGTAGAGAAGAGCACCCAGATGGAGACTCTGAAGGCAACCGAGAGTCATGCTAAACCAACTGATCTCACCAATCCTATCGATCTCTAATCTACAAGTGAAACGGAGCTAATGTAGAGCATCAAGGTAGCTCAAGAGCACCTTGAAATCATTCGAAGGAAGAAGGAGCAAGATGTAATTCAAGCAGCTGTGATTACTCTTACCAGTTTGATACCTGGTACAAATCTTCCCAACACCGATTCATCACTAGCTAAACTTAAGCTCCTATGCATACTAGTGGATGATTAGGTGCAGAGCCTAGAAGAGGTAGCAGAGGTAAATGTGATGAGGGAACATCAAAAAGCTCTTAATATAGCTCTGGTGAAGAAGCTGAATGAGCTCCGATCTGAACTGAAGAAAGAACAAAAGGATATAAGGGACGCTCTCGATGAGGGGAATCTACTACTCAGCAAGATCTGCCAACCCCATTTGTTCTATGATGATGTGCTAGCTCAGAAGTAAAATCTTAAAATGGACTTGCAGTCCTACATGAGCACATTCAAGCCACCTTATGATCCCTTTACAACTTATGGGCAAACCGTTCACTGGTTTCACATCCAGTCCAAAAAATAGAGCAAGAGATCAGCACCCAGTCTAGAGATTTGCAAGAACTACAACTGGTTCTACTCCCATGACTACAAATTCTTCAGAAGTGTTATCTGAACCTGGATGCCTTAACAGTTACATAGGAGATGAGCACAATTGATGCCATGGAAGAACAGGTCTCCCAGATGTAGACAGAAAAAGAAGTGGCCACCTCCCTACTTGAGTCTTGGTCTTTGTCGATGAAACAATTCTTCCAGGACTTTAAATTTGTTTTTGACAAGTATCATTCCTTATTGTCATAAACTTTTATTTTTCTAATATCAAATGGAAACAGGGTTTTACTTTGTCATTGTTGGCAAAGGGGGAGAAGAATTCTATTTGGGAGAAGTATCTAGTAATCAAAATTTTGATTATATGCTCTAAATATCTCAATGTTGCAAAATTGTTATACACTATATTGTCAAAAGGATAGTGTATATGCTTAGGGAGAGAAATTTTGCAAATGGCATGATTTTGTTGTAAAAAACTTAGATGTCAAAATTTTATTTTCCTAAGTGTTGCCATCAATGCCAAAGGGGGAGATTGTTGGCATTTTTGATGTTTATGTTGTGATTGTCATTGATGGACACACACTTGCATTAAGATCCTCTTTATATGTATGAGTTAGAGCATAACCGATATTTGTTCCAACCGGTATGTTGTATTATAGTCTTTAGACTATTGATGTTTTGGAGAATGTGTTTCTCAGTCTGAAGTGGCATGTTGACCCCAAGCAGTTCATGGATACTGAGCGGTACAAGGGACTAAAGTGGCATAACATATTTTTACTAGTATTCATTTTTGTCAAACTGACAACCGACATTTTGTATGAACCGGTAATACTCTGTGATGAGTTACCAACCAGCATTTTGTGATGAGTTACCATCCACCGATTGTTTGATGGTGCCAACACATTAACGGTGCTTTTTTCGTGTCATGGTACCAAGTATGTCCAAGTTCATTGAACCTAGAAAATTGTTATGTAATCCTATTGGACCGACATGAAATCTGATTCCTTTATAAGGACATCATGTCTAGGGTTTTAGGTTATTGATGTTGATATAGCGAAAGTTTATGTTGTTGCTAGGGTTTAAGGTGATTGAGGAGTTGGAGAGAATATGAATGTGTAGAAGACTGAAGTAATGCTAGAGTGCATTAGGAATGAGCTACCAAGGATCTAACCAAGTAGTCTGTGCTACTAGCTAGATCAAACACTTGTTGATTACTAACATCTTTGACAAGTCTGTAGCCCTTAACCGGGTAGGCCCAAAAGCCCTTTGTAAATCCTCTAACAAGGTGGTTCACATATGTGGACCTAAAATCCTCTACCAAGGTAGTCTTTAATTAGACTTATCTCCTAAAAGAGATTGAGATTCCTAACAGGATCTATTCTGGTAAAGAACATTGTAAGACCTTAACTGGTCTGACCTTAACCCGTCTGGTTCCTATTCTACAAATAGTTACTTGTGAGTTCCATCTCACCATGGTTTTTCCCATTTGGGTTTCCATGTCAAAATCTCTTGTGTTATGGTGTTTGTGCTTCTGTGGGTGAATGCATTATTAGCTATTTGGTTTGCATGTTTGTTAACCGGTTTGTCTGCTAAATTGTTTTACCTGTTTACTGTCAGTCTTGCAAAGTGTTTAAGTGTAGAGATTTTTGGCATACTAATTCAAACCCCCCTCTTAGTATTCATCAGGAATTCATTAGGCCAAAGGAGTTTGCTGAAGATATTAAAATTGTCCACAATTGGGGTGATATGTACTTATACCCTATTTCCATAGTTTTTAGAGTGTATGGTTTTAGAGGCACTCCATTCTGATTGCCATATTAGCTCCCATTAAAAATAGGAATTGCAAAAGTCCTCAGGCAGATTGGTAGTGTGCAAGAGGCAAAATTAACAGGTAGATGTAAAGGGACCATTTTCCCTACAATAACTATAGCACATCAGTTTGTAATAACTAAAGGGGGTTGGAAGTGCTTTGAAGATTTTCTTCTACCCTACCATTTATCAACAACAATATTAAGGTGTGCTGACCCTGAAGATTTCTTCAACAACATGTTCTAAAAAAAGGGCAGTATGTAGGGGCAAAACCTCACCAATTCCAATTCCCCGAAGACCTCATTAGGAATGAGTTTGATTTAGATGAGCAAGAGCTAAGGAAAGAAAAGTGGGTGGCTTACAAGAAGGCCCTAGATTTTGTGCACCAATTTGATACCAGTTATGACCCTTTGTCTAGTTTCCACCCTTTTGAAGAAAAGGCAAAATTCTTGATTCTTTTTTTTCAAGATGTAATGCAGACATTGAAAGAGAAGAGGGAGGCTGTGATTAAGAATAACCCTGAGAAGGAAAGACTAGTTTTAACTAGTTCTACATCTGCCAAAGCAATCCCTCCAGGTGATTATATGCTACATAAAAAGTCCAACTACAGTGTGTTAGTGACAACAATAGGGGAGCCCACTACCTCAAGAGGGAAGATGAAGTTAAAGGATATCATTGACATTCAGGAGAGCCCAAAGAGGCAAAGAATGGGAATGGAAGTGCAATCTGATGAACCATTGTATTCCCCATCTCACTCCCCTATTAAAATAGGAGATGAACAGGCAACAGTTGAGCAACTATTACAATTAGGCAGCCTTGGGGAGATAGATTACACCTATGATGAAGTAGAAGAGGGAATGCTAGAAGAGCTCTTTAATGCTGAGATGAACATAAATACAAATGAGTTCAAAGGCTAGGAGTTGGATCCTGATATTAAACAAGCCAGTGAGGATTTCTTGGCTGATAGCAACTTTGTCACATCAGGAGCTTTCATGCAATTCGTGTGGAAGCAGAATATTGAGAAGTTTAATACTAGATGTGAGAAGAGGAAGAGTGAGCAGCCCCAGAAGGATCCAGTTGTGGTGGAGGAATAAATAAAGCAAGAAATGGTCAATGAGTTCAAGACTATCACTCCTGAGCAAGGTATAGACATGGTAGCAAAGGCTGGTGTACTCATTCTCCCTGAATGGGATATAGCGGATGCCTTGGTTTTAGAGGTAGTAAGGAAGGAGACTAAGCTTATGGAGGGAGTCACTTTCAATAAGGATAATGCTGCCCTAGCTATGTGGTCTATAAAAAGAGATGAAAATAGGAAGAAAAAGGACACAACAGGGTCAAGCTACCTTGGAGGAATGATAGTGAAAAGAGTGCAGAGCACTGGGGTAGTGGAGGCTACTTGCACAGTACTAGAGACAACAAAGTTTAATGTGGTAGTAGCATAGAGAGAGGCACAAGAAAAGGCTAATCTCCCATTGAAATTGGAGACTATTTTAAAAGCCTACAATGATGCTAAAGAAGGAATAGCCAATAGAGATAGCATAATTGCTAGACTGCAGAGTCAATTCACAAGACAACATCATCTAAGTGAGTCTTGTACACTCATGATAGCCTCCTCTCCAGCAAGGCCCCCTCCTACTAGCCCCATCATTGAATTCCCACCATCTCCAGCACCTTCTAGTCCCCAATCTGTTGAGATCACTCCCCATGAATTGGAGTAGCTAAAACAGGCCCAAGCCCTATTTGCAAAGAAATATGAAGAGAGAGTGAGGGCTACAATTTTGAGTTTTGCTGACACCATAGGGTATTCATTAATGTACAATAATATGAGAAAATTTTTGGACATGTGTAACGAGCTAAATGGAGACAAGGCTGTTCTAATGCCTATTTTTGACAAGTGGAAGCCCATAGAATAGGATTTGGAACTTATTTGTGTATCTTATGATGAGGCAGGGGCTGACCCCATTATTAAATCTAGTTGTGATATGACAAAGGATATAGCAAAGTTAGCAGAAGGAGTAGATAATGCAGATAGAAAGATCAACTTGTACAAGAAAGAGTACACTGATCAAGTATTTGAATTACCTTCAGGGGGTTTTGCTAGTCCAACTCAATTGAAGGAAAAACAAATATGGCTTAATGAATTAGAAGCCAATTTATCATTAAGAATAAAAGGAATCATTAATACAGATGATACTTCTTTATTTTTCAAAACAATTAAGGAGATAGAGAAAATCAAATCACACTATGGTTTTCTAAATTCAGAGGTCAATAAAATGAGGAACGCTTGGAAAAGATTAGCCAAGACAAAGGGAAAAGTGATTAACTTCTCATGGCCTACTGACGACATATACCAAGAATGGACAAGAAAATATGCAGTGCTGGATGTAAAGAAGTTGGAAGAAGTTGCAACAGAACAACAAGTAGAAGAAGCTGTAGATGCTGAAAAGGACCCATAACCACTTTTTGGAAAAGACTGTTGTTTGTAACAAACTCTCTTTGGAAGGTCCAAAGTTTGTATGCATCCATGTTATTATAAATGGATACCAGGACTAGTGAAAAAAGAATCGCAAGAATTTTGTAAGAAAACTCTGCAGAAATATATTTGGGATTTTCTAGTCTTATGGAGAATACTCTGAGTTTTGTAATATTTTCTCAAGATTAATATCAATATACAAACTATCGACTTTTGAGCCTAAATTTTGTGTTGTCTTCTGGTTTACTTGCAAATATTCACTATTTTCAAATATGAGTAATCTAGGGTTATTCATTTGAGGATTAGATTGTAAGGCAGTCTTAATAGAGGTATTTCTTAGCTTTTCTCTCTAGGAGGGAAATTAAATATGCATGAAACATTTCTATCAGTGAATTCTTTGTGGGAGATTTTGAATTTGATGAATATAGTTTTATTTTGATGAGGGTAAATTCTTATGTATGTTAGGCATATGTGGGGTTTTATAGAAGCCGAGGTGATGGGATGTGTGGGGATATTTGATTGTGGAAGTATTGTTTAAATTCAGATGACTCTACGGCCTGGATAAGGCACTGGTATTAATTGTGGTTATCTTTTTACATCTCTTGTAGGTTAATACTGAACATGATTATAAGATTTCTTTCTTTGTTTCAGTTAGTTTTGAGGCAATAGAATTCATTGGTTTTTGGATTGGTTTACTTTGGATCTGTCTTTTAAAAGTGTGAAGTTAATTCACATATGGTATACCCGCCTGAACTTTGGATAAGTTCAAAGTGTAGAAGGTTGTAAAACCTTGTCATATGTTGCTTTGAAGTTCCACCTCTTTGATCTCTCTTCTATAGACATAGTTTATCATTTTATTATAAGGGTTTTAAATGGAATCAGAATTTGAGAACAACAAAAGTGGCGACTCCATTGGGGAGAGTCATACTAGTAATCTAGATGTAGATTGGTGCTTTAATAAAATATCGGTGTTGTATTGATGTATTCATTTAAAGAAGTTTGCACGATATTTGATACGTGATGCTGGTTTGAAGATTTGCAATATTTTGTTCAAAGCTTGTTTTCATATTTGCCATAGATTTGTGGGTGGTGACTTTGTTAGTTCAACCAGTCCTTAAAATAAGAGAATTCTTAAAAGAAGACAAGCATAATACAAGGAGGAAAGAACACTAGGTCCTTCATGGAGAAACATCCTCGTGAGACGTTGCAGGAGGGATTACTTGAACAGTCACGAAGAGGTAAAAAAAAGATCAGTACAACATGAGCCATCAAATGCTGCATGGGTGCAGAAAAGCAACAATACTGGTAAGGTATCTGATAGACCTGTATATGCAAAGTCTAATTCTTCTTCCCGAGAATCTAAACATGATGTTTTAGGATTTCATTCTGGATTATTTGGAAATATAGATAATGTTCAAGTTTTAAATCAAGAGTTATCTCATGTTAGCTTCTCTGGAAAAGATAGAAGTAGTTCCAATGTAGTCAGACACTCTGTGCCTTGAACAGTTGATGGAAACATCAGCTTGATTAATATAGACCAAGTAAATGTATTTGACTCTGAGGAGATCTTCCCTAATGAAGATGAAGTGTCCCAAGAAATAGAAGACCTGAATAGAAAAGTCCATCACTTAATCTCCTTTTGAGCCCAAAAGGAAGCAAACAGGGAGAGAGAAGTCAAAGATAAACTTATGGAAAGAGATAGGCTTATCAGGCAAATTACTGATCTTGAATTGTTAGCCCAAGAAAAGGAAAAAAGTGATGATGGAGGTCCTATGATTAGGGAAATTCTAGTCCCCAAACCCAAACCAGTGTACAAGTCAATAATCCAACCAAGTAAGGAGGTTTTAAGTGACCCACAACTTGTTAGAAATGAGGTTGATAAAGGAAAACAAAAGTGCATGGAAGATGGGTCAGGATCAAAGACTATGTTGGAGATCTCCCATAGATTATCAACACATGAGAGGGAGATGGAAAGAATGAGGAAGGAGAAAGAAGATCTACAAATGGAGTTAGAAAAGGCCGAGTTAGAGGTAACTAACTAGGAAGTTAAAAGAAAAATTAGTTATCTCAAGGCTCCCCCTATCATCTTCCCAATAGAGGATCTAAATAAACCTGTTCCTCAACAAGTTTCTCTCCCCCCTGTTAAAATTCATCCCACATTGCCTGTCAATTCAACAATAGTCAGTCAAGCCCCTGTAATTAACCAGAATAATCAACTCTCTTAGACTCAAATCCCTACTATGAGAATGAACATGGGTAATAACAATGTTGATAACCATTTCCAAAAGAGACCCATCAATTTAGAGTAGTACAGGCAGTTATTCTTTGATGGAATCCCAGGATATCCCAACCATGTTCCTACTGAGTTAAGAGATAAACTCCCTAAGTTTGCTAGAAATAATGCAATTAGTGCAAAGGATCATTTAAAATCTTTGAATGAGTTGATAAATGATTATGAGATAGCTGATGAAGATGTCATAATGAAGTTATTTGTCCAGTCCCTAATAGATGATGCAAGAGATTGGTTTAGAGGTCTCCCTGTTGATAGCATTAGGTCTAGAAAGGATTTTAAGAATTGTTTTCATGAACAATACAGTGATAAACAAATGTGAGTTTCATGCTAAATGAATTTAATAATATTAGAAAATCTGATAATGAGATGGTCACCGATTTCAATGCTAGATTTCAGAAAGCCATGCATAGGTTGTATCAGGTGATGAGACTAGATGATAAAATGTGCCTAAACATTTGATTCCAAAATGGCTTACATTTTAAGGGATAAAAATCCACATAGCCTAAGAGATGCATTCAGAATTGCTATGAATGTGGAGAGCAATAGGAAAGCATCCAGAAAGTTAGGGAGAAGAACTGATGGTAGGTTATGGCAAGAAACAAAACAACAACCAAACAAAGTTTCTAAGGAGGAAGATAAGATAGAAAATTTAGTCATTGCTATGAAGGATCTAACTGCTAAGGTAAGTAAAAATGACAAGCCTCACTATAATTGGCAAGTTAGGCCTCCCAGATTGCATGATATGCCTTATAATACCAATTGGAAGGTTGGTAAACCTCAGAATGAGAAGCCTAAGAATGCTTAGAGCCAAGACACCCCTGATCCCTTAAAAGGAAAAAATGTTCATAATATAGAGAACACTCCTTGGTGTATCACTTTTGATGGGCCACATTCTCCTCATTAGTGTGTAGTAGTTCAAGCCCTTGAAGAGTCACTAAGGCTAGAGGCTGAGCCTGATATCAATATGTTTGAAACCATTGTAGAAAGTGATGAGGAATCTGTACAAAGTGAATGTAGTGATGTGCTAGATAGTAGAAAGTCTTTTCAAGGACAACTAAGACTTGATTGGCATCCTACCCTAAATTGTTGGAATTTGGCATTATAACAGACAAGGAGAGATTGTTGGCATTTCAATAAGGATATTGAGAAGGTTGTTGATGCTTATGGATAAAACTGATTAAGGATGTTTACTATCTTAATATTATTATTTTGTCATTGATGTCAAGAAATTGATTTTCTGATTCAGTATGATGTTGCCATATCTTGAGAAGTATGATTTGATGAGTATAAAGATGTCGGTAAAAGACACAAAAAGAATATGATGAATAAGGGGAGAAATAAGTTATTTAATGGGCAACTATTACCGAGTTAGACAATGATGAGATCATGATGATTAGATTGTTTTGATATCCTACATATGTTATTGATTCAAAGGTTAATACTATACTATGTTACCGAGAAAAGAACCTAGTTGGTAAACCCTAAGGAACCTAGTCGATAAACCCTAAGGTTATCACTATCGGTTAATGAAGGCAGAATGTCTATTGAGTGAAGTTTAGTATTTATTGAGTTGCAACCGAGTAATAACAGATTGCATTGAATGAATAAAAGCATTATTTAATGAAGGAAGTTGATGAGCTGGCTATGGTTAAATAATTGGTATGCTATGAATGAAGTTTGTTAAAGAATCTATGGCAAAGGATAATCGGCAGGAAGATCTATAGCTCAGATTGAACTACAATACCCTAGCACAAGTTTAAAGAAATGTATGCAAGTTCCAAGGTGGGGTAAAACATGTTCAGATCTAAGGATACATTGAACCGGGTCAAAGTTTGAAGATCTAATGGCTATGATTGATCATGGGAAATGTGAGCAAGGAGATTGAGTTGTTGGTTAATTGTTTATAAATAGGGAACTATTGATAAACAATGTATGTGGGCAAGTGTATGCATAGGGATGCTACATAGTGATTACCGAGAACAGAAGCTTGAAGACCTATTTTGAATAACATAGTATAGAGCCCAGTAGATGGACAAGATTAGTTCTATGTCTATATTGTATTGAGAAAATAAGAATCTACTTTAGCATTTTAGATGTGAAGTTGCAGATAGATTTTATTACTGTTATTTTGAGAAGTGACAGAAAATCTCTTAACCGAGTGGACTTAATAGTCTTATTTGTAAAACCCTCTAGCAAGGTGACATTCTGATTGAGTGTTTGAAATCTTTTAACAAGGTCACTTCTAACAAGGTGAAGATCCTAACAGATCTATGGGAAATCCCTTAACCGAGTCACATCTAGCAATGTGTTTGTAATCTTTAACAGGATTTGCTTTTAACCGAGCATACTCTAGAAGAGTATATTTCTTAGTGGGTTTGAAATCCCACAATGGTTTTTTCCTATTTGGGTTTCCATGTTAAATCTGGTGTTATGAGTATTATGATGTTTATATGCTTTTGAGTTTGCATGTTTAGCAGTTTTGGTTATATTACTGAAGTATATGTTACCGAGGTTGAATCTGATGTTTTTATGGAAAATTATGTTTGTATGATTCACCCCCCCTCTCATCTTATTAGCTTGGCATCTATACTTATCTTTAAGTATCAGAACTATCAATTGGTATCAGAGTTTTGGACTCTGGAAGGAAAAGTTTAAAGGTACTTGAGGAAAAGATCCAAAGATGTATAAGAGGGATGCATCAAAGTTGAACAAGTCAAGTTTCTCTACATGACAGAAAAGGATGAAGCTGCACCTATCAGGAGTTGGAGAATATGTTGTATATTATCTGGAGAATGATTTCATCACACTGAGCACCTATCCATTGACAATGGAAGAGATAAAGGCAAAGCAAGAACATATCCAAGAAATGATTGAAATAACATCTGCATTGACCGATTCAGAGTTTAATGATCTAGAAGGCTGCAATGATGCAATGGCAATGTGGGACAAGCTCATATTTGTGTATGGAGGAGATGAACATGTTCAAAGAGCAAAAGTGGATAGTCTAAGAGGACAACTTGAATCTACGAGGATGAATGAAGGTGAGAACATAACCCAGTAGAGTACAAGACTAAAAGAGATTGTCAATCAAATCAAAGGAGCAGGTAGAACTATTGAAGAAAAGGATATAACAAGTAAGTTGGTAAGAACCTTTCTATCGGCTTATGCAATCCGAGTCTCTGCAATCAATGAATTGAGATCTATACCTAATATGCCAGTTTCTTTAGATGCTACCATTGGTAAGCTACATGCATTTGAGTTAAGTAACTTTGATAATAGTGGGTCATTGGTAAATAAAATTGAATCTGATGATTACAATGATAGAATGAGTAAGTACACTAAAGGGGATCACAGTGGAGCAAGTGAAAGATTTTGCAAGGACATGGAGGAAGTACACAAACTGTATGAGGAAATTAGAAAGCAAGAAGAAGTTGAATCACTATTAGCCAAAAGGTTACCGAGAGGCAAAGGTAAGTATAAAGGAAAACTACCTTTGAAGTGTTTCAATTGTGATAAGATAGGACATATGGCTTCTAACTGTCCTGACAAAGATTCTACTAAAAAGAGAGATTACTGAGATGATAGACAAAAAGATAATCATTACAGAGGACACTGAGACCTCAGAAGAAAAGATAGAAAGTCATGCTTAGTAGCCGATGAGGAATCCATTGATGATAAATCAGATGAAATTGATACAGAGGAAGTAGTTTATGTGGCTATCAAAGATGGATCAGATGAAGAAAGGTATGAGGAAAAATCCCTAATATCTCACATAAATACTAATGATTCTTGGATCATAGATAGTGGATGCTCACATCACATGACAGGTGATAAACACAAGTTTGTTATGTTAGAAGACTATGATGGAGGCTATGTAAGATTTGGTAATGATGCACCATGTCTGGTAAGAGGTAAAGGATCCATAACACTTCTTGAAAATGCAAGATACAATGATGTTTATTGGGTTGAAGGTTTGAAATACAATTTGTTGAGTGTAGCATAGCTAAAAAATATAGGATACCGAATAGAATTTCAGAAAGGAATTGTCAAAGTTCATGACAAGCCTGGAAAGTTAGCTACTACTAGGACACAAACAAAAGGTAACACATTTCACCTTGACTCAACTAGGAATAAATTTCTGTATGCAAAGATAGATGATACCTGGTTATGGCATAAAAGGTTTTGTCATGTAAATTTTGATAATCTGATCAAAATAAGCAAGAAGCACCGAGTAAAAGGTCTACTGAGTCTTGAAAAACCTCAGAATGCTATGTGCCGAGGATGCCAGATGGGTAAAATGACAAGATCAAGCTTTACAAGTAAGTCCTACACCTCCAAGGGAATTTTAGATCTTGTGCACACTGATCTTTGTGGTCCTATGAAAGTTCAAGATTATTATGGTGATAAATATTTCATATTATTTGTGGATGATTACTCAAGGATGATGTTAGTAATGTTTTTAAAAGAAATATCAGAAGATTTTCAAATGTTTAAATGGTATAAGGCAAGAGTTGAAAATGAAATTGGAAGACAACTGAAGTGTCTTAGATCAGATAGTGGAGGAGAGTTCACATCTGATGAGTTCAACTTATTCTGCAAAGATCATGGTATAAAAAGACAAGTCTCTGCATCGAGAACTCCACAACAAAATAGAATTGCTGAGAGAAGAAACAAATCTATTGTGGATTGTGCCAGAACCCTAATGATTGAAAAGAAAGTGCCACAAACATTTTGGAGAGAAGCAATAAGCACAGCAGTTTACACCCTGAACCGAGTACAACTGAAGAAAGGTACTTTGAAGACACCATATGAAATCTAGTATGACAAGAAACCTAATGTAAGTTATTTTAAAATCTTTGGAAGTAGATGCTATGTATACAAGGATGATAGAAATGGCAAGTTTGATTAGAAAAATGAAGAAGGAACATTTCTTGGTTATTCTTCTAGAAGTAAAGCATTTAAATGTCTGATCAAATCATCTAACAAAATAGTAGAAAGTGCAAATGTGAAAATTGATGAATTTGCAGAAAGAAATGATGAAGGAAATTCCAAGGAACCAGAAGATTATGATGAATTTCTCTATGTTCAACCGACAAGTCCTACCGAGAAAAATGCAGAAGGAAATGAAGAGAATATCCAGTTACTAAGTGATGAAGAAGATCATACAGAGCCTACCAAGCCTATATTAGCCAAATATGTCAGAAGACATCATGCACCAAGTCAGATTATAGGAGATAAGGATGATCTAGTGATGACAAGGAACAAATTGAGACAAAACACATCTGATATCTGAATTTGAACCGAGAATAGTGAAAGAGGCATTTAACAGTGAAGATTGGATAAATGCTATGATAGAAGAGATTGATCAAATCAAGAAGAATGACACATGGACACTAGTCCCAAGACCTAAGGACAAAAATGTAATCGGTACAAAATGGATTTTCAGAAACAAGCTAAATTAAAAAGGAGAGGTCATTCAAAATAAAGAAAGACTAGTTTGCAAAGGTTATGCCCAAGAAGAAGGAATTGATTATGGTGAAACTTTTGCACCTGTAGCAAGACTTGAAGGAGTAAGAACATTGTTGGCATATGCTACTTAAAAGAATTTCAAGGTATATCAAATGGATGTCAAATTTGCATTTCTGAATGGAGTATTAGAAGAAGAAGTTTATATTGAACAACTTGAAGGATTTGCTGAAGACAATAATAAAGATTAGGTATGTAAATTGAACAAAGCTTTATATGGTCTAAAACAAGCACCTAGAGCATGGTATGAAAGATTGCACTCTTATTTAATCAAGATTATTTTTATAAGAACAAGTGAAAACAACAATATTTATATGAAGAATGATGAAAATGGAATACTGATCTCAGCCATATTTGTTGATGATATTATATTTTGTGGGAATGACTCTCTATGTAAGAACTTTGGAAATGAAATGAGCAAAGAATTTGAGATGTCATTAATTGGTGAGATAAAGTATTTTATAGGTTTACAAATACTGTAAATGAAAGATGAGATTTTCATTACTCAATCCAAGTACACAAAGGAAATCTTGAAGAAATTTGGAATGGAGGATTCAAAACCAGTAAGTACTCCTATGACTACCAACTGTAAACTATCAAAGAATGATGAATCTGCATGTTGATGAGACACTTTACTGATCCATGATTGGAAAATTGCAATATGTTGTTCACAGCAGGCCAGACATAGCACATGTAGTAGTTATAGTTGCATGATTCTTTATAGATCCTAAGGAAACACACATGACAACAATCAAGAGAATTTTCAGATACTTGAAAGGCACTGAGGATTATGGCTTAGTATATCAGAAAAGAAATGATTTTGATTTAAAAGTTTTTTCTGATGTTGATTGGGCAGGCAACATTGATGACAGAAAAGGCACAAGTGGAGGAGCTTTCTTTTTAGGAGAAAGACTACTAAGTTGGCTTAGCAAGAAATAAGGATGTGTTTCACAGTCAACATCAGAAGTTGAATACATTGCTGTAGCATTGAATTGTACCAACATAGCATGGATCAAACAACTATTGGAAGGTATAAATGAGACAGTTACCGAGCCAGTTACTATATTCTGTGACAATACTAGTGCCATTAACATTTCAAAGAATCTTGTTATGCACTCTAAGACAAAGCACATCTCTATCAAATATCATTATCTTAGAGAAGAAGCTCAAGAGAAGAAAGTGGTGTTGGAGTATGTTAGCACAAAGGAACAAATAGCAGATATCTTCACCAAGGCATTGCCAAGGGACACTTTTGAGTATCTCAGAAGTAAGTTAGGGGTCCTACCCCTATCTTCTACTCACTGACCGAGTTTGGTGAAAGCATCAATTCAATGACTCTACAGAATATCTTTTAGGAGTTGATGCTGATTTACACACTTTAGGATGTTTTCTAAAGGTGTATAAGAAACAATACAGGGAACAGGAATTGAAGACAAAATGCTCTAACCGAGACTAATTTGACACATAACAGCAGGAAATCACTTCATACAAGAAGAAATTATGTTTTTGCAATTGTTGTCAAAGGGGGAGAAGATAGAAGAGAAGAAGAGAAGAGGAGAAGACTAATGTATGGGGGAGAATTTTGATGATAGGGGGAGAGCATTTCAGCATTTCAGAATCTCACAGCAATCTGAATCATTTAGGTCAAATCAATTGGTTTTGCCATCAATGCCAAAGGGGGAGATTGTTGGCATTTGACATTATAACAGATTGTTGGCATTTCAATAAGGATATTGAGAAGGTTGTTGATGCTTATGGATAAAACTGATTAAGGATGTTTACTGTCATTATTATTTTGTCATTGATGTCAAGAAATTGATTTTTTGATTCAATATGATGTTGCCATATCTTGAGAAGTATGATTTGATGAGTATAAAGATGTCGGTAAAAGACACAAAAAGAATATGATGAATAAGGGGAGAAATAAGTTATTCAATGGGCAACTATTACCGAGTTAGACAATGATGAGATCATGATGATTAGATTGTTCTGATATCCTACATATGTTATTGATTGAAAGGTTAATACTATACTATGTTATCGAGCAAAGAACCTAGTCGATAAACCCTAAGGTTATCGCTATTAGTTAATGAAGGTAGAATGTCTACCGAGTGAAGTTTAGTATTTACCGAGTTGCAATTGAGTAATAATAGAATGCATTGAATGAATAAAAGCATTATTTAATGAAGGAAGCTAATGAGCTGGCTATGATTAAATGATTGGTATGCCATGAATGAAGTTTGTTAAAGAATCTATGGCAAAGGATAATCGGCAGGAAGATCTACAACTCAAATTGAACTGCAATACCCTAGCACAAGTTCCAAGAAATGTATGCAAGTTCCAAGGCAGGGTAAAACATTTTCAGATCTAAGGATACATTAAACCTAGTCAAAGTTTATAGATCTGATGGCTATGATTGATCATGGGAAATAAGATCAAGGAGATTAAGCAGTTGGTGAATTGTTTATAAATAGGGAATTGTTGATAAACAATGTATGTGGGCAAGTGTATGCACAGGGATGCTACATAGTGATTACCAAGCACAGAAGCTTGAAGACCTATTTTGAATAATAGAGTATAAAGCCCAGCAGATGGACAAGATTAGTTCTATGTCTATATTGTATTGAGAAAATAAGAATCTGCTTTAGCATTTTAGATGTGAAGTTGCAGATAGATTTAATTACTATTATTTTGAGAAGTGACAGAAAATCTCTTAACCGAGTGGACTTAACAATCTTATTTGTAAAACCCTCTAGCAAGGTGACATTCTGATTGAGTGTTTGAAATCCTTTAACAAGGTCACTTCTAACAAGGTGAAGATCCTAACAGATATGTGGGAAATCCCTTAACCGGGTCACATCTAGAAATTTGTTTGTAATCTTTAATAGGATTTGCTTTTAACCGAGCATACTCTAGAAGAGTATTTTTCTTAGTGAGTCCAAAATCCTACAGTGGTTTTTCCCTATTTGGGTTTCCACATTAAATCTGGTGCTATGAGTATTATGATGTTTATATGCTTTTGAGTTTGCATGTTTAGCAGTTTTGGTTATATTATTGAAGTATATGTTACCGAGGTTGAATCTGATGTTTTTATGGAAAATTAAGTTTGTATGCTTTACCCTCCCCCTCTCATCTTATTATCTTGGCATCAGTACTTATCTTTAAGTATCACAACTATCATAAATATGGTAACCATTGAAGATGAAGAAGTTCATCTTAGAAGACCTAGTGAGGAAGAAGTTAAATATCTGACCAAGGCTACTATAGCTAAGGCAAAGCACAATTATAATCAAAGGAGCACTAAACGGGATAGTGATCAGGGTGAACTTGGTTCTATGTTTATAAAAGAGGTTCTTCACAAAAAGGAAACAAGTAGTGCTACTATCCCTCATATGGGTCAAGAAAAGAAGGATCAAATAAAGATGTACCCAAGAGTACAGATGATAAGGATACAAATGATACACAAGGAGCTGCCACAACAAAGAAGGCAAGTCAGCCTAAGGCAAAAAAGGTTAAAGCTAATGCTGAGTTGAGCAGTAGTTTCACATTTGACATAGCTCAGGCTCTTACATAAATGAAAGTTACTGTCCCATTAATAGAGTTACTAAAAATAAAAGAACATAGAGAAGTTGCCTTGTCTTTGTTTTCTAATATATCTGCCAGTAACACAGTCTTACCCACCAGTTCAATTCAAAATGGAAAGGATCAGGAGTTCCAAACCCTAGAGGTTTATTTTGGAATAACTATTACTCAAGAGCCTTCACAGGTAGATCCTTTTTATGTCACTTTGTTAGTGAATAACCGGTTAATAAAAAATTGTATGATAGATTCAAGTGTAGCTGCTAATATAATGCCTTATGGTGTTATGAAAGAATTAGGATTAGTAGTGACTATAGTATATGGGAAATGCTATGCTATGGATAATAGAGAAGTACCTATCATAGGTACAATGAAAGATGTTGAAGTAAAGATAGAAGCATTCCCTGAAGCAACCTATAAGATGGATATTATTGTCACTGACACTAAGCCTCATTATGGCATGTTATTATCCAGGTAGTGGACAACAGCAGTAGGTGGAAATGTCCAATTGGTTCTATCTTATGCTACCATCCCAATCAATGGGAATCAAGTCAAACTATACAGAGAACCACGTGCTCCTAGAGTGATTAAAAATGTAGATCATAGCATGCTCAATTGTATGATTGATGTGGATCTTGACAACTTTAGAGTGCAACCAATCTTACCTCCGTTAAAGAATACTGATTCCATTGTTATTGAATTAGAATCACAACAACATGGTTTATGGGAAATGTATTTTAATGGATCTTGCTCCAAAGAAGGGTTTGGAGCAAGAGTTCTTTTTGTATCCCCATCTAGTATAACTTTTAAATATTCCTTTTTGTTAGCCTTTTAGTACACTAACAGTATTGTAGAGTATGAAGCTCTATTGTTGGGGCTTGAAGTTGCAAAGAGGCATGGAATACAACTGTTGAAAGTTTTAGGAGATTCAAAATTGGTTGTCTCTTAGGTAAGATCAAAATATGTATCAAAAAATGATAGACTGAAAAGATATAAGCATGCAGTTTGGGATGTCATTGAGCATTTTAGTGCTTTTTCTATTAATTGGATAGAGAGATCAAAGAATATCATGGCAAACTTTTTTAGCCAACGTTGCATTAAAAAATGATGATGCAACACTAACCGGCATATCCACTGTGGAAATAAAATCTAGGCCTGCCATCCCTGATAATGTGTATAATTGGCAAGTTTTTGCTGATGATGAAGATATTTTTAGGTTCATACAATGCATTGATGATTATGATGGATAGAAAATTGACTGCAATGCATTAGTAGAGGTTATTGACAATAGAGAGACAATATTTGGGAATGATTTGGTTTAGTTGGAAACAAATGAGATACCAAAAGGGTTGGTAGAGCTTGAAGGCTTGTTCAGCTATAATGACAGTCATCTACACCAGCAATCTACTACCAAGTTAGAAGAATTGGAGGAAGTAAACTTGGGGACAAAATTATCCCCTAAGCTGGTATACATTGGAAAAAACTTGCCTCCTCATGTCAGAACTAATCTTATTAATTTATTGAAGAGATATAAACATGTTTTTGCTTGGTCATATGAAGACCTAAAGGCGTATAGACAAGACCTTTTTCAGCATGAAGTTCCTCTACTTCTAGATGCTAAGCCTTTCAGACAAAAGCAGAGACCTATTAATCCCTTGCTAGAAACCAAGATGCAGCAAGAATTGACTAAGCTAAGGGAAGGGGGATTATTAAACCTATAAGACATTCTTCATGGGTCTCCAATTTGGTCCTGGTGAGAAAGAAAAATGGGGACATAAGATTGTGTGTGGATTTTAGAAATTTAAATGTTGCTTCCCTGAAGGATAATTATTCTTCTCCCAATATGGAAGCTATGCTGTAGAGAGTAACTAGTTGCGATATTTTGTCAATGATGGACAGTTTCTCAGGGTACAATCAGGTACTAGTGAAGGAATTTGAGCAATTCAAGACCACTTTCACTACCCCATGGGGAACATATGTTTATGTAAGGATGCCATTTGGATTAAAAAATGTTGGAGCTACATTTTAGAGAGCCATGGATGTAGCCTTCAAAGAATTCATCAACATCATTATGGTTGAATACCAAGATGATCTAACATGTTTCTCTAAAAGGGCTGATGATCACTGTGGACATTTGGAAAAGGTGTTCAATAAGGCTTTGGAATTTGGTGTGTCATTAAACCCCAAGAAATGTCATTTTGCTATTACTGAAGGGAAGTTGCTGGGGCATATGTCTCCAAGGAAGGGGTAAGGATAGACCCTGAAAGGATTGAAGCAATAAATAATGTGCCTGAACCAAAAAGTGTGAAAGGTATTCAATCTTTTTTAGGCAGAGTTAATTTTGTTAGAAGATTCATTGCAAAATTTGTAGAGGTGGTAAAGCCCATTGTTAGACTACTCAAAAAGGATGCCAAGTTTTGCTGGGATCAGGAAGCTTCAAAGGCTTTTGCTGAGATTAAAAAGGCCATTCAGGAAGCACCTATGTTGAAATCCTTGGATTATAGTAATCCCTTTTCTTTGTTCTCTTTTGCTTCATATCATACAGTAGTTGTAGTGCTTTTGCAAAAGGATAATGAGGGACACGAACATCCCATAGATTTCTATAGCAAGTCTTTATAGGTACCAGAATTAAAGTATGAAATCATGGAAAAGCAAGCATATGCTTTGGTTAAAGCTATCAAGGCTTTTAGGCCATATCTTGTAAATGCACAAAAAGTTGCTTATGTTCCACATGCTGCAACCAAAGACATTTTGTCCCAATCTGAAGTCATAGGTAAAAGGTGCAGATGGATAAATAGAATTCAAGAATTTGATTTAGAAATAAAGATTACTAAATTGGTAAGAGGTCTAGGCCTTGCAAAGCTCATGATTGAATCAAATCTTATTGCTATTGAGGTAAATAATGTTGAAGTTGATAACACCATGGTCACCAGCATTGAAAGGCAACCCTGGTATTTAGAGATAGTCCACTTCTTAAAAGATGCAATGTTTTCAGAAGGAATGACACATAATCAGAGAAGAACTCTCAAACTCAAGTCACAAAAATATGTTCTCATTCAAGGTGATCTTTTTTGGAGAAATAGAGATGGAGCATTGTTAATGTGTTTGGATGAATTCCAGGCTAAGAAAGTGTTGATTCAAATGCATGATGGAGTATACGGAGGTCATTACTCTACTAAGACAACTACTAGTAAGATAATCCGAGCTGGGTATTATTGGCCTACTTTATTTAAAGATGCCCATGAACATGTAAGGAAATGTGACCCATGTCAAAAAATTTCATCCAAATTGAAGTATGAAGGAGCTTTACCCCTAAATCCAGTCATAGTGGAAGCCCCTTTTGTCTAGTCATAGTGGAAGCCCCTAAATCATAGTAGCCACTGATTATTTTACTAAATGGATTGAAGCCATACCCACCAGAAGAGCTATATGTAAAATTGTCATTGACTTCTTAATGGATAATGTTATAACTAGATTAGGAGTCCCTGCAAAGTTAGTAATGGACAATGCCATGAGCTTTAGGTTAGAAGAGTTTGTGGGATTTTGCACTAGTCATGGAATAATCATGTCTTATTCTTCACCCTATCATCCTCAAGGGAATGGACAAGCTGAATCTAGTAAAAAAAGCCTCTTGAACATTATTAAGAAAATCCTAGAAGAGAGCAAGAGGTCTTGGAATCAAAAGTTGAAATTAGCTTTGTGGGCTGACAGAATTACTATCAAAAAGGCTATTGGGATGTCACCTTTTGAACTGGTTTATGGTACACAAGCTAGAGTGCCAATAAACAATCTTCTCCTAGTATATAAATTCCTACAAGCTAAAGACATGGAGTTGTCTGAGCCTATCGAGGACCAGATGATTCAAATGGTGGAAGTGGAAGAAATTAGAACTTTAGCCCATAGAAGAAATTTGAAGATCCAATTGTAGTCTAAATATCTGTTTGATAAAAGGACATCATTGAGAAAGTTTCAAATCGGTGATGTTGTTCTTCAGTGGAATGCAAAAGGACAGGATAAGGGAAAGCATAAGAAGTTTGAGTCATTATGGATTGGCTCCTCTATGGTCTATAATGTAAATAGAAAAGATTCATACTTTCTGGAGAATATAAATGATGAAGTACAGGAATTTCCAGTGCATGGACAATTCCTGACGCATTACTTTTCTTAAAGTCCATGCATAGTAGGTCCTCTATTTGTATATATTTGTTTGCTTTGTGTTGTTGTTTTTTTGGGTTTGTGTTTCAGTTTGTTTCCCCAGAGTTTTCTGAGTTCTTGTGTTGACCTTGCGATCAACCATCCCCAGTCAGAGCCGCTGTTATCATTGTTTTAAAATGGGTATGCTTTTTCCATAATTGGCTAAGTCTGTGAAATTTTGAGTTTGGTATGGCCCTGTTACTTCTAACTGATGTGTGTCCTAAAGGGGGTTTAGGGTTTAATCTTTAATTTCTTTCAAAATGTTTGAGAAAAACCCCTTTTAATTCTAATTTGGTGTTACTTTATCCACTTAAGTGACGGGTCCATTTATCGTAAAGGTGTTCCTCCCTTGTCATTTACCTAGGCGGTCCCTTTAAATCTTTTAATTCTTTTCGCTTTTAATCTAACTTGTCTAATGTTTGTTGGGCCCAGTAAGTATCGCGCAACTCTCATATAAATCTATGATTTTCGCTATTTCATTGGGCAGAGTTGCTAGTGTGTTAGCCTCTGTGAAATAGCAAAAGGCATAAGTTGGCCTAACCGGGTGCACTAGGATCCTACTTAATGAGACTCCATCTTGTTTTACATCTAACGACTCGCGTTGATTCATAGCCGAAAGAAGCATGCAAGTTAGCCTTCGCGAAATAGTGAAAGGCTTGGCAGGACCTAGCAGTGAGGATTTCTCCATTGGCTAAAAGGCGATTAAGTTTGAAAGAGAGCAACGGCTCGCGTTGATTCACGACCAAGAGATGCTTGTAGTTTACTATTCACAAAAAGGCAAAAGGTTGATGGGCCCAGGCGAGGAGGTTTATAAGAGGCATAACAGATGTGTAGGTTCCCATAATCTAATAGCCAGCATAGTTTCGCAAGATGAAGATGCTTGGAAAATAGCTTTTGCAAAGTGCCCAAAATGACATGGCATTCCAAGTGAGCAGTCCAGCTAGTCTAAATGGCAAGTAAGAAAGTGACATGTGGCCAAAAATCAAAGTGTTCAGTGAATAAAATTTGAGGATTAAGGGCCGATGGGCCCACACGATAGGCAAGGCACAAAGTAAAAAGCCGATCAACTATGTTTTGATCTGAAGATTCTCGTGGCTTCGTACCTGCAAACTAATCAAAGATTAATGTTTGTGAAGTCATGAAAGATAGGTGCAAGTCACATGAAGGCATGACGTGGTATGACAACTACTACTTTTTTGAGAGTGGATAATGATATGTCAAGTGACACATGGTTTTAAAAGGTGAGTGAGGGCCCGCCTATGTGTAACCGGGAGTTATGTGGGAATAGTGAAGACAGACATGTGGTTGACTCAGAATTGAACCTGAAGGAGCTTCCAGGGCTAATGGCCGAGTGCCACATGGCATTTGTTAACTGGTGAACAAGTGGGTAAGTAATACCTAGATAAAGGGCCCACTTAAAAGGCATTCATCTTAGGACTGATCCAATGCTTCTCATTGTTTCATGACCCAAAGATGGAAGCGGATTAACCTCTACGAAATAGCAAAAACTGTTAGCCATCAAGAGGAGGCACGGTTAGTTAAAAAGGTTGATGGTCCCAGTTAGAGTTAAAGGTCGAGTGGTTAGAGTTCCATCTAATACTTGGCGTGGCTTCGTGAAAGGAAAATGCTCGAGGGTTAAGGCTCGTGAAGTGGTGAAAAGAAGGTAGGGCACAACATTAAGGTAAAGAGGTTAAAATAGAGATAAAGACTGATCAAGTTCCATCTCATTGGACAACTGGCATACCTTCGCTGGGTTAAAGTGCAAGTTGGCTACTATTTGCAAAGTAGTGAAAGGATTTTTAGCCCGTTGCCAGATGAGGAAATGTAAAAGGGTAAAGGCAGTGCAAGTTTGACGTAATCTAGCGGGCAACGTAGTTTCACTGGATGAACATGCAAGGGTGTTATGCTCTGCAAAATGGCGAAAGAGCAGAAAAGAAAATACACAGGTGTGTTATGACCCATTGGAGAAAAATTTTTGAATTCTTCTATGAATTCAATTCTGAAGGGATGACTGAAGCATGCGGTATCAATGTTGCAGTTAAGAGCCCGACTGCCGTATATGGTCTCACATCAATTGAATATAGGCATCATTTCAAAGAGCTGTTGCAAAGAAGTGGGTGCAGAGGAGATTTCTTCAAGCCAAGAATAGGTTCTCTTGTACTTTTGCTTAGCAATTACTTGACAGTTTGTTTGAATTGGGGTTTGATTTGTTATAAGAATTGCTGTGGTTAGTAATTAAGTTACTTGCATAGTATTATTGAGATGGCACCTAAAAGGGAGTTCTTAGGGAAAGTCAATTACCATGAGAGGGCAATTTGTGATGATTTCCTAGAGTAGTTAATCATGTCAACTAACGTGGTAGCTAAGGCTAAAGAGTTGGTGCCAAAAGCTCCTCACTTGAGAAAAGGAGAAGGATTGTATGATAAAGGCAACTAGCTAAGAGACCCACAGATAGGATTGTCTGGGTTGGGTCTTTTCAACGTCGGATTCAACATGAGACATTCCCCAACCCCAATGAATAGTATTTGGGAGTTGGATGTAGGCAAATTGGTAGTCCAGTCCCTGGAGTATTCATGGATGTAGATCTCCTAACTCAGATTACACACAACTATAACCCCATTACAAAGAGTGTTAGGGACATAAATGGAAAAACCCTCATTGAAATTAATGATGAGGAGTTCAGAAATGTATTTGGGCTTAGTGAATTTTCCAATTATTTGGAACCCATTAATTTCAAATCATTGGCTCACGTTTACAATTCATAGAGGAATCACCTTAGGAATGGGCCTCTTATATAATTATTTGTTAAGATAGGTGGATTAATAGTTGTAGGACCTAATACTATGGAACCTTTCTCCTTAAACCTGTTCACTCTTAGAGCCAAGGGATTATACTGGTCACTTTGCCAAATCTTTGGAGAGGATGCTAAAGCTAACATGCCAACTCATTACATGTTAATGATTGCTCAAATTTTGAATCCTTCTCTAGCAGTGACATTTGATTATGCTCCCTATATTATTGATGCCATTCATGAGGGCTTGATAGGGATAAAGAATGGAAAAGTGGATAGGCTTTTGGATGGTACTCCCTCCTCATGAACCTATTTTTATTCAAGGGTGGTGATTATTTTGCAAATGGAAAGGATCTAGTAAAAGAAAAGGATGGAGAGAAGATTTTAGTTCAGTTATGGAGTACAGTGCTGTCATGGGAAAGAGAAGATGCTAGCCACTTGAGGTTTGATAAGTGCTTTGCATCCAAGATAAGGACTCTTTTATGTTCAGAGAATCCAAGAAACCCTAAGGTTCTTTTGGAATTCATTAGGCCAAAGGAGTTTGCTGAAGATATTAAAATTGTCCACAATTGGGGTGATATGTACTTATACCCTGTTTCCATAGTTTTCAGAGTGTATGGTTTCAGAGGCACTCCATTCTTATTGCCATATCAGGTTCCATTAAAAATAGGAATTGTAGAAGTCCTCAGGTAGATTGGTAGTGTGTAAGAGGCAGAATTAACAGGCAGAGATAAAGGGACCATTTTCCCTACAACAACTATAGCACATCAGTTTGTAATAACTAAAGGGGTTTGGAAGTGCTTTGAAGATTTCCTTCAACCCTACCATTTATCAACGATAGTATCAAGGTGTGCTGACCCTGAAGATTTCTTGAACAACATGTTCAGAAAAAAGGGCAGTATGTAGGGGCACACCTCATCAATTCCCATTCCCCGAAGACCTCATCAGGAATGAGTTTGATTTAGATGAGCAAGAGCTAAGCAAAGAAAAGTGGGTGGCTTACAAGAAGGCCCTAGATTTTGTGCACCAATTTGATACCAGTTATGACTCTTTGTCTAGTTTCCACCCTTTTGAAGAAAAGGCAAAATTCTTGATTCTTTGTTTTCAAGATGTACTGCAAACATTGAAAGAGAAGAGGGAGGTTGTGATTAAGAAAAACCCTGAGAAGGAAAGATTAGTTTTAACTAGGTTGACATCTGCCAAAGCAATCCCTCCAGGTGATTATATGCTACATAAAAAGTCCAACTACAATGTGTTAGTGCCAACAACAAGGGAACCTTCTACCTCAAGAGGGAAGAGGAAGTTACAGGTTATCATTTGACATTCAGGAGAGCCCAAAGAGGAAAGAATGGGAAAGGAAGTGCAATATGATGAAACATTGTATCCCCCATCTCAATCCCCTATTCACATAGGAGATGAACAGGAAGCAACTGAGCAACCGTTACAATTAGGCAGTCTTGGGGAGATAGCTTACACCTATGATGAAGTAGAAGAGGGAATGCCAGAAGAGCTCCTTAATGCTAAGATGAACATAACTACAAATGAGTTCAAAGGCCAGGAGTTGGATCTTGATGTTAAACAAGCTAGTGAGGATTTCTTGGCTGATAGCAACTTTGTCACATTAGGAGTTTTCATGCAATTCATGTGGAAGTAGAATATTGATCAGTTTAATACTAGATGTGAGAAGAGGAAGAGTGAGCAGCCCCACAAGGATCCAACTGTGGTGGAGGAAGAAATAAAACAAGAAATGGTCAATGAGTTCAAGACCATCACTCTTGAGCAAGGTAGAGACATGGTAGCAAAGGCTGGTGTACTCATTCTCCTTGAATGGGATATAGCGGATGCCTTGGTTTTAGAGGTAGTAAGGAAGGAGACCAAGCCTATGGAGGGAGTCACTTTCAACAAGGATAATGCTGCCCTAGTTATGTGGTCTCTAAAAAGAGATGAAAATAGGAAGAAAAAGGACACCTCAGGGTCAAGTTACCTTGGAGGAATGATAGTGAAAAGAGTGCAGAGTACTGGGGTAGTGGATGATGCTAGCATAGTACTAGAGACAACAAAGTTTACTGTGGTAGTAGCAGAGAGAGAGGCACAAGAAAAGGCTAATCTCCAATTGAAGTTGGAGATTGTTTTAAAAGCCTACAATGATGTTAAAGAAGGAATAGCCAATAGAGACATCATAATTGCTAGACTGCAGAGTCAATTGGCAGGACAACATCATCCAGGTGAGTCTTCTACACTCATGATAGCCTCCTCTCCAGCAAGGCTCCCTCCTAGTAGCCCCATCATTGAATTCCCACCATCTCCAGCACCTTCTAGTCCCCAATCAGTTGAGATCACTCCCCATGAATTGGAGAAGCTAAAACACACCCAAGCCCTGTTTGCAAAGAAATATGAAGAGAGAGTGAGGGCTACAATTTTGATGTTTGCTGACACCATAGGGTCTTCATTAATGTACAATAACATGAGCAAAATTTTGGACATGTGGAATGAGCTAAATGGAGACAAGGCTGCTCTAATGCCTATTTTTGACAAGTGGAAGCCTAGAGAACAAGATTTGGAGCTTATTTGTTCATCTTATGATGAGGCAGGGGCTGACCCCATTATTAAATCTACTTGTGATATGACAAAGGATAGAGAAAAGTTAGCAAAAGGAGTAGATAATGCAGATAGAAAGATCAACTTGTACAAGAAAGAGTACACTGGTCTAGTATTTGAATTACTCCTAGGGCGTTTTGCTAGTCCAACTCAATTGAAGGAAAAACAAATATGTCTTAATGAATTAGAAGCCAATTTATCATTAAGAATAAAAGGAATCATTAATACAGATGATACTTCTTTATTTTTCAAAACAATTGAGGAGATAGAGAAAATCAAATCACACTATGGTTTTCTAAATTCAGAGGTCAATAAAATGAGGAACGCTTGGAAAAGATTAGCCAAGATGAAGGGAAAAGTGATTAACTTCTTGTGGCCTGCTAATGATCTATACCAGGAATGGACAAGAAAATATGCAGTGCTAGATGTAGAGTAGTTGGAAGAAGTTGCAACAGAACAACAAGTAGAAGAAGCTGTGGATGCTGAAAAGGACCCATAACCGCTTTTTGGAAAAGACTGTTGTTTGTAACAAATTCTCTTTGGAAGGTCCAAAGCTTGTATGCATCCATGTTATTATAAATAGATACCAGTACTAGTGAAAAAAGAATCGCAAGAATTTTGTAAGAAAACTCTGCAGAAAGATATCTGGGATTTTCTAGTCTTATGGAGAATACTCTGATTTTTGTAATATTTTCTCAAGATTAATATCAATATATAGACTATCGACTTTTGAGCCTAAATTTTGTGTTGTCTTCTTTTTACTTGCAAATATTCACTATTTTCAAATATGAGTAATCTAGGGTTATTCATTTGAGGATTAGATTGTAAGGAAGTCTTAATAGAGATGTTTCTTAGCTTTTCTCTCTAGGATGGAAATTAAATATGCATGAAACATTTCTATCAGTGAATTCTTTGTGGGAGATTTTGAATTTGATGAATATAGTTTTAGTTTGATGAGGGTAAATTCTTATGTATGTCAAGCATATGTGGGGTTTTATAGAAGCCGAGGTGATCGGATGTGTAGGGATATTTGATTATGGAAGTATTGTTTAAATTCAGATGACTCTGCGGCTTGGATAAGGCACTAGTATTAATTGTGGTTATCTTTTTACATCTCTTGTAGGTCAATACTAAACGTGATTATAAGCTTTCTTTCTTTGTTTCAGTTAGTTTTGAGGTGATAGGATTCATTGGTTTTTGGACTGGTTTACTTTGGATCTGTCTTTTAAAAGTGTGAAGTTAATTCACATATGGTATACCTGCCTGAACTTTGGATAAGTTCGAAGTGTAGAAGGTTGTAAAACCTTATCATATGTTGCTTAAAAGTTCCTTCTCTTTGATCTCTCTTCTGCAGATAGAGTTTATCATTTTTTTATAAGGGTTGTAAAGGGAATCAGGATTTGAGAACAACAGGGGTCAAAACTTTCGGTAATCTTCAACTTCCATGCACTTAAGATATTTGATTCCAAAGGGTTGTTCAAGAAACAAGGACCCTCAATGATCCCAATATTTTCCACAATCACCCAGTGAATTTTTTGC